>NC_088867.1:36558824-36882089 GCF_032884065.1 Artemia franciscana
TGGCACTATTCAACTATGCTGAATCAAATGACTTGTCTCCAATTTTGATCAGATGTCTTTGGGGAAAAAGGAGCGTGGATGGGGGCTAGTTGCCGTCCAATCCTTTTGGTCACTTGAAAAGGGGGCTAGAACTTTTGATTTCCCTCAAAATGATTCATCTCTCGATTTTTTAGAACCACCAATTTAGGACCGAAGCAATTACAAATTAGTTGGAAAAAGAACAAAACAAAAATTAATAAAAACGTATCGCGATCTTTCTTCTGGGAAGAAATATAAAATTCCACATTTTTTTAGATAGGGGCTTGAAACTTCTATAGAAGAGTCATCTGATATGCTGAATCTGATTGTATGGTTTTCATTAAGATTGTTTGGATTTTTGGAGGTGTTTCCCCCCAACACCCCCAAAAATCCAAAAATTTTTGAGGGTAACATCAAACTGAATGAAATTTTTTTATTAGGAATCAGCATAAATAGCGAATTCCTTTGATATATTAAACTTTCGCGAAATTCCTACTTTTAGAGTTTTGGTTACTGTTGCGCCGAGTCGCTCCTTACGTGTAATTTGTTACCGCGAACTGTTTGATAATAGTAATAATTTTTTTTCTTTTTAAGTTCTATATTGTTTCTTTTAATTATTTCTTAATTGTTTAATAATTAATTTAAGTTTTATAAGTTTTATATTGTTTCTTTGACTTGTTTCTTAATTGTTTAATTAATTGATTAATAATTGTTTCTTTTAAGTTTCATCTTCGGTCTTTACTTTTATCAGAAAAGCTTTATTTTGTTTAATTAATTATATTTCAGAAGCCAATGACAAGTAGTCTTGTTTGTCGGGTCAGTAACCCATACCAAAGTTTTGTTGTTATCAATCAATTGTTGAAAGTTTTCAGTTAACATTTTATTTGATTGAAATTGTTCCCCTTATTTTCGTATTAATATGCGTTGTTTCCAAATTATAACATAGTTCGTATTTTCAGTACCCAATCCAGAGATTTTTAGCAAAGTATTGGCCCTCTTACCAAGAAAAATACGAGATTCAGCTGCACAAACTGTATCAAGAAGACTACAAAAGAAGAATGAGGCAAGTTGTATCCTATAATTTTTTTTCTAATTATTGCCGTTTTTCTCATCTATTGGTTATTGTAGAAAAAGTTTTGATTTTCGACACCATTTATTTCTTAGTTCATGGAAAGAACTTAAGGTCTCATTTTTTTTCTTTATTTGAACATTTTAAATTTGTTTAATAGTTTGTATAACTTAAAAAATTGTTGAATCAGGTCAATCCAGACGAAGTCGTTCCCTCTTTAAAAAATCACCAATTCATAGAAAAGCAGCCTCAAAGAACTTTTTACGTGACTTGAAAGCTGTTTTTAACTCTTTTAATATATTAACGCTTTTAACAAAATTAAGTTGCGACACTATCCTCTTGTTCTATTGGAAACCAAACTAAGTAGACTCGATGCCATTTGGCGTAATACAGCAGGATTAAGAAAACATCTTTCTAAAGCTGGTCTTTTTATTGACAAAGTTACAAGAATAAGCTGAAAAGAGGACTATAGAAAAGGCTACACCTTCGACTGGTGTTTCTTAATTAGTAGAAGTACTGGATGACGTGAAGTTTGGCTCAAGTCTAACATATGCTAACCCTTCTTGTCCTTTATTGTGTTTGATATTTGTCTTATGTGTGTTTGCCTTTCCAAAAGGTAAAGTTTGTTAAAACAAAAGGATTCATAATTCATCTCGTAAAAAAAAATAGTAAAAAGATCCGTTTATTAGTAACGCAAAATTTTTATCGCTAAAACTGAAAATTTTTGTTTCTATAACTTGATTTGACGAACTTGATGTAGAAAATTTGACCCCCCCCCATAAATTAAGATATTGTGATTATTAGATATTAGATACTATTAAAATATAGTTAATATATTGTATATTATTATTGATGCTAACGATTGCAGATATTATAATTTTGTCATTGCCCTAAAGATGTCAGTACTACTTGCAGATCATTTCATATTATTTTCTCTCTTTTCTCGCCATTATTAGATTGCCAAATTTTGACACTTCAGTTCAGGACAAGAAAGTTTATTCAGATTCAACCCTCTAGCGTTGCTGTGCATAGAGCCATGTACCTCCTATGTATTTGCTTTTTCGTTTTTTTTTTATGACCACTTCGCATGTAAAGGGTGGTCGTAGAAAATTGGACGGGGGATTATTTGATTGGTAATTGCCCCCCCCCCCCTCTAAAAAAAGGCCCATTTTTCTATTTGCTTAAACATATTCTTAATTCTTGGGCCATAGAGATCTCAGTGTAGAAGAAAAAATTGAAAGTAAAATTTGGTTCAAGCTGAAAAAACTTGGGCCAGAGTTTTTGTTTTTCAATTAGCTCAAAACTTATGTCTAGGAGTTTTTGGGTCATTGGACCCTTGTACGCAACAAAAGATGAAGGAAATAATATTTGTTAGCTTTAAAATTCAGTCCTAAAAAGAATCCAACAAACTTGTTTTTCTAAAAGGGTAGAACCCAGGCGCAAATCCCTGGCCCCAACTTTGACTGAAATCACAAAGCCCCAGGTAACAGCAATTACTACTAAATTATGTTCGTAAATATGCATCCTACTTTTAGTATGACCATTACTTTTGGGCGATGTTAAAAGACCGTTCAGGGAACACTGGATACGAAAAAGTCTGGATCTGCCACTTAGAATGGATTTACTTTTATGAATACGAATTGACGTCCTTGAGCTAACATAAGAATAACTTGATTTCTATTCACACCATCCCAGTTCAAAACTATTTTACTGAATTGGAACAGTTTACATAAGAACAGAATTTAAAATATGCTTCCTGTCATTGAGACAGACCTTCCAGTCAATTCAAAATGAATAGCTTCGAAGCTGACAGCTTTGATTCTAATGGATGTTGCTTGCAGTAAAACTTAGCAAAAAAATTTTCAGCACAAACTGACTAAATGCAGGTTTTCATATTGGAAATGTGATTTTATCCCCAAATCATTGTTTGTCGTAAGATGCGAAATGTATTTGAAAACTGGTTGGTAACGTGGGGTGAAAGGAGAAATAATGGAAATTTATTATGACGGTTCCTAATGGGAATTGGGCAAGTAGTTGGTAGTCTTGTTATCTTTTTAATGTTTCCCTGTACTGCAGTATTCTTGGGAGCCAGTGTTGTAGGTTATTTTCTTTACTCTTTTAATTCAAGTGGGCAGTGTTTTCCTGTTCGCAGTGTTTTTATGAGAGGCATGTTAACCCGCTTTCAATTTTCTTTGACCCGAATCTTTGAAATATTCCAGCCAGCTTGGAATACGTTTTTATTACAAAAAGACGATTATGTAATAACGGTGTCTGCGAAGTTATTGCTTAACTTTCATCCGAAGGTTGACGTCGCTATTTTCTCTTTATTCTTGTTTTACTTTTATCATATAGTCAACAAAAGTAGTTTCAATAAAGAGATACTTCCCGCTTTCAGAAAAGTTTAGGTTGGATCCAAACCTGGATTTTTTATTGGAATCCTAGTCTTAACAGTCAAAAAAAGTTTGTTTTTAATTAATCTGATGCTGCAGGGCACCAGTACAGTGCCAACTGGTGTTATTAGTTTTTTATTTCTCCTGAATACGGATTACAGCGCTAAAGTTTCGGATCTTATCAGTTCCCTGTAATCTCTGATGTTAAGTTAAATAGCAAATGGAATTCCTTTTTCTTTCTTCGTCTTTACAAGAAGTATTTTTTAGGATACTGGAAAAGAAAGTTGGACAACTCATGAAATCCAGAGCTGATTATAAAGGAGCATACTATGTTCCCATGTCCGATAAGTACATCAACAGAATGCAAGCTGATATCAAGGACGCTCATAAACATAACGAATATAACGGTGTGTAATTCTACTGGAATGTAGTGTACATATATTAAACAATTATACTTTTTACTGTTCCATTTAGTGTTCAGACTAAAGCAGGTCGAAATAGTATTTGTCTACGATATTTTGCACTCTGATGACTCAACAATAAAAGTTTACCGAGCAAAATTGCTGGATAATGTTGTATTGACGCCCAGATGCAAAATTATATTGCATATTTGCTAAATTATGAACGAAGGGTAATTTGAAACAAAACAAGCTTCTGTTAAATTTAAACTAACTGGTGCCACACGAGACTGGGACTAAGTTGGGACCGCACTTACCGGTTCCAAACTTGCCTACTTTTGGGCCCAAGAGCAAGCACAAAGAGTCGGCTCCTAAATACATGCAAATTTAGGTGCTTTTTCTTCTACAGATTATATTTAATCTTTAAAGTTGCTAGTCCATGGTGTGGCTGGCAAGCGGAGGGCTATATGGATTCTTGGGCAATTGTTAGATATTCAAGCACCCGATGAAGATCTTATTTTCAGTCATTATATGTCATAAATCCTGAAAAAAATTCGGCATGTCAATCACCTTGAGATCAGTCTGATTATTAAATTATGCGTGATTTTGGATACAGAGCTCTGGAACTTTGGGCCCGATGGAAATTTAATTATGGTCTGATCTTGAAGAGATGAAGATATAATTAACCAATACAGGAATGGGCATTGCCTTCTAATAAATTCTAGGGTAATCTCAGATCGATCATGCACGCTTATGATTGAAAAATCTACTCTATAAAAAAACCAGCAATCAAGGTAGCAATGTGGTTGAGATTATTGCTATCCATTGGTCGAAACAAATCAAAAGAAAACTTGGGTGATTTTTAGAATCGTTAATGATTAATCATTTAATGTTAACCATGGTTAATCAAAGACCATTCCTTGAACGATCACGAATCGAAAGACGCAAAACTTTTACAAATTTTTGAAGTTAGAGAGATGGTCTTTTAGGGATATAGACCCAAGATCCTTATGGACCTATAATCTTTTTAAATATCAATTTTGCTGGAAATCAAATACCATCTGCAAAATGTGTGTACTTCATCTAAGACAATCATACTGTAATCCCAATTATTTTGAATGATTAATCATTTAAAAGCACCAATCCTAAAATTATCTTGAGGGAATTTGTCAACATGTCTACATACGCGAAGCTGAGCTGGGAGGGGCCATCGTCATAGGGGGTTGAAAATCTTTCCATGATTCAGACTCAACCAAGGGTAAAATATCCATCCTTAATGAAAATTAAATGAAAAAAAACAAGTTTTTTCAACTGAAAGTAAGGAGCGACATCAAAACTTAAAACGAACAGAAATTACTCCGTATATGAAAGGGGCTGTTCCCTCCTCAACGCCCCGCTCTTTACGCTAAAGTTTGACCCTTTCTCGAAACTCTACTTTTTTAAACAATAAAAAAAAACTTCAGCGTAGAGAGCGGGGCTTTGAGGAGGTAACAGCCTCTTTCGTAGACGAAGTAATTTTTGTTCGTTTTAATGTCGCTCCTTACTTTCAGTTTAAAAACTTTTTTTTATTTAATTTCTGAACGTTTTTGAATTGGTGCATGTTTTGATTTTGGCTCTCCGCACATGAATAATTAAAACGAAATTTGCATATTAACTTTGTTTTGGCTAAATGGCTTTCTCGTAGTTTTGATAGAACGATTTTGAGAAAAAAGGAGTGGGGGAGAAGGCCTAGTTGCCCTCCAATTTTTTGGTTACTTAAAAAGTAACTAGAACTTTTAATTTTTTTACGAACGTTTTTGTTAGTAATAAATATACGTAACTTACGAATTAACTTATGTAACGAGCTTCTATATTTGTATATTTTCATTACGTATATGAGAGGGTTCGCCCCCTCTTCAATACCTTGGTTTTTGCGCTAAAGCTTAATTTTTATCCCAATTCTGCAAGAATGACCCCTGAATCACAAAGGTCGTAGATTAAATAGTTGAAATTGCAAAAAATGCTTTAGCGTGAAGAGCTAGGTATTTAGGAGGAGATAAACCTAACTTACGAATTAACTTATGTAACGAGCTTCTATATTTGTATATTTTCATTGCGTATATGAGAGGGTTCGCCCCCTCTTCAATACCTTGGTTTTTGCGCTAAAGCTTAATTTTTATCCCAATTCTGCAAGAATGACCCCTGAATCACAAAGGTCGTAGATTAAATAGTTGAAATTGCAAAAAATGCTTTAGCGTGAAGAGCTAGGTATTTAGGAGGAGATAAACCTCCTCGTATGCGTAATATTTTCTGTTTGTTTTAATTTTGCTCCTTACGTCCAGTTGAAAAAAACTTTTCATATTTATTTTTTCATTGTTTATTTCAAGAATGCTGGAAAATCCTGCGCCCCTTTCATGGAAATTCTCTTTCCCCAAGATAAATTCTCCATGGAAAGATCACCCCACGTAACCACCTCCCCTCGCCCCCTCCCCCCAACCAGAAAAAAATCCCCTTGAAAACGTCTGTACTCTTCCTAATAACAATTACTGTATGCAAACAATTGTCAAATTTTGTAACTTACAGCCCCTCCCCAGGGGACTGTGGGGGAGTAAGTCACCGCCAAAGACATAGTTATTAGGTTTTTCGACTACGCTGAACAAAATGGCTATCTCAAAATTTTTATCCGTTGACTTTGGGAAAAAATGAGCGTGAGGGGGGCCTAGGTACCCTTCAGTCTTTAGGTCACTTAAAAAGGGAAGTAGAACTTTTAATTTCTGTTAGAATGAGCCCTTTCGTGACATTCTAGGACCACTGGGTCCATACAATGACCCTTGGAAAAAAAACACGCACCCGTGATCGGTGTTCTGGCAAAAGATATAAAATTCCACATTTTTGTAGATAGGAGATTAAAGCTTCTACGATAAGGTTCTCTAATACGCTGAATGATATGGTGTGATTTTTGTTAAGATACTATGACATTAGGAGGGTGTTTCCCCCTATTTTATAAAATAAGGCAAATTTTCCCAGGCTCGTGACTTTTGATAGGTAAGAATAAATTTGATGAAACTTATATATTTATAATCAGCATAAAAATTCGAGTCTTTTGATGAGTCGGAGCTCGTTATCACATCAAACAGTTCGTTATCACGAACTGTTTGATTAGTCTTGACATGTTTTAATTTTAGGCTTCTATATTTCTATATTATAAAAGATCTGAATTTAGATGCCAGGTGAGGTGGAAGACACCTAGTCTTGCTGCGAGTAAAATTAAGCCTATATTTAAGGATTAGCCTCAAATTTTTAATCAGCAAGCTTGAACATGCTTATGAACCTAATCTCGGCTGAAATCATAACACATTTGTGAAATGAATACTTGATATATTCCCATTTAGGGCAGTTATACTGCGATTCTAAAGACTTTTAATGAAAACATTTAATACAAGACCATTCCCGAAATAATTCCGAACGATCATGAATAAAAAGTTGTAAACATGTCTATATGCATGAAGCGGGTAGAGGTGTTGGAAGGTGCACAAGCCAGAGACTGGGCACTTCATTCATGTAGATTGAAAATCCTTGCATGACGGTGATTTCAATAAACTGAGATGTGTCCACAATTTGCGAAATATATACGTGTCCTTAGGTTTTGGACATACATATTGCACATTATAAAGTGTTTGATTTGTAATCAGCCAGCTCAAAGACTTTTAAATGTATTTTTTTTTTTTTTATGAAAACAAATAATTGGTCAGAGAGCTGGAGCAAGCAGGTGCCCGAGGGCCTCACTTTGTGCCCTTCAACTATACAGATTGAAAGTCATTAAATGACTAATTAAAACAAGATGCAACATGTCTGTATTTTTATTCAAATATTTCTATGATCCTCCTGTCTTATATGGGATCATCGTATAATTTGGGGTCCTCAGATCTGGGCTTGGACTTATTATGTCAGCCGAGACATATTTTTGGACTTCCACTGCTTTGTTTAAAATGGCTACTTTCAAATTTTGATCCACTAACAAGTAATTTTGATCTGTTTTGGCTATTAAGAGGGTATAAAAATCCAGAATTTGCCAATAAGCCATAGCCATTCTCATACTTAATAATAATAAAACATGGGAGATATTTTTTTTCAAAGTCAATGCTTTTGTGCTAACTGTGATAATGTATCTACCATTATTGTTTTAATTTTTGTCTAATAATAAAAATAAAACATGGGAGACCACAATTTTTTTTTTCAAAGTCAACGTTTTTGCACTAACTGTGATAATGTATCTACTAATATTGTTTTAATCTTTGGCTAACTTTAGTTTTTAAGGGGCGCTAGGCTTAAAGCCTTCGCTAGACCTTGTTTTGATTTCGGAACCTTCCCATCTGGAGTTCCTTAAAATAGGTGCCGTTAGGTTGTTGTGAGATATTTTAAGAGTAGCAACTGAATAAGTTCCTAAAATTCACCATTTCAATTATTCTGGCTAGCAAACATCTATGTTGAATACATACATATGGGCAACATACATGTTGACTACAACATTTAGCTTGTACAATATTTCTCCCTTATGCACATTATTTTCATCGCTAGTCTACAAATTGTCTGGCAATGCTTGTCTTAGACTGGTGATATCAATTTTTCTCGAAGTCAGCCAGTCATTACTTTACCGTGGTCATTCGATTTCTTTTTAGTCAAATAGAAAATATTTCTGAATAGTATGTCTGCTTACTGATCGACCGATCTTTTCCGCGCTCTTTTTTGCCAATAACCAAGGTCGTCAGCACGAACAAAGGCTTTTCAAGCAATTCTTGTTGCCTTTACCCTGGCAGGTGTTAAAAATTTCCTGAAAGAGAATTAAGTATGCATTTTCAGTACCAGTGCATACTATACCATCCGCAAGTCTTGGAAGACACTGAAAAGCTATCACGATAAAACAGATGTTGAGTTACCGAAGGGATGTTAGTAAACTATCGGAGGATATATTATACTGACGCCCTTAAAATTCAATTTTGTAAATACTGAAGCGGAGCTTTAAGAATCTGGTGACACACAAGAAGCATATGGGCCATATGGTTTTGGGAGAAATATTTTGCAAGGTATGATGCATCCTCCTTTTCTTGAACAAGCGATCTCATTCTATTTATACGGCCATACATAAACAGTCCTGATGAGATATTGCCAATTTACGAGACGAACGCCTTGGGTAGGCTAGTTCTAAAAGATTCAGGGTAGTTTAGAGAATGATAATTTAGAGAGCCGAACTAAATCACCTGTAAATTTTGAGACTGTTCAAAGCTTATTACCTAATCCACAAGAATTATTGAAGCTTTCGATGTTATGTTATGCAATGTCGCTTACAAAGCTATACTTTAATTGAGGAATATCACTCCTCAATGTCCCTCTGCCACACTGTTCATGGTCATGGTTCTAGTTAGGATAAATCGTGAAGGGTCCACCCCAACGCCACTATAGGATTATATTATGTAGGCAAGATTACGGCGGAGCCAAGACTGTGTAATGACAGTGGTTACACATGCTACATGATTATGTATGCTAAACATTCCAGAAATGTTCCTGGAGGATTTCCTAAGGAATTTTCGAGAACTCGTTTGAGTGACCGTATATACAATAATAAGTTGTACGAAAATTGTCATTTTCTAAGACAGAAACACTAAGACGATTAAGTTACATTACAAGGACTAAGTCGCACTTTTTTGGAATCTACACGTGGCCAGATGAAAAGGAGGAAATCCTCAATTCGGTTGGGAAGAGCTCGTAAAAAAAAATATCTAAAGAAACCAGGAACTTAATCGGATCAGGATTGCCACATGTAGCGCAAAAGTGGTGTTTTAGCACTATTTCATCATGTGTAGCACTGAAGCATGCGCTACATTGAATGACCCAAAAGTAGCACTTCCGTGCTACAATTTCTAGCACTTCGGTGCTACAATTCTTTCTGTTTGTCTTGGAAGAAATAATGAAAATTTTGAAAAAGGGTAGTGAAATTAACAAACAAAAAGCACGGACTGCTCTTTTCCCGTATTTGTTACAAAAAATCGGCGCTAATTACCAGGAGCGCATTTTTGCCTTGTTCGTTTTGAAAGATTGGTACTACATTTGAAATAACCAGACATAAAAAGATTAAAAAATTAACCGAAGACTAAATCAAGTATACTTAAACGAACCATGCGCTTGTTGCGCTGCAACACGCGCAAAAAATTATTTGACTGTAGCACTAAAAATCGCTATGTAGCACGCAAATTTGGGCAGTTTTAGCACTTTAGGAACTGACCGTGGTGGTAACCCTAAGGCGTAGGACCCCTGAACAGAGTGGGACGGAAAAGGATTATGCACAGCTGCTGATGATCTTTCAGAAATAGTAGTAGTAGAGGCTAGGATTTCACATTTTTATGCAAACAACCACAAATCTTCCTTTTTTTTATGTTATGCATCCTGTATTAAACTCACATTAAACAAATAAAAATTCTGATACAAATTCTGACAATGACAATTGCATACATCTGCATGTAGAGAAAAAAAAGGAGATATATTACACTTATCGCGTAATTTTGACAAGACAATAACAAGTGCAACAAAAAGGCACAAAATGAAAACCAAAATCTTTTGTTCTACCCACTTCCTCCTCGCTTTATTTCCACCATGCGTGAATGTTTTATTTGGTTGTAGCATTTTCACCCAAATTTGTGGTTTCAAAACCTTTGTTTAAGCTTTTCTATTTACAACCACAGCAATGATAATATATTATCTTTACTAAAAAAATAGCAACCCCCTTTTCTGTGCGTTTAATTTTACCCAAGAACAAACAAATTTTACCTCTATTCCTACAAAATATCGTACAAATTGATATTCAAGCTGATTTGAACTGAAGCAACTTGAGTGTAGTTATACTTACATTTATACGAGTATTTCGAGCAAAAAAAGTCACCAAAATTTTAACAAGCCTACTTTTTTCTTAGAACGAATAATAATTATTTTCATCGTTGTTTTTAGCATCTAGGAATTTATCGCAAAAGCGACAACAACTCCCATTGAGTGATTACCCAGGGTAATAGCCATTGGAATAAATTTCTCGAACACTGAAAGTCTGATCTTTGTAACTTTTCTCCTTACTTACGTCGTTTTCAAAAAAGAAAAGAAAAAAAAGCGATGTGTTTTGGTATAACAAGTATTAGATAAAAAAAAGATCATACACAATATTTTTAATCAAAACAAGAGCACAAGAAAGGCACAAAAGAAAAGCTTAATTTATTTCCAACATCCATAACCATTGGAGAGTCAGTAGAACATATATATTCCTAAGCTCAAGTGGTCTCACATGGGAAGGGAATCTCCATCTGGCGTGTGCACTGTTTTCAATTAAAAATTAGGTTTTAAAATTTTTATAGCCAACTAAATCGGTTCAGCAAAACAAGAGAAAAGGTTGTCAAATTCTAAATATCTGCATCCGTATTTAAAACAACCCAAATATAAGATGATAAAATGTAAGAACAACAATAAAACTCCAAACAACAACAAGTCCATATATGTAGCTAAACTCCTAGCTAGACAGAAAGCATTATATAAGTAGCCGAAAAAAATAACGAAACTTGAAAATTGTTGAACATGGAACCATTTGAAGAATAAATCCTTTCTTTTGAGTCGTAAAATTAAAAATTAAAAACTGGCTATACATTCCTACTTTAAAAGGTTGAATCCTACATATTTTATGGAATGTGAAATGCAGATAATAATTTCTGCTACGTAGCGAATTAAAACCGAGGAAAAATAACAATTATACGAAGCAACTCAGAGCTTTTAAGAAATTGGAAAAAAAAGAATTTCAGAAAACATGGCATTGAAAGAGCATGGTGTGGAAAGCATCAACTTAAAACAAGGTTTGTCCACAGAAAATATTAAAAAAAAAAAAATGAAAAATTACAACTTGTAGACTCCTTATTAGCATTTCAGAAAACATGAACAATCAGAAAACATGGAAACTTCGCATTAATTTGGTTGAGATCATATTCTTATGACAATAATCCCTCCACCAAAATTATCAAGATTTTTCTTATAATTGGTAAAATTGTCTATATAATTTGCCAGTTTCTTGCGTTTTCCAAAATGTTTTCTCTCTCACCCTGAAATCAATTATTTTGTACATGGCTGTTTAGTGTCCTAATTTAGTTCTCAAAGACCTGCTCTTAGCTTATCCAAAATTAAAATAAAAGTTATCGAGCAGGCACTTCTTTCAAAATAATGGTTAGCATTGAAAATGTTTTTTTTTTTCATACAATCAGGCTACGGCAAGTCATGCAGATTATGGAAGGTATAAAGAGCATCTGTCAGCTGATAAACTTTCCTTCCATTCTTCACGACTTCTACTAAAAGCTTATTGTAGTATTCTTCTTCTTTGTTGTCCTTGTTTATCTGAAATAAAAAAAAAACAAAAAAACATACCAATAATCTAAGGGATATTTATACTCTAAGCTACATAACTACTACTTCATGACTGAATAGCAATTGCTGCTCGCAGTTATTATAAAGCACGGAAAGTGCACGGAAGTGCATTTTTAGAGAAGAGGGTTGCTGCAAATTCTTAAAAACAGAAGATACTTGCATCAAATACAAAGGGAAATGCGCTTGGACCCCCAGAAATCTTGTGATATATGGATACAAAAAAAAAACAAAAAAACATACACACAAAAATGGTAAATTACTTGGGGGTGTTAAACCCTGTCTTCCTCTCGCTTCCCCTCCATAGATACCTCCCCTATAGTTGCGTTAACATGCGAAGGATCTTTCAAAGTCAAGAAAGATTGATGAGAATGTATTTTCAAGAAGATATCCAAGAAAAAAGTCTTCATCGTCCAGTTTTCGAATAAAAACCGTAAGGGGCACATGTTAAGATACTGATATAAATTGTAATGAGACATTGTATAATAGTACAGATATTCTATTCTGTATCACTATTAATCTTAAAAAAAAAGTTGTTTTCTACTGAAAGTAAAGACCAAAATTAGAACTTAAACAAACAGTAAATTATTCCATAGTGAGGGTGGCAGCCCTCTCCTCAGTCTCTTGCCCTTTATGTTAAATTGTTGAAGTAACAAACACAAAGTAGAAACGATAGGGAAAATCTTTTCAAGACAGTGGAAACCGATTCATTGGATATTTCGGCACTATGTCCAAGGCCGTCTTCAGCACAATGCGAGATATATATATATGCGAGATATATATATATATATATATATATATATATATATATATATATATATATATATATATATATATATATATATATATATATATATATATATATATATATCATGAAAAGAGAAATCACCAATGCAACAGCAAAAAAAAAAAAAAAAAAAAAAAAAAAAAAAAAAAGAGAGACAGAAGGAGAAAAGGAAGACTGTTTTCCTAAATTAGTGATTAATATAGACCAGCACTTGAATGAGGCCTTAACCCTACTCATCCATACAATCACATAGGTCAAACAGCATAGCCATACACAATCAACCATAAAGAATAATCCATGGACAGGCAGTCATGTCGTCAATAAGTATAAGTCGTCATTTACCAAACAATAGAAAAAATAATATAGACAAATAATTCAGAGGCAACACCCAACACAAGGGCTCATCAGGAGAATACACTGGCCTATATAGGGTTTCGCCACTTTAAATTCTCTACCCAGCACAGTGTTGTGGCTACCACAGAATGTCCATGGCATCCCCGTGTCAGGTATCACCCCCAAAATACATGCCTATGAAAAAAAAAAAAAAAAAAAACAGCAAATGTAAAACAACCAAGTAAAACCAAAACAAGCTTATCCTGTTAATATATCCCTCTTTTTAGCAACAATAGGTAAACTAAATATTATAAATTGTCCAGGGCAGTCCAGGATTGCCCTGGACTCTTGAAACTTCTACTTCAAAACTGTCTAAGCCTCTTCTTCAAAAGTCTAAGCGCCTAACTTCTTCAAAATACTACACAAAGTGCCTACGCCGGCTTAGAACTGGACAGCGAGAGATCTCAGACAGCATAAAAAACTTAGAAGATTTCTTTGACATAATGAGTCTCCCTGTTACGCTCTGTCTTACTCCCTTACTATCAACTTACTCCCTGTCTATGTAACCCTTCCTTCCAAATAGGGAACCAAGTGGACACCGAAAACAAATGAACTGAAGTATCAAGTGTTAGAATGTGTGCTGCGAACATTAATTAAAAAAATATCACATAACGCCTATTGAAATACCAGCATTCAAAACAAGTAGATGGCTGGGCATACCAACCAAAGGGTATACTTGACAAACGAAAGAGGACGTTTTTTTCATTCCTTCATGTTTTTTACTAACTTTCTTTCTTTTCCAACTTCAGAGTAAGTTGTATTTTTTACAATTTTCCCTTTGTGTTGGTTTGTTATGGAAAGGCAGTGTGGTCTTCGTCGCTATTTTCGTCTAGCCTATGGGGAGCAGTTGACCTATGATATCTTTTATTTTATTAACGCTAATATCCCCCTCACCAGCCATTTCTTATGGAAGAGATGGCCGTAGGAACTTCGGAGTGGATACGTTCTACTTAAAAATGGAAGTTCTAGTGCTTTTAATAAAACAAAAATGATCGAAGGGCAACCGACCCTCCCGATTCCCTTAATAGCTACCCGGTTCCCGGAAACAACCTGATTGAAGGGCAACCAACTCCTTCCGGTACCCTTTTCTGCTACCCGATCTCCATAACCCCATGGTACTGGGTAGAAACTTTTAATTAGTTATTTTTCTCAGAAACATCAAAGGGTAAATTAAGAATACCTTTGAATTTGAAATAACACCCATAGCTTTTGGGGCAACGTCCTTGATTATGTAAACTACCCATTGTTAACATACAAGTTTTAGCAGAAACGGTGGCGACATTTGGTCTTGGCTATTCAATTAGATTGGAGCTCTTTTTATTGTACTAGGCCAATATTCCAAGAATTTCCTAAGGATATACCTGGAAACAAAACAGGGTCATGAGTAAGTCCGAAAACGCTACGTGGACCCATGTTTTCAAATTATCTCCAACATATCGGGAATGGCTCTTTGAATCAGTTAAAACTTCCAGGGAGTTTTTTTTTGGGGGGGAGGTCAAGTGTACCTCAAAATTTGACTTGGGAGAGGGAGAGTTAGACTGAAAGACACTATGTGCATTCAGGTCATCGAAGTAGCATTTCTGCAATATCTCGAGAGCGGATTGGGAAATGAAGGGGAAGCTTTCAGGTGCAGCTGGGGCAAGGAGATTTGGGATTTTGTGGTGGAGCGACGGGAAGAGCCTAACCATTCTTTGTCTTTGATCCACTAAATCATGCTCCTACCGGACTTATAATTTTTTTGTTGGAAGGAGGGGAAGGGACCAAAAAAAATCTTTTTGATCCACCTGACCAGGCTTAGGCGTGATTTAGAACCTATGAACAGTTGAGAAGCAAGGTAAATCAAAGAGACTACACATTACGAGGTTAAGAAAGTGGCGAACATGCAACGTTTGGGGATTGGCTGGTCGTATCAAGTTGAAAATTTCGAGAGGTAGTATGGGGGAGAGAAATATACATTGAATTATGACTTGGGAGGATAAACCAAATAAAATGACACCATATGCATCTAGGCTATCAAAATGGCATATCCACAATATCTGAAAAACGGCTCCAGGGATGTATATGAGACTCTTAAGTAATGTAAGGGAACCAGAGAGAGGGGGCTCAGATTTCGTGTTGGGGAGAAGTGGGTAAAAATTTTGCAGCATAATACCCAATGGAAATTAAAATATAACTATAGAATCTATTCTATGGTATCTTGCCACCGTCTTTTGTGTCCTATTTTCCAGTTACTACCAAAGGTATCGTTAGAAAAAGTGTCATAGTTGTTATTTGTCATCAGACTGTGTCATTGTTTTTCGGTCATTTTATAAAGCTCATTGCTTTTTTTTATGCTTGTAAAATGTGCCACTGATAACGAAAATTAATGTCTCTTGGCCAGGTGGAACCCAATGCAGAAAAAAAAAAAAACTTGGAACTGATTTCAGCTGTATGGTTTATAACCACAACAGGCCCAAATTTTGCTGAAATCCAAACTCTAAAAACAGCAAGTGCGTATTTCAAAAATGTTATTGGGTTTTCACCAAATATGTTATTCATGAGGTCAAGTAGTCAAACAAAGTGTAGATACAAATGCAAGCGTAAGGATCATAAAACAAAAGACAGTAATCACCAGATGCCTTTCTTTGATGCAAGTGCAGCTCGTATCAAAGGATTTCTATCCTTTCTAACTAAAAATTTGAGAACTATTTTTGTTATTTTGAGACAATAGAACACAACAAGTTAATCAAAAATCAGTCAGAAATGAAATTTTAAAACATGGTTTTAAAAAAAATTAAAGAACGAAGTCAAACTCATAAAAGAGTAAACCCCGAATATGTGTGATTTTGCAACCCTTCGTTAAACTCCAAAAGGCTAGAATGCCATTTTTATTTATCTGAAACTAGTATAACTTCATGGAAACATTCTCAACACAAATTACATTGATGCAACCAATTCAGGATCACTATGTTAATGTGGCACTAATTTGTTTCAACGTTTTTTGTATTCATAAGTTCTTTCTACCTTAAACAAACTTTCAGAAACATAAATAGGTAATGTTTGAAGAAATCTAATGACTAATGTAACTAGTAGTAGAGGTAAATTCAAAATGAACAAAAGGTGCCACAATCAGTGGGGTTGCTGTCCCCTTACATCTTCTTGAGCCTAAAGCGTGATTTGTCCTAAGATAAGAACCGACAACAAGAAAACATACTAATCAAGTTTCTACGAGATGCCTAATATAAATAATGGGTTGAAATTAAATGAACTTAGGTACTTTTAAATAAACATGTTTGGAACCGTTTTCTTCCTTTTAAATCTATTTCTTTTAAATGCATATAAAATCGGTTGGATAAGCAAAGTTTGCAGTTTATGCAATTTATTTAGTTTTGAATAGACGAAAATGAAATATACATTTTTGTGACAAGGCGGAGGGGGCAAGAGGGGAATGCCGAATTGTTCCTGGTAATTTCTATTCTTTTCAAATTTGAATTCTTTGTCATAGTAGTTTCTGTGTGCTTAAGATTTCGCTTCATCATCCATAGGAATTTTAGTTTGTCCTTAAAAATGTGCTTTCTTTACGTCGCTTAACCAATAGCAGGGCAAACCACCTGTGATTAAGACAGAAATATTCCAGCGCAACAGCTGAGACAATAAGATATATTTTTTTTTGTATTGTAAGTCAAAATTCAGCTAAACATTGTAAATATTAATACGTATCTTATTTAGATTCTCAAGAAAAGCTGCCTTCAAAGGCTCAAGACGGAGCTATAAAACGGCTAAGACTAGAAAAAAACGTTCCCCTGTATAAGAATACAATCAATCATAAAATAAAATATTACAATCTGTTTCAGATTTCAAAAAAGTAAATTAGTTACGAATCAGTTCACGATTGTGCACAACAAAATAGGAATTTATCACAGTTTGTTTCCACCTGAAAAAAATAGACTCTATTCGGAATCTTCTTACCAACCATGCTACAAGGTCACAAGCTTTGATCGTTATTCTTGGTTCAAAGAGCTGTGTTTAGCGCTAAAACGGGCATTTTGAATGTTGAGTCAGATTTTTAACGTCTTTTATACTTTTTTGGCAAGTTTACGCAACACGGCAGCCTACTGGTAACTTAAAAATTTTTTGTTTAGCCGTTACTGAATAAATCGGCAAGATTTGATAGGAGCAATTTAGTAATTTTGCTACCTCCATTGTATGTAAGCCAATTTGAATAAGAAAGAAAGGTAACAGTGCGAACCTAGTGTTTTACGTACAAATCCACCAACGCAAGGAACTACATTAGGGCTTACTTTATCTAATAGATCCTTCTTTGATGAAAGAGTGTAAACAGCACCCTTAACCATTAATCTTATCAGCTGAGGATGATAATTTCCCAATGTAGATCTATAAGACAGGTAACAAACTTTGCTTAAGCTATCTGACAACGATAGAGTGCTAATCCTTTCCAGAAAATCCACAAGGAATCCTAAAAGAAAAGGGAAAGGTAATATATGTGTGATAGTCGATCCTAAATCTTATGTGAAAGATTTAGGATTCTATCTCTGTTAAATCAGCTAGAAACTTGTCAATGAGTTCAATACTATTTCTTTCCTTGTGAAATTGGTTGCCTCTTTTCTATAAAATAGATCAAAGGTAGTCAAATATAAGAATCATTATTCCAATCCCATCTCTGTCCGCAATGGAGTTCCCCAGGGTACTCTCATACGTCTCTTCCGTATTTCAGTCATTATCAATAGGCTCGCCAAGAAATTTTCAAGAAAATGGAAATTTGTCGGTGACCTAACGGTTGTTCAAACCTGTTATAGAAATTTAAGAAGCAACCCTATGAGCATCCTTATGACATTGCAAACGATGCCATGGACTTAAACATGAGAGTAAACCCCTCCAAATCCATAAACCCCTCCAAAGAAATTTGTTTCTCTTCCTTTAAATTACTTGGTGTCACAATTCCTCCTAATTTAAAGTGGAATATCCATGTTAAAGATATTATCCGAAAAGCTAATGTGTCTATCTCCCTCCTTAAGCTCCTCAATAAATTTAGCGTCCATCTCCATCCATTTTTTGTGGGTTTATACTTCCTTTGTCCGCCCAAATCTTCAATGTGCTGGTGTCTTTCAGCACCCTGGCATCTCCCGCGAAGATTCAGAACAAATTGAATTCATCAAAACAAAATTCTCTGAAAAATCTTCAAAGATGGTAAGGTTCCATACTCTCTTCTTCTAAAAAAACAACAACAAAAAAACATGCAGATTTCTTACATCAAAGATTCTGGCAATTAATATTAAATGTGATCACTTGAATTACGATCAGAAACGCAATGAGGATGTTTGGCAATTTAAATGCGATCAGGTTCGTTATGACGAATCTCTCTGACCATCTGCATTTTACGAAAAAACTAGGCGAAAACAGATTCTAACACAGAGGACATACTCTGTTATTTACTCAGTCAACTCTGCTGTGTTGACTATTTGATTTTAAAAAAAATAAGCCTTTGGCAAAAAAACAAAAAACAAAATATCAAGATTCATACATTGAAGATTCTAGCAATTAATATTAAATAGTGAAAAATAAAAAAAACATCAATGAAACAGCACAAAAACAGAAATAAACACACACAACCAAACATAGGTCAAACACCATAGCCATACACATTCAACTGCAAAGAATAGTCCATGGACAGGCAGTCTTGTTGTCAGTAAGTATGTCCTAAACCAAACACTTAAGACTATAAATCAAACAAATAGTTTAAGTGACCACCCAACACAAGGACTCATCAGGAGAATATACACTTGCCTATAGGGTTTTTATGGTACTTGGTATCTACCAAGTGACGTATAGCGATCGCAAATTCTGTCGGTCGGTCTGTCGGTCTGTCTGTCCTGGTTTTGCTAATTTGGGTACTTCCAGGTAAGCTAGGACAATTAAATTTGGCAGGCGTATCAGGAACCAGACTGGATTAAATTAGAAATTGTTGTTTCCCAAATTCGACCATCTGGGGGGGAAGTTCAATCGGAAAAATTAGAAAAAACGATGTATTTTTAACTTACGAACGGATGATCGGAGCTTAATAAAATTTAATGTTTGGAAGGATGTCGTGTCCCAGAGCTCTTATTTTAAATCCCGATCGGATCCGGTAACATTGGAGAGAGTTGCGAGGGGGAACCTAAAATCTTGGAAAACGCTTAGAGCGGAGGGATCGGGATGAAACTTGGTGGGAAAAATAATCACAAGTCCTAGATACGTGATTGACATAACCGGAAAGAATCAGCTCTCTTTGGGGGAGTTAGGGGGGTGATTCTGAAAACTAGAAAAAAGGAAGTATTTTAACTTAAGAAGGAGTGATCGGATCTCAGTGAAATTTGATGTTTGGAATGATACGTGTCTCAGAGCTCTTTTTTTAAATCCTGTATTTTTAATTTACGAAGAAGTGATCGGTTCTTAATGAAGTTTCATATTTAGAAGGACCTCGTAACTCAAATCTCTTATTTTAAATCCAGACCGGATCCAGTGTCATTGGGGAAGGGGGACCGGAAATCTTGGAAAACACTTAAAGCAGAAAGATCAGGATGAAACTTTGTGGGAAGAGTAAGCACAAGTCCAAGATAAGTGACTGACATAACCGGACCGGATCCGCTCTCTTTGGTGGAGTTGGGGAGGGGGGAGTAATTCGGAAAAACTAAAAAAATGAGGTATTTGTAACTTACGAACGAGATATCAGATCTTAATGAAATTTGAAATTTAGAAGGATCTTGTGCTTTAGAACTCTTATTTTAAATCCCGACCAGATCTAATGACATTGGGGAGAGTTGGACGGGGAAACTGGAAACCTTCGAAACCGGAAATCTTGAAAAACGCTTAGAGTGGAGAGAATGGGATGAAACTTGATGGAAAGAATGAGCACAAGCTATAGATACATGATTGACATAATTGGAACGGATCTGTTCTCTTTGGGGGAGCTGGGGGTTGTTAATTTGGAAAAATTAGAAAAGTTGAGGTATTTTTAACTTACGAGTGGGTGATCGAATCTTAATGAATTTTTATGTTTAGAAGGACCTCGTGACTCAGATCTTTTGTTTGAAATCCCGACCAGTATTAAGCCTTTGATTTTCCTTTTAAAGCAATCTATTGATTCTTAGAATTTTGCGCAATTTTGAATATTCTCAGAGCTCATACCATATGAGCTCTTGGCTCTTAGCTTTTCCGACCTCATCACAAGTGTCATATGAGCTCTTTGCTCTTGTTGCAAGAATACAAGGTAAAAACAGATAATAACACAGAGGATATACTCTGTTATTTACTCAGTCAACTCTGCTGTGTTGACTATTTGATTTAAACAAAAATCAGCCTTTGGCAAAAAAAAAAAACATGACGATTTCTTACATCGAAGGTTCTGGCAATTAATATTAAATGTGATCAATTGAATTACGATCAGAAACGCAATGAGGATGTTTGGCAATTTAAATGCGATCATTTTGATTGCGACGAATCTCTATGACCATCTGCGTTTTACGAAAAAACTAGGTAAAAACAGATAATAACACAGAGGACATACTCTGTTATTTATTCAGTCAACTCTGCTGTGTTGGCTATTTGATTTAAAAAAAATCAGTCTTTGGCAAAAAAAAAATTAAAAACATGAAGATGCTTACATCAAAGATTCTGGCAATTAATATTAAAATATGATCAATCGAATTACGCGTAATTGTTTAGCTTCATCACCAGCTTTAAAAACTGGAAACTATGCTGCAATGCAGCATAACTTACATGCTATAGCACTTAGAAATACTAATTCTAGGAGCGCATCCATTTCTGGTTGACCCTCCTCCTCCATGGGGCAAACTGAAAATGCGTAAGGTGGGCATGGTTTTGAAGTCAAGGGAAAAGTTGGGGTTGTACAATATGAATGATATTATATTTTAAATACTAATTCCAGTCATCACTGGTAATTTCTGTGTAGCAAGAAGTCGAGAAGTCGATATCCGAGATGGTTCACTTTTACTTTCGAGTTTAAATTAGCCAGCTGTTTCTAAACAATTGCAATAGTAGCTGTTGTGACTTTGGCCCTTGACGAAATTTGAATCGACAAATCAGAGCGATTAGTTAAATATTACGAAAGGTAGGCAATGCAACGCCCGATTTTGTTTACAGGTAATATTACCTATAAAGCGAAGCGTATTTGTTTATTAGCCCCGCCGGCAAAGAGGCAAGGTTTGATTTATTAAGCCTTGCTTATTATTTTCACGATATTTCATCATCGCAACCCTATCTTCCGCAGAAATTGTGGTTAGTCAAGGGCAGGCTTCTGTGGTGTTAAAAATTCGAATGGAGGATATTTAGTTTTTTTCAGATTCTCTTTTTACTTTTTTTTTAATTACTGCATATAGCTAGATTCTGATGATTGCATATTATTTTTATGTCATTATTCATTCAGATTGTCCAACCCCAACATTTCCCTTTGCTTCAAAACCCTGCCAGCTTTACGCATTTTTAGTTTCGTTGGAAGGGGATTTTAGAAAGCTACAAAATGGACGGGCTTCTGTAATAATGACAAAGAAACAATATGACCATGAGAATCTTGCTATATGCAGTAAAAAACATTTTCGACAGCTTGTGATGAAACTAAAGCTTTACTGAATTACGATCAGAAACGCAACGAGGATGTTTAGGCAATTCAAATGCAATCAGATTCGTTAAAACAAATTTCTATGGCCTTCTGCATTTTACGAAAAGACTAAGTAAAAACAGATAATAACGCACAGGAGATACTATGTTATTTACTCATTCAACTCTACTATGCTGACTATTTGATTTCGAAAAAATCAGCCTATGGCCAAAAAAAAACATGAAGATTCTTACATCGAAGATTCTGGCAATTAACATTAAATGTGATTAATTGAATTACGATCAGAAATGCAATGAGAATGTTTTGCCAATTTAAATGCAATCATATTCGTTACCACAAGGTAACTTGAACCGAGGTTCTCTTTTTCTAAATAAGAGTCTGATCACTACCATAGTGCAATAATTAACAGCCAAGGATTTAATGGGAAAAATGATTTGACTAAGGATCTGGTTGGCAATACCTAGCAAAAGCAAAATTCCAACTGAATCTGAATTGCAATCTTCACCATTTTGGCCCTATTTTGGGCCAGAATTGATATTCTTCATGTTTTATGGAGATACCATTGGCGATTGGTGTGCTTTCTAATCCCTTTTTGTTTCATTTTTGAACTATTCCAGACTACTTCCCGCAAGTCTCTGAAGCTTCTTCTTGTAACTTCAACTTACTGTTTAAGTGCATTCGAATGAAAATTATCACATCCAAAATAGAGTTTTGCAGGAAATATATCTCATTAGACGATTTATTTTTTAAGTTTATTTCGGTTTTGTCTACTAAGAACTTTGGTTAGGACTTTCCTAGGTTAAACTGCTGCTGCAATCATGCTGGATTTCTCATTATCAAAATCCTTTTTTTGCTTGAACAGAAAATAATAATAAAAGGACAGCAAAAGGTTACCTAAAGCCCTGTGAAGTCTAAGTAAAGTCCTACTTCCAGAGATGTATTTCGAGTCTACTAGTTTTCCAGATTCTTTTTCGCACCTAAGCATGCCAGACACCGTAGAAAAGGCTGTCGCATTTTCAGAGTCTGCTAGGTAAGTGCTCAAGATTTCCAGCTTGCTTTGTACGTCAGAAGAAATGAATCCAAACAAGCTTCCAAGTAAGCCAAATAATCTAAAAAAGGTTAAGGAACCAATTATTTATTTTACAAAAGACAAATTAAAGCATTACAGCTTAAATATCAAGTAACCAGCTTTTTGCTGTTACTGAAATTACGGGAAAATCGTATAAATTGCCACAAGGAATACAGCTTCACTACTACATCAAGTGACTTCAAAACATATAATATCAAAATGAAGTGCCAGCATTAATTTCAGAGACAGCAAAAACTGTTGAAGTTGAGTTATAATTGAGAAGGGGCTATGACTTTTCAAGTTATGATGTCTAGGTATTTTAATGTGAGGGTGAATCCATTTTCCGAAAAACAGGAGATATGGCTCAAGGAGATGCCCATTACACACCAACTGGAGCATAAAAAAACAGAAGCATAAAATCATCTGCCATGCGTGGCATGCAGCACTACCCAATACAAAACATGACCATTTTTAGTGTATTGCTTCTTTTTTTTTTACTGAATCTTATTTAAGTTTGAAATCTATAAAATGTGTCCAAATTGGGCCTAATTTTCAGTATGTTTTTGATTTTCAGTAGTTAAATTCAATTGGAAAGCAAATCAGTACCATGTAGGTGCTGAAAAGCAATATTCGTAACTATTTACAGTTTATCTGTGGAAATTCCATTTGGATTAATCCTTTCATGATAAATGGTTCTGTAAGCCCCACCAGGAAATATCTTGGGAGGAGGGGCCAAAAGACACCAGAAGCTTTGTTTTTTTTATCAAGGTTTCAACTGAAGTTTTTCATTTACTTTTTTCATATATTTTTAACATTCTTTTTTTTTCAAGGATGGTTATTACCCCTAATCAGCATCAATTGATGGCTGTATTCTGCACCATATCAGTAATGAAAAAGCGATATTAATAACTACTTAGCTTGTCTGTGGATATTTAATTTGAATTAACCCTTTCAAGATAAATGATTCCGTGAGCCCTGCCAAGAAACATCCCAGGGGGAGGGGCAAAAGCTACCAGGTGCTTTGTTCTTTACCAAGGTTTATATTGAAATGTTTTTCATTTTCCTATTTCATACATTTTTTAATGTTCTGTTTTTTTCCAAAAGGGCCATTGCTCCCTGCCAACATCTGTTGATGGCTGAATTCAGCACCATATATAAATGTTATTTTCCCCTTATCAACTAAACATACTATCATTGCGTTGTATCACCAAAGGGAATCCAAAGAGCTAGTGACTAACCAATACTTTTTTGGATTCTTATTTTGTAATTTGTTATCTGTTTGACAGTCTTAAAGACGTTTGATGCCATAAATGTCTTTTTGCAAGTTTCAGTGTTGGCTGACAGTCTCAAAGGCAAAGGGTTCATTAGCAAGTTTTCCCAGCACCACAGAAAGCTTCCAGTGCAATTTTGGTAAAAATTGATAGTGGATCTTAAATACACCAAAGACTAGTATAAAACGGAGAAAACCTACAATATCTTACTAATTGTTAAACAAAACCCTGTCTATTCAGTGTACATACGGCATAAATAATATGCATCCTTCATCAGTAAAATTTCCATTCAAGGCGGTTATCACAACAGGGAACTTCGAAAGTTATTAATTTATTCGTCGATACTTCTTCTGAGCCTATTTTTAATGATTTACAATCGGGCACACTAAATTGTTTTTAAGAACTATCATTTCTTGAACTTCAAAAACCATTCTTGAACTTCAACCTCAGAATTACTAAGAATGGTGAATTCTCCTCCTTGTAAGTTCTTTAGTAAAGTTATTGACAGGCGTAGAAAAAGTAGAGTAGCATAGCCATGCTACTTGACAGTTTTCATGGCCTAATGACATTTGTCAGCAGATCTTTTCAGAAAATGCCAGTGCTTCCACTATCTCAGAATTTTCTGGGATTTCCCCAAAAATCTTGGTGTTTCCCCAAAAAACTATCGTTTCCCAAAAGTCACCTTTGGTCCAGAATTGTCACTCCTAGTGATTTAGTGCTAGTGACTATGCACCCCTAGTAACTATCAATTTCACTTTACTTGACATAATTTTTTCACATACCAAGATTATACCATTTCATCAAAGATTCTCTTGTTAAGTTTTGATAATTTATAGTGGAGTTGCCAAGCTTTAGTGGGTATACAGGATTAGACATTGTATGTGCTCTGCTTGAATCTTTGAATCGTCAATCTATGGTGGTAGAAGGTAACAAGCAGCAGCTTATAGTGGTGTGACGAATGGACAATATTCTATACTTTATCTGTCCACTCATCTTTTGCATGCTCATTGATGTCTTCCATTCTCCTTGGTAAAGATTCAACGAGGATCAAGCGCATCATATTGAATTGACTGAAGGAGATGTTAGAAAATCGTTGCAGTGAGTCACAGATCTTTGTAACCTCATATCCACTGGACACAAAAAGACGGGTTATGGAAAAAGTTTTGAAGAAATGATTGCCCTTGCCTATACCTAGGGTGTCAGTTTCAAGAAGCCACCGTTATTTTCCTTCACTAGGTTTGCCAAATACTCAGCAGAAGTTTTCCAAACTTTAAGGGACAACTATCCCCTGATGTTTTCTTACTCAGCAACAATCAAGATGATTATTTGAATAAAATCTCCCATGCCGGTTCCATACTTAGTTAAAAAGGGATTATTGATATTTATGAAACCATATCAAACTTTTCCCTTCCGTTTCAAAAGGTGGAGCTCATACAATGGGATATTGCGAATATACTGAACAAATATTGATGACCTCACCAAAATGAAGATGCAACTGTCAGCAGATCATACAGTTCATTCTCAGCTACTTCCTTGCTTCTTGAAAAAGGCGTCTTCTTCATTGACAGATTTTATACCATAGTGTTCCTGTTGTTTTGCACCAGAAACACTTGGTGTTGCAAGGGACGCATTCATATGATTGATAATAATACCGTTTCTGAGTTTACTAGAAATTATTTCCATTGGAGGACATCAAGCGCAAGGAAAGCAGCACACCCAGTGCCATACCAGGACCTCCCTGACATGGTACACCTCCATTCTCCTTCTTTGGAAGTATTGTGTTTGATAATGATGTCATTTCTCATATCTGTGAGCAATACAATTGATGTCACAAGGGATGAGTTCAATCTATATATATAAAAATAAGTTGTCTGTCTGTGGATGTGTGGATCAGGTGACGTCACCTGAAAAAACTGGATCAGGTGACGTCAAAACTGAAAAAACTAAAAAAAGGCAAAAACTATAAAAAAAACTAAAAACTAATAAAAAAAATAAAAAAGCTAAAAAACTAAAAAAACTAAAAAAAGGCAAAAACTACAAAAAAAAACTAAAAACTAATAAAAAAGCTAAAAAACTAAAAAAACTAAAAAAAGGCAAAAACTACAAAAAAAAACTAAAAACTAATAAAAAAAATAAAAAAGCTAAAAAACTAAAAAAACTAAAAAAACTAAAAAAAGGTAAAAAACTAAAAAAACTAAAAACTAAAAAAAAACTAAAAAAAAAGGAAAAAACTGAAAAATAAGCTAAAATAAAGGTAAAAACCAATAAAAAACTAAAAAAAAAACTGAAAAAACTAAAAAAAGGCAAAAACTACAAAAAAAAACTAAAAACTAATAAAAAAAGTAAAAAAGCTAAAAAACTAAAAAAACTAAAAAAACTAAAAAAACTAAAAAAAGGTAAAAAACAAAAAAAATAAAAAATAAAAAAAAAACTAAAAAAAAGGAAAAAACTGAAAAATAAGCTAAAATAAAGGTAAAAACCAATAAAAAACTAAAAAGAAAAAAAGGAAAAAACTGAAAAAAATTTTCATCTAAAAAACTAAAAAAAACTAAAAAAGGTAAAAACTAAAAGAACTAAAAAAGAAAAAAATAAATGACGAAACTCAAAGAGAAAGCGACCAGGACAAAAGGAATGTTCGATTAGCAATCAACAAAGCACCGGGACACAGGGAGTATAAATGACGACCAGGACATAAGTAAAAAAAAAACTATCTATATATATAAAAATAAGTTGTCTGTGGATCTGTGGATCGTGGATCAGGTGACGTCACCTGAAAAAACTGGATCAGGTGACGTCAAAACTGAAAAAACTAAAAAAAGGCAAAAACTACAAAAAAAAACTAAAAACTAATAAAAAAAATAAAAAAGCTAAAAAACTAAAAAAACTAAAAAAAGGCAAAAACTACAAAAAAACTAAAAACTAATAAAAAAGCTAAAAAACTAAAAAAACTAAAAAAAAGGCAAAAACTACAAAAAAACTAAAAACTAATAAAAAAATAAAAAAGCTAAAAAACTAAAAAAACTAAAAAAACTAAAAAAAGGTAAAAAACTAAAAAAACTAAAAACTAAAAAAAACTAAAAAAAAGGAAAAAACTGAAAAATAAGCTAAAATAAAGGTAAAAACCAATAAAAAACTAAAAAAAAACTGAAAAAACTAAAAAAAGGCAAAAACTACAAAAAAACTAAAAACTAATAAAAAAAAGTAAAAAACTAAAAAACTAAAAAAACTAAAAAAACTAAAAAAAGGTAAAAAACTAAAAAAAATAAAAAATAAAAAAAAACTAAAAAAAAAGGAAAAAACTGAAAAATAAGCTAACATAAAGGTAAAAACCAATAAAAAACTAAAAAGAAAAAAAGGAAAAAACTAAAAAAAATTTTCATCTAAAAAACTAAAAAAAAATAAAAAAGGTAAAAACTAAAAGAACTAAAAAAGAAAAAAAATAAATGACGACACTCAAAGAGAAAGCGACCAGGACAAAAGGAATGTTCGATTAGCAATCAACAAATCACCGGGACACAGGGAGTAAAAATGACGACCAGGACATAAGTAAAAAAAAAAATTAACAAAACTAAAAAGAAGGTAAAAACTACAAAAAAACTAAAAAGAAAAAAAAACTAAAAACTAATAAAAAAACTAAAAAATCTAAAAAAAAGAAAAAAAAACTAAAAACTAATAAAAAAACTAAAAAATCTAAAAATCTAAATAAACTAAAAAAGAAAAAAAAAGGAAAAAAATAAAGGAGAAAAACAAAACTAAAAAACGAATGTATATACAGACCGGTACACCGGGATACAAATGACGACCGGGACACAGGGAATATAAATGACGACCGGGACACAGGGACACAACTACAACGGGGACACCGGGGGAAACAGGGGGATATAAATGACGACCGGGACAAAAAAACTAAAAAGAAAAAAAAACTAAAAACTAATAAAAAAACTAAAAAATCTAAAAATCTAAATAAGCTAAAAAAGAAAAAAAAAGGAAAAAAATAAAGGAGAAAAACAAAACTAAAAAACGAATGTATATACAGACCGGGACACCGGGATACAAATGACGACCGGGACACAGGGAATATAAATGACGACCGGGACACAGGGACACAACTACAACGGGGACACCGGGGGAAACAGGGGGATGTAAATGACGGCCGGGACACCGGGACAGGGAATGGTCGATTAGCAATCACCATCAACAAAGCTCAAGGGCAATCATTAGAATCATGAGGTATAGATCTGAATACAGATTGTTTTCTCATGGACCATTATATGTTGCATGTTCAAGAGTCGGTAAACCTGACAATCTATTTATATGCAAAGACAATGGGACAGCAAAGAATGTTGTATATTCGCAAGTTTTACGTAGTTAAAACCATATATATATATATATATATATATATATATATATATATATATATATATATATATATATATATATATATATATATATATATATATATCTATCTATATTCACAGGTGGGACATAGGGACACAACTACAATGGCGCGTAACTATTATGGCGCGTAACGACTTACGCGCGCGGGGGGGCTTGGGGGGGGCGCGAAGCGCCCCCACCAACTAGGTGTTGGGGTGGCGCGAAGCGCCACCCCAACAGCTAGTTATTAATAACAATGTGGTTTTTGTGTGCTAGAAATGCTTTCAATTGGAGGACATTGAGTGGAAGGGAAACAGCACACTTGGACCTGCCTGACATGGCATATCTCCACTCTCCTTCTTTGGAATTATTCTGCTTGATAATGATGCGTTTCTCAAATTTGTGAGCAATACAACATGTATTTGCAACAAAAAGAGAGTAGAAACATGAAATTGAACTGTTTGGAACTTTTAGTTTCTACTGGCATACTAATGATGACTAGGATAATGAAGGCTCAGTTGTACAGGTATCTGAGATAGGTTAACAACTTATTACAAAAGTAGATTTCTATTTTTAAACAATAATGTTTTGCAGTTCCCAAAACAAGATTCAAAACTCGGCCAGTTATTGACAATGTCAGAAATAAATATCAGGAAAAAATCTCAAGAACACCATCAGGATCTAGCTAGACTAAAAGATTGTTCCCACAATAAAAATCAATAAAAAAAAATATAATGCCAAACAGCCATGCGTGTGGGGTTACGAGATAGTCTTTCAAGGCAGAAGAGCAGTTTTATTGTTAGTTTTAAGGTTTATAAAGGGAAGGGTAGAAAGGGTAAAAGATGTGTCAACCAAGTTTCTGCTCTTAGGTTAATAATTGAGCAGAGTTTGATTCTGTTGACAGAAGAGCTTTAGCAAAGGTCTTATTCTTGTATGCTATACAAGACAAATATATTAAAGTGATTAGTGCTATGTACGAGAATAGCACTACAGCGGTTAAAGTAGGAGATAAGGTTATCAGCTATTAAATCAGTATCATCTTATTGTATTAAATCAGGAGTTAAGTATGGTTGTGTTCTATCCCCCTTTACATGGATCATTTTTATGGAATTTGTCTTAAGGATCACAGGAAAGGCAATGGGAGAACACAGAATCAAATGGGGATGAAAAACTCTTCTGGACTTAGACTATGCTGAAGCTTTGAGCATCCTAGATGAAATTGTAAGCAAAATAAATGAGCTTTTAGTGGTTTTGCAAGTTCAGGATGCTAGAATTAATGTTCAGAAGACTAAGTTGCTAAAGCTAGGAATAAGTGAAGATGAAAAGGTGACATGGGCAACGAAAACATTGATCAGGTGGAAAGCTTCACTTATCTTGGTAGTATTATTGGTAAAGATGGTAGGAGCAGTGAAAGTGTTAAAAGTAGAATAGCCAAGGCTCAGGGTGTTTTTTTCACAATAAAAACAGAAGCTAAGAGCTCACATGGCACATGTGACAAGGTCGGAAGAGCCAAGAGCAAAGAGCTCATATGGCATATGGCTCTACAAAAATTCTAAGAATCAATAGATTGATTTAAAAGGAAAATTAGAGGCTTAATGCTAGTCAGGATTTAAAATAAGAGCTCTAAGACACAAGGTCCTTCTAAATATCAAAACTCATTAAGATTCGATCACCCACTCGTAAGTTAAAAAACCTCATTTTATCTACCTCCTGTCAGCCCCCCAGATGATCGGATCGGGGAAAAGACTTTATCAAGTCAATTTGTGCAGGTCCCTGAAACTCATACCAATTTTCATCGTCCTAGCATGTCCAGAAGCATCAAACTCGCCAAAGCACTGGACCCCCACCTTACTCCCTCAAAGAGAGCGATCCAGTACAGTTATGTCAATAACGTATCTATGACATTTGTTTATTCTACCCACCACGTTTCATCCCGATCCCTGCACTCTAAGCGTTTTCCAAGATTTCCGGTTTCCCCCTCCAATTCCCCCAATGTCACCAGATCTGGTCAGGATTTAGAGTAAGATCTCTGAGACATGAGTTCCTTCTAAACATCAAATTTCATCTGATCTGATCAAGATCTGGTCACCTGTTCTTAAGTTAAAAATATCTCAATTTTTCTATTTTTTTCAAATTAACACCCCCCCAACTCCCCCAAAGAGAGTGAATCCGTTCCAATTATGTCAATATATGTATCTAGAATTTGTGCTTATTATTCCTATCAAGTTTCATCCCAATCTCTCCACTCTAGTGTTTTCCAAGATTTCTGGTTTCCAACATTTCTGTTTCCCCCCTCCAACCCCCTATGTCCCCGGATCCGATCCGAATTGAAAATGGAGCATCTGAGACATAAGATATTTCTATTTATCAAGTTTCATTAAGATCCGATCCCCCATTCATAAGGTAAAGATACCTCAATTTTCACATTTTCCAAGATTTCTGGTTTCCCCCTCTAACTCCCCCCAATGTTACCAGATCTGATAACCTGACCGGGATTTAAAATAATATCTCTGAAGCACAAGATCCATCTAAATATTAAATTTCATTAAGATCTGATCACCCACTTATAAGTTACAAATACCTAATTTTTCCCAATTTTTCCGAATTACCCCCCCCCCCCCAACTCCCCCAAAGAGAACGGATCCAGTCTGGTTATGCCAATCACGTATCTTGGACGCGTGCTTATTTTTCCCACCAAGTTTCATCCCAATTGCTCCACTCAAAGCATTTTCCAAGATTTTAGGTTTCCTCCTCAAACTCCCCCCAATGTCACCAGATCCGGTCGAAATTAAAATAAGAGCTCTGAGAGACGATATCCTTCTAAATATCAAATTTAAGATACGATCACCCATTTGCAAGTTAAAAATACCTTATTTTGTCTATTTTTTTCTGAATTAACAATCCCCCCACTCCCCCCCCAAAAAAAAAGGTCGCATCGAGGAAACGACTATTTCTAATTTAATCTGATCTGGTCCCTGATACGCCTGCCAAATTTCACCGTCCTAGCTTATCTGGAAGTGCCTAAACTAGCAAAACTGGGACCAATAGACAGACAGACAGACTGACAGAATTTGCAATTGCTATATGTCATTGGTGAATACCAAGTGCCATAAAAAGTTTGGAAGAGTAGAAAGGTAAGTCTGCAAACCAAGATCAGAATGTTGGAAACTATAGTGATGACAGTGTCAAATATGGTTCTGAAGAATGGGCAGTCTGAAAAGCAGAGGAAGATTGGCTAGATATTTTCCCTAGAAATTAAATATGCATGGTTCTTGGTACCTGGCTGACTGACTGTATTTCAAACAGTACGCTGTATAAAAAGTGTGGTTCAATCCTGTTTTCTAGGGCTATAATGAGGGAAAGCTTGAGATGGCTAGGGCAGATTCTTCAGACAAAGGATGACAGATTCCCAAAGATTATCCTTTCAAGCCAACCATCTAGGGCTAAACAGAAAGCAGCTTGTCCACAGTTGGGGTGGGAGGAAGTCATGTAGAAAGATTTAAGAGAAATGAGAACTTCCTGGGAGTTTAAAGAGGGAGGCTTTGAATAGATTACAACAGAGGAGGAGCATGCATAGCTGTGTTGGCATCAGGCAGCTGTGTTGGTGATGTTGTGAGTTGTTAGCAGTAGTAGTAGTTTATACAGGCAACAGCACTGTCTACAGATCCAGCCTTAAACTGTCTTCTGGCAGAGTGGCTAGGCTTGCAGAGCACATTATAAGAAATCAGAACTACAAGCTATATTATTACAATTGGTGCTCATCCTTAACTCCTGTTCAGCTGTCAAAGGATGGCATTATTCATATACTTGCCATAACAGGCTGAAAAAACTTGTGTTAAAGTTGGCAAGTTCTTAAAAGTACCATGGTTAAAGATGGCATGACTAGAGGGTAGAAATTGAGTCCAACTACATAGATTAAAATACTTTGACAACCAGCTAGTCTATCTTATTTTGGGCCCCTTTCAAAGAAATGGCAAATACAAATCCTCTTCATGTTATGGATCTTAGCATTATGCAAGGGTGATTACTATACCAGTAAGCATTAAAATAGCCAAGGATATAAAAGCTGGTCACTTTGCTCTAGGTAAAGTGTTGGTACTAATACTCCAAATCATTCTGGGCATAGTTCTTTGGAATAAGTCTATTCTCTATCTCCTAAAAATTGAAGATTAAATCCAATTCCTGCCATTTCTGTTAGATCTGGTGGTGAAGCCCACTATCCTATCAGGCAACCAATGAATATTCATTATTGACAGTGCACTAAATCCCTTACAATAACAAATTACATAAAATGAGGCATAAGGGTATTTCTCCTCCTTAGAGAATTCTAACTTCATTCTTTTTTTTTCATTTTAATCTTATTTGACTGATGAAAGATGGGCCTTATCACAATCAAGGAATACAAGGGTTCAGCTCGTTTGATACTTGTTGTGCTGGGATCATATAGTAAATGTTTTCATTGAGTAGCTATGGTTCAAAAAATTGAAACAACTAAAAAAGATCCAAAAAAGGCAGTGGAAGGGTGAGATAGGCTAGAACCCTTGCTGTAAAATTCTCATCGTTTTTCTCAAAAAATCATTTAATACCCAAATCACTACTAATGAGGAATGCGTTTTTAAAAAGTATGCTTATTGCAAAGCTAGTGTTTGCAAAAATATGACTACTAAATATTTTAGTGATAATACTTCATTAAATAGAGATTTGGGGGGGAATATTCAATCAATGTATTATATGCAAATTAATTTTAAATGATTTAACAGATTATATTGCAAAATCAATAGTCAATACCAATGGATTTGTATCAAAAAGGCCCTTTGGGTTAGCTGACAATATGAAACAAGCAAGAAGCACATTAAAACCATACTCTTGATTTGTTTTTCTCTGAATGAATTGCCTAGTTTCACGTTTGATTTTAAGCCCTGCTTGAACTTCCCTTACATTATAATGACATGACTGCTTTAATTTTTATTAGTGTCAATAATCACATTTTTTGTTGTAAGTCTTATTTTATATTTATCAGTGATTTGCTGATGATGGCTCTTAGGTACAGAGCTGAAATATTCATACAGAGAAAAATCCACTGTCTTAAAATAATTCCTTGTTATTTGTCTTGCATAAATTCCATGCTCTTTGTCACTAAGTGAATTGGATTCCTCTGAAGACTTTTGTTATAGAGTGTGTACAATTATCCCATTTCTCTTCTCTTAGTACCTGAATATATGCCTAGACTATATAAAAATGGGCTGTTTTTTTAAATATATATATTTAATTGGTACTATGAGTGTGTTTGTTGCTGACAGATAGGTATAAAATGGTAGAAGTTTAGAATTACTGCTCTTCTGAAAGTAACAACTTCATAAATAAAAGCAGAACTCTTTAGATTCCTTATTTTATGCTCCTTTTCAATATGATATTTGTTACACTAACAATGTACCTCACCCCTGATGGTCCTGGTGGTCTGGGTCTGACTGGGACCAGCACATTCTTTCAGTGAGAAGACAACAATATCCTGATGGTAGCACAATTCCCCCCCCCCCAAAAAAAAAAGACTGTCAAGTTCTTCAAAGCTCAATGTAAAACTGATGTCACCATTCTGAGAAGCATATAGTGCTGTTTTCTATATGATCATAACACAAATAGTGTTGTCCTAGAAGTGACAGAAAACCTCAAACTGAGACATGTTTATAATGTGACTGACCTTGTCTCCCAGAACAAGACGTTCCAAATACTCATATTTTGTAAACTGTTGGTTTACAAAATAACTCAATTTGAGCTAGATTTTAAAAATCATGAAAACCCAACCAATTCCAATTCAAGGAACATTAAATTTGTGGATATTACTGAATATCTCTAGATTTCTATGGAAAGCTTAATACTTGCCAAAGATGGTACCTTCTGGGCAAAAAAAAAAATAAAAGAGATATTCCAAAATGGGAGCATTGGATGCAAATTGGTTAAAATACAACAATATAATGGGGACAATTTGGTGGAAGCAAAGTACATTTGCAAATGGATTGATAAGTAGGGTAGGCTACTCTTGGAAAGAGTATACAAAAAGGAATCAGGTACTATGATCACCATGCTATTATGTCAGATATAGGATATTGAACATATTGAGCAGAAATACTTTCAATTTATTAAAAAGTTTCTTGCTGGAGAGGCACTACTCTGCACTTTTATCCTTTACTGCAATGATTTGTTCAGAATAGCAATTTTGTGTAACTTTGCAGTTTACAACATAATTCAGCTAGGATGGTAGTGATTAAATCACTAGATACCTTTTCATATGCTCTTCTATAGTTCAACAATTGTTTCTAGGGCAAATTCTATTTTGAGCTCTTAAAGGGGCCCCAAAAGGTGAATCAGTACATAGTTGCCCAAAGTTTAAAAACATGTTTGAAAAAACTGTCAAGTGAAAAAAAATGGCATATGCATTTGATTCAGGAATATTAATTTACCATTTTCCTTAGGTTCTAAACAATGTTTTACTTTTAGGACTGAGGAAAATGATAATTATCATTCCTAAATCAGCTATAAATGACAATGTTTTCTCACTAGCCAGCTGTTTTTTTAGAAACATACTTTTCAACTTTTGGCTACTAAGGCTGTTTGAGCCTTTTAACCCTTTAAGGTCTCTAAATGGAATCTGTTGTAATTTTTTAGTTTCATCACAAGCTGTCTGGTTGACTCTCCTCCTCCATGGGGCAAACTAAAAATGCACAAAGAGGGCAGGGTTTTGAAAATGAGGGAAAAGTTGGGGTTGTACAATATTAACAAAATTACACATTAAATACTAATTCTAGTTATCACTGGTAATTTCTGTATAGTAGGAAGTTGAAAGATAACTAAAAAGATTACACATCTATTATTATGAATATGCAAAATTGTTCACTTTCACTTTTGAGTTTAAACTAGTCAGCTGTTTGAACAAAACAAACATCTAATTTTGCTTATAGTAACATTATGTATAGAACAAAACAAATTAGTCCATGAGCCCTGCAGGCAGCAGGTTAAGGCCTGTATTATGATTAGTTTGAATTGCTAGTTGATGTTTATCCTGCTGTATGCCCTAGTAATGAGCATGGATGGATAACAGATAGACATATCTCTTAACAAATGAACTAACATCATTTTTAATACAATCCTAACAAGGAGGGGGGGGGGGTTAATGCCAGAATTGCCTCTCACTCAATTGTACTATCTGTTTTCACTTTTTCTACAATTAGCCATGAATTGATGCCCACAATAATTCTATTTTAATTCAAAAATCAATGGCTCAGTTTTTTTTAGAAATATACATTTGAACTTTTGGTTACTAAGGCTGTTTGAGCCTTTTAACCCTTTAAGGTCTCAAAACGGAATCTGGAATCTCTAAATTTAATCTGCTCCAGATGTAATTATTGAATTATTAAAAAGAATTAAGGGTGCAAATTTATGAGCAGTCTATCCCATAAGGAGACATGTTAAGAAACTAATTCAAGCTTCATAATATGCAAAATAGTCCTAGTTAACATATATTGCAGCAGTAAAACCTTTGTCTTCATTTCTTTACTTATTTTTCCAGTTTTTATTAAAAATACATAAACTGCAAATTTAGGCTAAGCTACCAACCTTTCCTAAACTATTGCCTTTTTTTCTATACTGTTTTCTTTGAAGGAGGAATCTTAACTATAAATGATTTTTTAATTCAACTAATTTATATTTAAGTGGCACAATCTAGGGATAACCTAATTTAACCTTCCCTTACAACTTTGGCTTCTAGGCTAGTTTACTTTACTTTTGTGCTAGTCAAGAAGCTCTAAAATACATACTTATTTAATTCTTCATAGGCTGAGATATAAAATCTCAGGCATAACTTCTCATCTCTGGAGTGACAGGCTAATAAATAATCATTTACTTTTTCAAGCTGAAAATCCTGCATTTTCGTATTTCAAATTCACCGCTAAACAGTGTTTCTAGTTTCTACGAACGATCTAGAAATGTCTCAACTGGTAACCGGTGGATAGCCTGCGGAGCTCGGTAGGTCTGTTTTTCCTTTTGCATTATTGGTGGTGTTTGAAAGATTTTTCTTATAAAATACCACATTTTGAAAAGTTTGGAGAGCATATCATCCTCAATTATGTCATCCTCAATTGATGTGTTAAGCGGAGTCCCCCAGGGTAGCTGCCTGGGTCCAATTTTATTTTGTTTATTTATTAATGATCTGCCTTCCTCTGTTCAGCATTCTACTGTCAAGATGTTCGCGGATGATGTAAAACTTTATCTACCAGTACGAGACCCAAACGATGTGCAACTTTTACAGGAGGATCTTGACTCTCTAACTTATTGGTGCGAATCTAATTCTATGTTCATAAACCCTTCTAAGTGTGTTGTTCTACGCTATGCTCGTAAACTCCCACCTGTGCATACTTACCAGCTGTCTGGCATACAAATCCCTTCTAACGAAATAGTGCGTGACCTTGGTGTTTACTTTGATACCCAATTGAAATTTGATAAGCATGTTTCGGAAATTGTAAAGAATGCGAATTATCGTTTATCGTCTATAAGGAGAAGCTTTAGTAGGTTCAACCTTCGTAATTTCTTACTACTATACAAATCAATGGTCCGCCCTCTTCTTGAGTATAATACTTCTGTTTGGTTTCCATTAAGTCTAACGGATGAGCATAGGATAGAAAAGGTTCAGAGAAAGGCCACTAGATTGGTCCCATACCTTCAGCGCCTTTCTTATCTGCAGAGACTTTCTAGGCTTCAACTCCCGTCGTTGAAGTTTCGTAGACGTCGCAATGACATTGTAAATGTGTTTCGTATAATTAAAGGAGTGGATGATGTTGATCCAAATTTATTTTTTAAATTTAGCCATTATCACTCTACTCGTCAGCATGATTATAAATTATATCCCCCAAAACCACTGAAAAAAATTGGTCAATTATCTTTTGTTAGTAGAATTGCCGGACCATGGAATGGTTTGTCTTTGGAGGTTGTCGAGGCAGAGAGTGTTCGAAATTTTAAGAGTCCATTAGTAAATACGCCTTTCTATCTAGACGCTTTTGTTGTGTAGTGTCGTTTTATTTAGAAGTTTTTGCTGTTTAATTTGTCGTTGCCAATTTACTTTAGATTAGTATTATGATTTTGTGTTTTTGTGTTTTTGCGACAAGCATTAATGCTTACCGCTATTCGTAATAATAAATAAATAAATAAATAAATATCTACAGGAGGTAGAAAGCCTTCGATTGCTCAGTTGGTAGAGCGGTGGACTGTAGAGGCAAAATTGATATAATCTGATACACAAGAGGTAAATGTAAATCTGAAACAAAAAGAGGTTTTCATGGATCAATTTTCGTCAAAGTTGGCATTGTTTCTAAGGGAACTTAAAGTGCGTAAATTGCAGAAGTACTTCATTCGTGTTATAAATTTATTTAGAGCTCGAATTTTTCATAAGCCCTAAATTTTCCTCAGTCTTTCAGGGTAGGAGCAACGCCTTGCCAACTTTAGGACAATAAGAGAATAATAAAAAAAAATTCTGGACAACAAGTTTGAGACAACAATCATTAAATTTGAGTTACAAGGACTGATTTTTTTTTCCGCTCCCCTCCCCAAACTTTTATAAAAACAGCTATAAAAATTCTAAGTCGTTTGCATAACTTTAAAAATTATTTATTGGGGGTAGAACCACAAAGAGCACCCGAGACAAGGGCAATTGATAAAAAGTGGTGCAAATAATCTGCAAAAAGTAATAAAAAGACAATCTTAGCGAGCGAAGAGAAGAAAAATGGGGTTTCACCCTCTATTTGTCTTATTACTATTTGGTAAAAGTCAAGGCAGTATAACTGTAGACATACAAGAAAAACGAAAGGAAATAATATATGAAGAATATACACATAACAGATATGTCTTAAGTTAAACTATGAAAACGAATGCGTCTAATACGTTTGTATTACATGACCAAAATTTATACATATTCTAATTTGATCATATTGTAGTTTAGCTCTGCTTTGACATATTATGACTCGTTTTTGGCTTCTTTCTGCGGGACTCAAAGTCACAATTGTGTCTGCGGTAACTTCATATTTTTTCATTCCAAATTTTCTCTGAATCGTGGAAGACAGATTTAACATTGCTAAACTATTCCTTGCATTTGTCTTCACTTTCTTTAGTACGCTGATAAGCCCTTCTGAAATTATATTTGAAATACTCTAGTCTGTAGGCCCATTCCTGAAAGTTTCATTTTCCTAACTTGATCCCTTCCAAGATAGTGAAAAGTAGCTAAAATAAAATTTTACCAAAACCCACTTATATTTAGGCTTAAAATTCAACCAAATTACAGGAGTTGGACTTTTCAAAGCTAAAACCAGAGAAAAGGAAAGTGGTAACTGAAATTTAAGGTAAAATGTTGTTGTCAAAATTTTAGTGGGTAAAGACCTGTCAAGAAGGCAATCTCCTCTCCAAGATAGCAAATGTAACTAAACTAGAATTTTATCGATTTGTCAGGTATAACTTTACTGAAAACCAGGATGTTGTTAAACAAGGAAAAACTATTTTAGTCATTATTTTGTCTGTAGTTGCTGTCTACTTAAACATACCTAAGTAGGCTAGATCTTACGTTTTTACATCTCTGTTGTCGTAAAAGTTGAAAAAAATTCATCTCTGTTTCATACGTAATTTTCTTACATTACGGAGTTCGTAATTTTCTTGAGTTTGACTGAGAGCCCTAAGGATAAGAGGGGTCTATGTCGGTCTAAAGAGAAAACGTAAGCGAAATTTTCGGTCTGAAAGGTCCATTAGTTAATTTTGGTATGGCTGATTGATGGACCGTATGGCAAAATAATTGAAATTCAAATAATATTATAGTGTAGGTCAGTAGGATGTGTTTTATGCCATGTCGAATCAGTATTGTGTCTTTAGGTCTTTAGAAAACATTGATAAGTTCAGTCATTCTGTAATCACCCTTGCTTTGTTAAATTTTCAAAGTTAGCAACTAGGCTATTCCTGGTTTTGCTAATTCGCCTAGCCTATTTAGAATTTTGCATGTGTGGTCTGTTTTTCTAAAGTTTGCTGGTTTTGGTGCAAAATTTCTTTTCTGAAGCAAACATTATGTAGAATAAATGAAACTAATAGGTTAATGAAACCTTTAGTTATGAATCCAGGCCTAAAATTTATCCTATTAAGCTGTTGCCAAGCTAAGCTACCATCTCTCCCTTTTCTTATTTTTAAGGCCTAGATGACTGCATAGTGTACATGAAAGGTCTTGCAAAATTCTAGGTAAATTTATGACAGTTCATATAACTGACTTACCAATAAAGTGAACATACCACTTGAAGCCTTTTTTATGTTCTTTATGAATATAATAACCACTTCTAGGGTAAGACAACTGGTACTCCATCACTTTGTTTACTCTTCACACTTTTTGACATTCAATATACTATAACTACTTTATTATACCACCTAGAAATTTGATTTTTTCACAGTTAAAATTGTCTCTGTTTTCTGAACAAGTAGGTCATTAATTTGAATAGTTTTGCTCATACAGTGCTATATATTTTTGAATTTAGCAAAAGCTATCAGTTCACCCAATACTTGGTCATATGTTTCTCCTATTGACAAAGATATTATACAATTATACACAATCTCAGTCAGAGCCTTGCTTTTTCTCAGTCACTTTCAAAAAACCTGTTTAGACATTCTTTGCTGAGATCTATGACTCAGATTCTTTGTCTTGTTATTAGACATTTTAATGTTTTGAAATTTTGTTATTTTAAATTGGATTTTCAGAGAGAAAATAGATCCAGGATTTTCTTTGGGGGGATGGGGGCATAATAGATGCTTTGATAAACTTGTGAACAAAGAAATACTCACAATTCAAAGGGAACCTTGACAATTATGCATCATAGGTAGTTAGTGGAAATGGTATAAAGTGCTAATGAGTTTGGCCTTTATTTTAATATAACCAGTTATAATATAAACCAGTCAAACTGCTCAATGCATCAGCTCTTTGTTTCAATACATATTAATTTTTAAAAGGTTAAATATTTTTGGATAAATTTAAGAAAAATGTTATTTTAAATTTGATTTTCATAGAGAAAATAGTGAATTCAGGATTTTTTTTTGGGGGGGGGGGTGCATAATAGGCTGCTTGGATAAACTTGCAATTAGATAAACAAAGCAAGGTACTACTCAAAGAAATAGTAGAAATGGTTGCAAATTTAATCTAAAATCTGGTGAGGGATAAAGTTCAAATAAATCTGTTGAAAGTAAAATGGTATAAAAATGTTGATACAAAAAATTAATGACAAAGCTATTACACAATAATACATATTCTTGTCCTGTCAGTCCCACTGTTATCTTGGCTATGACTCAGACTCTTTGTCTCATTATTAGACATTTTAATGTCTTGAAATTTGCTATTTTAAATTGGATTTTCAAAGAAAATAGTGGATTGAGGATTTTCTTTGGAGGGGGGGGGCACATAATAGGTTGCTTGGATAAATTTGCAAACAAAGAAATACCTGCTAATTTAAAGGGAACCTTGACAATTATGTGTTATAGGTAGGTAGTGGTAATGGTCTAAAGTGCTAAAGAGTTTGGCCTTTATTTTAATGTTTAATGATGAGCAGAGGAGGTGATATGACATATAATGCAGAGCTTTAATTGGATGAAAATAGGCTGTTAAGTGGCCACCATTTCCTCACAATAATCCAAAACATAAATTAATAATTTTTGTACTTCTCATACATTTACTTTCTATTATACAAATCCCCTAAAAAACAACTAGGCTATGTTGTAAAAGCTACCCCTCTTTGCAAAAACAAGAGCTAAGAGCTCATATGGCACTTGTGACAAGGCAAGAAGAGCCAAGAGCTCATATAGTATGAGCTCTAACAAAATTCTAAGAATCAGTAGATTGATTTAAAAGGAAAATCAGAGGCTTAATGCTGGTCAGGATTTAAAATAAAAGCTCTGAGTCATGATGTCCTTCTAAATATCAAAATTCATTAAAATCCAATCACCCACTTGTAAGTTATAAATACCTAATTTTTTCTCTCCTTTTAGCCCCCAGATGGTTGAATCTGGGAAAATGACTTTATCAAGTCAATTTGTGCAGCTCCCTGACACACCTACTAATTTTCATTGTCCTAGCACATCCAGAAGCACCAAACTCGCCAAATCACTGAACCCCCCCCCCCAACTCCCCCAAGGAGAGCAAATCCAGTACAGTTACATCAATCATGTATCAAGGACATTTGCTTATTCTATCCACCAAGCTTCATCCTGATTCCTCCACTCCAAGTGTTTTCCAAGATTTCCCCCTCCAACTCCCCCCAATGTCAAAAGATCTGGTTGGGATTTGAAATAAGAGCTCTGAGACATGAATTCCTTCTAAATATCAAATTTCATTAAGATTTGATCACCTATTTGTAAGATAAAAATACCCCAATTTTCACGTTTTCCAAGAATTCTGGTTTCCCCATCCAACTCCCCCCAATGTCACAGGATCTAGTCGAAATTTAAAATTAGAGCTTTAAAGCACAAGATTCTTCTAAATATCAAATTTCATTAAGATCTGGTCACCCTTTCATAAGTTACAAATACCTCATTTTTCCAACCCCCCCCCCCCCAACTCCATCAAAGAGAGCAGATCTGGTCCAGCTATGTCAGTCATGTATCTTAGACAGGTTTTTATTCTTCCCATCCAGTTTCATTGTGATCTCTCCACTTTAAGTATTTTTTAAGATTTCTGCCCTCCCCCCCAATGATGCTGGATCTGGTTGAGATTTAAATTAAGATATTTGAGTTACGAGGTCCTTCTAAATATGAAGTTTCATGAAGATCCAATCACTCCTTCATAAGTTAAAAATATGTCATTTTTTCTAATTTCTCAGAATTAACCCCCCCCCCCCAATAGAGTGGATCCGTTCCAATTATGTAAATCACATATCTAAGACTAATGGCCCTAGCCATCTTAAACCTCCTTTCATTACAGCCATAGAAAGCTGGATGCTATCTCAAAATTGGATTGAACCATTCTGATAAAAAAAAATTCTAGCTGTGAATTCCTTCCAGAATTTTTTTGCATAGGCTAGGATTACAGCTCAAAAATAGCCTACTCCTTTAGCATACTTATATTTGAAGAAAAATCTGTTTTTGCTTAAGTTGTGATCCTTTTTAAGATCACAAAGGATCCCAACGTGCAGCAAATATTTTTGGGAAATCTCCCCCCCCCTGACCTCCAGTGAAAATATTCTCCCACAAAGATTTTCTCAACTGAAATTTTTATTAAGAACTTAAATGTTTGGGTGGTTCTTTTTCAAATCGTCACATAGCCTACTGCAAATTCAAATTTAAGCACTTTTTATCCTAACCTAACCTTATTACAAATAATTTTAGCACTGAGAAAATATTGCATTATTTTTTTTGAAAACAATTGAAAAAGATGGCACTTAGAAAACATAGCATTATTTTGTGGAAAACAAGCAATAATTCATACTTTAATTGAAAATTTGTCATTTTTTAGAGCTCAAAAAGTGCTGAAATTTGAACTTGCTGCAAAATTTTTATATGTTCATAAAGAACATAAAGAAAAAAAGGCATCAAGTGGTATGTTCACTTTATTGGTAAGTCACTTACATGAAGTGTCATAATTTATTGAAAATTTGTCATTTTTAAGAGCTCGAAATGTGCTTAAATTTGAATTTATGGTAGAAGCAATTATTATATTCATAAAGAACATAAAAAAGGCATTAAGTGGTATATTCACTGTATTGGTAAGCCAGTTACATGAACTGTCATAATTTTACCAAATTCTAGTTTAGCTACCTTTTGCTATCTTGGAAAAGGGATTAGCTTTGTGAAACTTTCAGTAATGAATCCAGGGCCAAAAAAATACTGTGAGATATATTGCCAAGCTTCTATGTTAACCCTCTTCTAACTTCTAAATCTTAGAAATTTTGCCTACTTGACTGGTCTACAGGCAACCAATTGAAATTTTGGCAAAACAATATTCTACCTTAATTTACAGTTACCAGTTTCTTTTTCTTCAGTTATAGTTCTGAAAATGTAATTCTTATTTTTGAGTAGAACTTTAAGTCATATCAATAGTTTTTTGCAAATGTAGGAAATGTGTTTGCAGATATTTGTACCCTCATAAATTAGGATTGAGCAAAGTTTTGAAGCTGAAAGTAGTTTTATTGTGCTTCATTTTAGCAAAAGATCTATTTTGGAAGGTTTTACTTTTAGGACACAAAGATTTTAAAGGTCATCAAAGGTCAGGGCTCTCTAGATAGAGGAATAGATGTAGGTACTTCAAAATACCTTCAAACATCACATCTTTGAATATGGGCTCTTTTTTGAGCCCAATAATAATTCTCTGGACTCTTTTTTGAATGGATTCTATTTTTTATGATTCATCATGGGATATGTCAGGATACCAAACTGGACAATTATATTACATGCAGGCAGACAAAGGAAGTATAGATCCTTGAAGAATGGGATGGGGGGACACTAAATCTTTTCAGAAGCATATAGAGAGACGTAGATGCATTAGCTCTATGGACCATATCTTTAACATAGATATCCCACTTACCACTTACCAAGCCTTACCAAACACTTTAACATCAGCTACATCAGATTTTCCTATTTGAGCCCCAAGCTGCCTTGTAGCAGCTTAAAACTGTGTTTTAAAGATTTAAAACACACTCAGTTTGAGTTTGGTTTGAGGTCTGGTTGTTCAATTCTAGCCCAGGTAAGTTATAGATGATGACAGATGAAGATTTATTATTTTGTTTGATTATGTCCATTTCCTCCTGTACTTTTTGCAATTCCTCTTTGTAGGAGTCCATTTTTTTCTCAAGAGACAAATTACTTGAGACAAAACAAATTACTTTATCCAGAACTACTTTAACTTTGTGCATAAACAATGAGTATTCAGTCTGAGTAATATTTTCAAGTTCAGTCTGACTTAGCTTTACTTTTGAAAGTTCTTTTGTGATGTTACTTTTGACTAAAGTGCTGATCGAGTTGCATGTAGATGCTATCTTATTTCTAAGAGCTTCCGTTTCAACCATTATTTCAGGCTGTAAACTGAGAGTTACTGCGGTCTGTTTGTACCAATACAGATTGCTATCAAGATATGCTATAGCATGTTTTATGATGTTTGTTTGCAGCAGAAGCCAGAGTCAATTATGGGAAATTTGATCTTCTGAGGTGATTTTTTAAAGAAAATACTTGGAAAGAAACATTTTCAACAGAAGTACCTAAAATAGATATTTTTCAGTTCAAGTCTGACTTAGCTTTACGTTTGAAAGTTCTTTTGTGATGTAACTTGTGATGTTAAGTTCAGTCTGACTTAGCTTTACTTTTGAAAGTTCTTTTGTGATGTTACTTTTGACTAAAGTGCTGATGGAGTTGCATGTAGATGGTACCTTGTTTCTAAGAGGTTCCGTTTCAACCATTATTTCAGGTTGTAAACTGAGAGTTACTGCGGTCTGTTTGTACCAATACAGATTGCTATCAAGATATGCTATAGCATGTTTTATATAGCATGTTTTATGATGTTTGTTTGCAGCAGAAGCCAGAGTCAATTATGGGAAATTTGATCTTCTGAGGTGATTTTTCAAAGAAAATACTTGGGAAGAAACATTTTCAACAGAAGTACCCAAAATAGATATTTTTCAAATCATAAGGGGTGATAAAATATAGGGGTAAGATTTCTAAAACAGAAGGAGTGATATCATACAATGAAAAAATAACTTGCAGTCTATTGAATACAAACAAGGTGATTATTCAATGAAAATGCTTGAAAAAAAAGTATTTTTCAGCAGAAGTATAAAAAAAGTATTTTTCAAGACCAAAGTGCCAAAAATGTAAGGTTACCAAATATAGAGGTAATATTCCTAGAACATAAGGAGTGATATCATATAATGAAAAAATAACATGCATTCTATCACATACATGCTGTTGTTTTAAGAAGTAAATTTGGCTTTTTAGAGAAAAGTTCTCAGTGGAAAAACTTGAAAAAGAGATATTTTTTCAGTGAAAAAACAAAAAGAAACATTTTTTTTAACCCAAGGGGATCTTTTTTCTTTTTTGAGCTCCTTGAGGTTACCCTTTAAAAATCATCTTCAACATTAATAATAGTGTTTGCACACACTTCTGTAATAATCTCCTCTCTTTTTTCTTTTTTGAGCTCCTTGAGGTGACCCTTTGAAAATCATCTTCAGCATTAATAGTGGTGTTTACACACACTTCTGTAATAATTCCTTCTAAATCTGTTGAAATATCAAATGAAGTTGACCTTTAAAGCTTAATAATTGTTGGAGCAGGATTAGAGGAAGGTTCTGTGGAAGCTTTTGGTAAAGTTCTTAGCATTAGTGCCTATTTGAACATGCTTTTACAAGAAAAAAAAAAGAAATACAGATCAATTTACCTCCATGTCTTTTGCACATAACAACAAATTGACAGAAACCCACTATTGGGAAGTGACGTGCAGAGACTGCAGCATTTATTAGCTGAATTTGAGCTTGGCCTTGCAGCACATGGTTATAGGGATAAATTTTAAATTTCCAGTATGGAGGGATAATGTCTAGGGGACAGAAGTTGTAGTGCTGCTGCTGGGAGTCTTAAATTTTTAAATGATGTTGAATTGTATCTCTGGAGCACTCCATTTCAATAGTTTGGATGACTCTTCTTTTTTATTACAGTCCAGCAAGAGTAAAGGCTGGATAAAATCTATGGATTTGTTATTGTATCTGTGTGTTTGTAATTGTCAATACAGTTTTATTAGTCTATGTTTCAATAAGTAACTTTGTGCAATAAATTTTTTAGTAAACAATGTTCTAGCCTTATAGGCTTTTGAAGGAACAGCAGCAGCATAGCTAGCCGTGATACAGCAGTGGTGAGGCTGCTATTTTGTCCTTGCAAGGTATAAAAAAAGAAAACTATCAAGTTTCAGTTCAAAAAATTCATATAAGAACTTAAAATATGAGATCTGATACATGAAACAAGCGCATATTTTTGCCTGCATCTCTTTATTGTGTTTGTTTTGGCTTTTGTTTCAATTTATTTTAGGAAGGAGATAGAACTTACAAAGAGGGCTTTCTTAAAATATTTTTTGGCCTGTGTTTTTTAGATTGTCTCTATCCTGTTTGTGTTTATGCATACGTGATTTTATCTTGCATGTGATAAAGGGAATTTACTGTATCTCTTCCATGGCTGCAGTTATGTAATATCACTGAGGCTTCCTCCAGATAAAAAAGGAAAAATCAAGCTCTTGTAATATAAACAAAGTTCCAGCCCTCTCATCTTTTTTAGACATTAGTTCTCGTTTTTTTTCAGTATTTTGTTGCTGCTCCTTTTAGGTTTGCTTTCTTTTTCAAGTTGTTAAAATGTGAATTAATGCTAATTTACTATCTTTATCTTTCTAGTCAATAATTCTGACATTTGCTAAATTTTGGATTCTGCTTTCGAAATGCTCGCCCCAAACAGTGATGATGAGCAATCTGAAGTCTATGAAACATCACTGATTGGCATATCTGAATCAAATCAACCATCTATTGCCTCTGTGGGATCGTCAGGAGTTGAAGTCCCTGAAAGTGACGAAGAAGTTGTTTCACAAAGAGAGACAACTGAGGATGTCTGGAAGACTCCAAGAAACAACACACGTCCTAGTTTCAACTCTGATTCTGACTCAGATGAAGAAATATTTCGTTGGAAGAAACCAACTAGAAAAGCTCTTTCCTACGAATCTTCAGGTAAAAGTCCTTCTGAGGTTACGTCTGGATGAAAAAAAGGTACTTGTTAATTAAATGGAACACAGTCAAGAACTATGCTCTGTAAGATCTGACAAAAACCGGTTTGTCTCTATGCAATCAGTTATGACTTGTTTATTTTGAGAGAGTTATGACTTGTTTATTACAATGTGGGTATATTTCAATTAAATATTTAATATATAGAGGTGTTTATGGGTTATGTATTTAATATAATGCATTCTGCATGACCTACTCTCCATAGTTCTTTTTCATAGTTTCCATAATTTTGTTTCTAGAGTGTTACATCATCATCAGATTTTGGTATATTTCATTAGGATTAACCTAGCTTGACCTATTGGGTGTGTTCTGCATACTTAGCAAGTACCAAAAAAATTCCCATGTTAAGATTTGCTTACCTGAAGAAACCAGTTGAATTACTTTTTTGACTTAAATTGGTCAGAATTTTTAAATAGATCTGCAAACTTTTATAGTGAATGTAATAAAAAAAATAAGAGACACAAGAATAATCTAAGTAATGTTTATGTGTGCAAATGTGGCATTTTGAATTAGGTATGAGGCTATTAAATGTTGATCACCAACTTTTTCCTGGTCTTATACTAAAAATTGGGTTTACATAAGTATTTCTATCTTATTCCAAGGTCAACTTAAATTGCTGTCTGTTAAGTTACTGATGGATTTGCTGTAAAAAGGAGCTTAATAACGTGGCTTTTTTTGATTGATCAATCATCCTACTAACTGAGTCTAATATTAAATCCTATTTCAGTTAGTTTTAATAGCCATTTATGCAAATGAGTGTTGGTGTATTATCCTCCTAAATTAGGAACACATTTTTCTGGTTAAACCCTCTCATAATCGTCTTGTCTGGTGACAGAGCCAAATAATTGGTTTCTCAAAAGTAAAACTAATTATTGTTGGTTATATGTCATTTGTAATTATATTTTTAAAATAAACATATTCTACAAATTATACTTCTAAATCGTATAATTTAACAGTTATATTATAAAATGCAATGTGATGTTTTTTTTTTTTTTGTTTTTTTTTTGTACTCACTTTTACATTCGTCTAATTGTTGGCTTATGTTGGTACTTTACCTTTGGTGTCTGGTTTTGCTCCAGTTTTGCAGGGCATAATCAGTGGCGTCGTTGGGGGGATAAGGGGTGCAGTTGCCCCCTCCCTCCCAAATAATTTGGAAAAAAGCTATAATTTATTAAGTAGCTTTGAAATTGTTGCTCGTTTCAAGTGTTAAATTTGATCTTTATTTCGAGCTTATAGTTTATTTAAGCCATGCTTATTTTTAACATAAGCAAAATGGAAAATCAGCGGCCCCTTGCACTTCATAATTTGTTCCACATTGATATTTTTCCAAATATACTGCCTTTGAAACATCATCACCAAGTAAAAATGTGAGCCTAGTTAATGGCACAACTGAAAAATGTTTTATGCTTTCTGTTTCACCAGATTTGCTCAGGTCAATTTTTCCCCTGATATTTATGGTGCTTTACTTCCTAAAATCTATCAGTTCAAGATTAGACTCTCTTGTTTTAAACCTTTCAAAGTAGAAATGAATACACCCTCTACATCTGCAAATGGGACAGAAATTGAATCATTGAAGGATAAGAAGGTAGATATACAGTGAATTTAATTTCCTTAATGAAAAATAAATCGTTGAAAAAGAAAATAAGAATTAGTACTTTTTATAATGATATTCGCACTATAACTAGATAGGACAAATTGGTTGTAGTTTGGTCGTGGAATTTGGTAGAGGGGGAACCGCTTCAGTAATCCTTTAATTGCTTTAATTTTTATTTCCAGTATTTGATTCCTGATATCGCTATACAAAAACCAGAATTCAACTGTTGAATTTTCATTTGATCACACCAAAGAATTATGGAACTAAATTAATATTTTACCAATCAGATTTTAAATGAAAGGGTTAAGGGTTTATAAATGACCTTATCTCTCTCTCTGGTTTTCAGACGATGAAACAGATACCATTACACTTAAAGCCAACACTAGAAGCGGATTTAGTTCTATTGGAAACAAGCAAAGTATTGGAAGTACTTCTGAATCGACGTTGAAGTTGCAACCAAACGCAACTTATATGGAAAAAGAAAATAGTATTCCACGCAATAATATACCGTTAGACGAATCCGGTAAGTAGTCTGTTAAGAACAAAATCTGGCACAGTTTTCTCTTAAAAAAAGATTAGCTATTTCAACTGAACTGAGATTTAACACCAGTTTCAAGTTCTTATTTTTTGGTAAAGTTTTTGTTTCCGTTGTAAGCTATCAAAACGTGACTGGGAAGATCGATTTTATGTTCAGTCTGACACGAGAGGAATATATGATGAACTAAAAAATGTAAATTTCGTGAGGTTTCATGAAACTGTACCCTCCTTCAACTCAACCTTTCGTATGCTTTGCGATCGCCCCTCATCGATACCTTATTCTTCACGCTGAAGTTTTAAGTACTTTTCAAATATCTTCTTATTCTAGTTAAATGGCCCTTGTGTTTCAAGAGCTGTTCTTAAAAAATGGGGCAAACAGTTAAATTTTTGCATATACATGCTAAATGTATGTTGCTCCTTTCTTTCACTTGATAAGGCATGTTTTTCTATTTAATTTTCAGTCGTTTTTAAAATAATGCTGGTAATTCTGGCTCTTTCTCCGTGAAAAAATCTCTCCCCTTATGGGAAACTCCTTTATAGAAAATTTTTCCCATGTAAAAAAACCCCCCCCTCTAATAAAATTCCATCCGGACAATTCCATCCTCGCTGAAAATTTTTCTCGCCCCCATAAAATTTCTTGCGAACGACTCCACCTGACCACCTGAAAAATTCACCTTAGCATACTTTCATTTGATTTAAAGACTTTAATTTATAATCGTTTTTGCAATCACTCCGGAAATCTTCCCTTCTGTGGATTTTTTTCCCGGAAAGCCACCCCCCCCCTTCAGTGGAGAATTCCTTCCGCGGAAGATTCCCCGTGGAAAAATTTCTCCTACAGAAAGTTCTCCAGTGGAGCATTCATCCCGCGGGAGCATTCACTCCCCCACCAACTGAAAAACTCCCTAGGCAATTCCAAATCATTGAAAATTTCCACCAGAACATATTCACATGCAAAATTGAGTCGGCAAAAAGAAAATAAGACAAATAAAAAGAAATTTCGTGTAGGAATTCTGTCAAATCTCCCCAATGTAAAAATTTCCTCCGTAAAGTTTACCCCCTGGAAACTTTCTTCCCATGGAAGATCCTTCCCGTGGAAATCCACCCCCTTCACAAAATCCCCCCCCCCTCCGAAAAATGTCAGTATACTTCCCAATAACAAACACTGTACATAAACAATGGGCAACATTCGTAACCTACAGGACTTTCCCAAGGGGCCGTGTAGGGTCATGTTATCCCCACAGGGATATTTATCGGATCTTTCGGCTATACCAAACAAAATGGTTATACCAAAATTTTGATTAGACGACTTCGGGGAAAAGGTGGCATGGAGGGTAGTTACCCTCCAATCTTATCGGTCGCTTCAAAAGGCCTCTCTTGCGCCCGAGGGAAAATCTTGATTTAGACCCCCCCCCCCTTTCTCTGCCCCATCAAATTTTCAGGCCAAATTTTCATTAACAATGAAAATTAATTAATTAATTTTTTAATTAATTATCTAAATTATTTAACTGTTATTATTTTTTAATTTATTTTATCATGTTTTAGTACTGTCTTAATTATTTTCATTTATTAATTGCGCCCCTGCTTTATTTTAATACAAAAATTAAAATAATTACAAAATAGTTATAACCATTAGATTATTTATTTGAAATTTTGTGCCATAAAATTTTCTATGTCCGGGGCAAGTTCCCCTCTCTACCTCCACCCCCCTAAAGCCACCAATGTTTACATGCATGCCATTTCCTGGCTTTGCTGGCGTGTAATCGTTAAATATCATTTCCAAATTGATCAGATTCTCAAAAACCTCACCTATTAAAGAGTAGCTAGTTTGTGTAATAAAATACAGTGTAAATAATAGTATGTAGTGTGCATGATTTATGTATTTTTTATATAGTACATGATTATATGGTTAACATAAAGAGTAAACTATATTAATATATATAGTAGATATTTTTGTATTTTAGTATAAAAAGCAGTATGTGGTAGACATAAAAAAATATACTAGCTTTTCTAGCGTAAAGCCGTGAGATGTCATGCTGGAATTTATTAGGTTCTCCAACACCTCGCCTATCTGAAACTACCTGAAAGTTGTCGGGAATGCTGTTCTTGTTTTTTTGTGTCCCATATTTTTTGGCCCAAAATTGTTTTTATTTGAATACTTTACATGTTTGACTTTTCTTTTTATTTAAATTTTCTATGAATTACGTATCCTTTTTCAACAGTTAAATAAGGCTCATAAAGCTGTTTAATAGTTTAGTATGAATAAATCCCTTCAATAAAACGCTAAAGTTCAATATTTGTTATGTTCAAACTTATGCGCAAATTCACAAATGTTTTGCGGTGAGGTAGCAGAAGCATAATCAAGAGGAGAAAGGCGTCAGACCTGTTTCCTCCTGAAATCTTAGATACTTATTCTTTCCATATATTTTATATATGATTGATTTATGGATATCATTATTCCCCCCTCCCCCCAAAGAAATGATTGTTCAGTTTTGAAAATATTTTTCGTGCTAAAATGTGTTTCACCCTATGTATGTGAGAGAAACTCATACAAGCAAAAGACAGCATTTTAAGATAAGCCGGGGTGGTCTGCGGACCCTTCACAACTTTTTAATGGTAGTGCACAACCTGCTGTTTTAAGAATAAGTAAAAAGACATCTTAGCCATTGTATATGCCAAGCCCCCTGCCCCTGTTTTCAAGTTTTACTTTGTTAATATGATTCATAATTGGCCATCATGTTTTTTAAAAGATAATTTGGGCACCAATTTGTAAAAGAGTAAATTACATTCCATGGAATAATGGGTGCTAGCTCCAATATTTTTCACCATCTACTGGAAAGGAAAGAAAAAACAAATAAGATTTTTGAATACAATGAATATCATAATTCTATGATGCTGAATAAATCTTAGAAAAGCAGATTAAAAATTTTGGATAAAATTGATATCATAATTGCCTTTATGTGGAAATTTCCATGGGTTGGGTACTTAGGCTTGACGCTATCAGTTGGGGATTTTAGCTTCAGTTGACAATATTCCTTCCCACGATAGGAATTGTGCTACTCTTCACATATGGTTATCAATCTCATGTACAGAAGAAGACTAGGTTCTGCTGTAATAGGACTACTTTCGTTTTGGAAGGTCTAATTTCTCTTTTTACAGATGGCATGGAAGACTTTAGTATATTCATTCAATGATCTTTAAAGTCGTGTTGCAAATATAATAGACTTTAAATTCGAGATGTGTCTCCGTGCTCAATTTCTGCGATCATGTGAAAACAATCAACTTGTCGTTACGTGGAGGGGTGGCATACAAATAAGCTTATATATTGTAGGAATATGTGTTTCTCTGACAGAAATGAATAGCCCAATCGTATAAGCTACAAACTTTAAACTTATGAAATATTCGTGAAACCGTGAGAACGTTTTCACAAATAAAGAAGAATAACCAAGAATAAAGTTATGCCTTTAACTATTTCCCTGGATGTATTTAGTTGCACTATGACTGGGTTTTATTGTGGATTAATTTAAAAAAAAACTTTTCCCACAAAATGAGTTTTTCAAAGGAAAATAAAGAACTCCATTAAACCAAAAATGATCAAAAATAAAATCAAATAATCTATCAAGCGTAAAACTACAACAAGTTAGCATCGATAAATAAATGAAACCCAAATCGAACAGAAATTACGACAAATAACCGAGTCAAATCCAAAACTAACAGAAAGTAACATGAATAGAGCTCAAAACCTTCATGCCTTCCCAAGGCCAGAACATGATTTGCACTTCGTCGAAAAAAATGAATATTAAATGTTTTCACTTTTATAACTTTAGTGAATCAAATATTATTAACATCTTAGTTAATAAATATCAGCATATGTATATTAAACTGACAATGCACATTCATTTGTATTTTTTCAGTAAAGTGCAAATTATGATCTGGCCTTGGGAAGGCCAGTGAAATGTATTAGTGTTAGTAGTGGCATGCATATATTACCTTTTTGTCAATTTGTCTTCCCCTTTAAGTATTCTCCGAAAGATTCAGCTTCATACCCAAGTCAATTCTTGATATATGCCCTTTTGGCAATTTGCATGAGCTTAGTGTGTTCTGATTTAGTTCAAGTTCCCCCCTAATATTCTGTCAAATTTTTACCTTTATACGTTTAGCTTTTATTGTACTAGTATTGTAATAGTAGTGGTAGTAAAAGGAATAGTAGTAGCGGTAATAGTGTATAATTATTAGTAGTAAAAGCAGTAGCAGCAGTTTTAATAGCAGTAGTAACATGTACATTTTGCCATTTGGTCAACTGAACATCCCACTCATGATGCCCTTGAAGTTTCCTCTTGGTATGACAAGCCGTTCGACAAATATGGCTGATACGCCCGTGTCAGCACACATAGTATGTTTTGATGTAGTTCAAATTTCTCCTCGACGTTTCCTCAGATATTTTTTTTTCAATATCCTCAGCCTTAGTAGTACTCGCTGTAGAAGTATTAACTTTAGTGAAAATATATTAGTTGTGGTAGCAGTAGGAGCAGCAGTAGTTTTAGTAGTAATAGCGCGCAAACATTACTCTTTTGATCAATTGATCATCTCCCTTATCATTTCCTGAAAATCCCAAATTAATATACTCAGTCATTCCTATAACATGTTATAATTTATTTCAACGCTCTCTGAAAGAATACTCTCTCAGAGAATACTCTCTGAAAGAGTCATCTTAATGCACCTCGTATTTTGGGAAAGTAGAAGTCAAACATGCACACCTTTTCTCAATAATATATACTATATATAAACAATGAACAAATTGCATATCTTGCAGTTCTTGTCCTGAGGTCTCACGGGGGGGGGGGGGGGGGTTACATCGCCAAACACATAATTACTGACCTTTTCAACAATGCTGAAAAAAAATGTTGTCTCAAAACTTTGTTTGGATGTTTGTTATGGAAAATGATGGGATGTTTTTTTTTTGGGGGGGGGGTGGTTTCTCTCAAAATCACTGACTCCTAAAAAGGGCACTATAACTTCCAATTTAAAATTAAATGATATTCTTCTGAATTTAATACAGTTCAGTTCAGTTCATTCGGGTTTATTAAAAAAAAATTTATAACAGTCATAACATACTTGATCTCTCATCTCTATGCAAAAACTGCATGCCGAGTCTCATATCACCTCAAAAATAAATATGCACTATGGCTCTCCCTCCACTTCTCGATACAACCATGGCCCCTACCAAAAAATTTCCTTACAAGTCCCCACCTCTTCATCCAGGAGCAAACCACTCCAACCCCCACAAAAAAACTCAATAATAGCTAAAATCACTTTTCTAATTGGATTCTTTATTCAAATTAAACTAATTCAAAACTGTTCCTATTTTAGTGGTTGTTTTAAATAGCCATTTTATCATCAGCCTTAAATTCGAGTCGACAGCCTAGTAACCGAGCATTGTGTTCTAAATGCTGCAAAAGGTAGTGTTTTAATCTTTGTCGTTTCCGTTTCCATCTCTTTGTCGTTTCAGATAGGTAATTTTTTTCTTTTTTATAAGGTGAAAGAGAAAAGTCTTCGGTTGGCTCGTGCTCTTCAGGTTCTATCGAATCTCCTGGAAGCGTTGGATCTTCCAATAGAGGGAGTGATAGAGGAACAAACAAATTTAAAGATTCTGGTAAAGATTCTAGTTCTGATGCAAGTAGTCATGAAATGCAAAATAACCAATCCAGAGCCCAAGGAAAGAAGTTGAAAGATATTGATATTCAAACATTAAAGAAACAACTGGAAATTCGACGGAGTATGCTGAAAAAAGCTGAAAGCATGCCTGACAAAGGTCAAAAACTGAAAAGAGACATTGATAAAATTGTTATGATGCTTAAATCTGCTGAGCTTAAGAACGACAATTTGTCCAATTTAGAACCTTCTGGATCTGAAACACAAACAGAAACTCCTACTGCTCGGTCCGATACGGATACCCTAAGAAATTTTTCTGAAAGAGGGGTAAAGCTAGAAAAACTGGCAATTGAGATGCGGAGACAAGTGAGTCCTGTTGAAGGCACTTCTCAATCTCAATCCGATATTATGGCTCTAAAGAAACAACTATCGATAAAGGAGAGCTTACTGAAGAAACGATGGGAGCTTCCAGATGGTGGAGATAAGCTAGAAAAGCAAATAATCGAGATTAGAAAACAACTCGGTCTTCCCGTATCAACCTCATCTCCATCTTCATATGACAACATGAGTCCAAGTCAGCTACGAGAAAGCATACGGATCAAAGAAAAACTGTATGGCGACGTTGGACATTCGCTCCCGGATAAAGGTGAGAAGATAAGATTGGCAATTGAGAAAATGAAAGAAAAACTTGTTGAAGCTGAGAAGAATTGGCCACAATCACCAACAGAAATAAACAGCCCTCCTCAAGCCCAAGAAAAAACTAGGACGGTTTTAGCGGATACCCTCATACAACAGCAGCAGCAGCGTTATTATAATGCTGCCTTAGCGTCACAAAATCAGGGTTTTTACGGGCATGGTAAACTCACTGCTGCCGATAGACGTGAAGTTAAATCAGTAACTATTGATTCAATCAAAACATTGCATAAATCTATTGCTAATTGTCCCAAGGAATCTGAAGAACTTGATGGACCGCAATGCTTAAATGTCACACTAATGAAGCATCAGCGGCAAGCTCTGAAGTGGCTTATATGGAGAGAAACCCAAGTTCCTTCTGGTGGAATACTGGCTGATGACATGGGGCTTGGAAAAACGTTAACTATGATATCTCTTGCACTTAAATTGAAGGAAAATCAAGAGAATTGTGCAGAACCCAAATGGCTAAGCAAGGATAAAAGTATAATTTCGTCAAACGCTACTCTGATAATATGTCCAGCAACATTAATAAGCCAATGGGAGAGTGAATTATCTCGCCGACTTAAAAGCAATAGTGTTTCTTTTTACATTTTTCATGGAAATGCTAGAAATATAAAACCTAGAAATTTAGCGCGGTATGATTTTGTAATTACTAGCTACCAAACAGCTGCAAATGATATTCCTCTCCCCCCGAAGAAAGGAAAACAAAGTGAAATGGGTGCTGCAAGTGATGAAGAAGATGTCCCTTTGAAAAGCTCTATTCTTCTGACTGTAGCTTGGGAAAGAGTAATATTAGACGAAGCTCATACTATAAGGAATCCTATAACAAACGCTGCGAGGGCCGTTTGTAGGCTTAGAGCAATACACCGTTGGGCTGTAACTGGGACCCCTGTACACAACAAAGAGCTCGACTTGTATTCCTTGCTAAGATTTCTGCGGTTCAGTCCCTTTGATGAGAGGCAAGTTTGGAGGAGTTGGGTCGACAACAAATCTGCTCAAGGCCGTGAAAGACTGAACTTGATTATTAAAGGTATGCTTTCTTGTAATATTAAAGGATATTCAGCGTAAACAGCTATTAATCTTTAGTGAGTCTAGCTTCTTTCGCAAATACCCTGGAAATTTTCTGGTCATCCATTTTTAAAGATAATTTCTTGAACCACATTGGCCTGCCGTAATATATAGAAAAAAAAACGATAAAAAAGCCAAAGGAAAATACTGAAAAACAAAGCAACTATTTTGGGAAGACGTTGGCCTCTCTTCTATAGCACGAACACAAAAAAAAAATTCAAGGAAAATGTAAAAAAAAACATGAAAAGACAAAAAGCAAAACAATGTGGAGAGTCAATGTGAAGAAATAAACAAATAAAATCCAATAAAAAATCAATATTAAAAGATGAATAAAAGCCAAAATTAGAAGAATTAAAACCAAATACCTAACTACCAAAGTATTTGATTTTAGTTCTTCTAATTTTGGATTTTATTGAATTTTTTTCGTCTTTTAATTTTGGTTTTTATTCGTTTTTTTTTTCACGTTGACTATCCGTGTTATTTTGGTTTTCTTTATCCTTTCACATTTTTTGGCATTTTCCTTGGAAAGTTTTTGGTTCGTACTGAAGAGGAGAGGCGATTGTCCTCCCGAAATATTCGTCTTGTTTTTCAGTACTTCCCTTTGACCTTAATTAACCCCCATTTTTTATCGTTTTTTTTTTCTTTATACCATCCATTTTCTTTACTTATGTTGCCGATCCTTGAGCGAATCGCAAATACAAAGCAAAACAAGAGCTAAGAGCTCATATGGCACTTGTGACAAGGCAAGAAGAGCTAAGAGCCAAGAGCTCATATGGTAGGAACTCTAACAAAATTCAAAGAACCAATAGATTGATTTAAAAGGAAAATCAGAGGCTTAATGCTGGTCCTGATTTAAAATAAGAGCTCTGAGTCACGATGTCCTTCTAAATATCAAAATTCATTAAGATCCTATCACCCACTCGTAAGTTATAAATACCTCATTTTTTCTAATTTTTCCTCTCCCTTTAGCCCCCCCCCCCAGATGGTCGAATCTGGGAAAACGACTTTATCAAGTCAATTTGTGCAGCTCCCTGACACGCCTACCAATTTTCATCGTCTTAGCACGTCCAGAAGCACCAAACTCGCCAAGGCACTGAACCCCTCCCCCAACTCCTCCAAAAGAGAGCGAATCCAATACGGTTACGGCAATCACGTATCTACGACATTTGCTTATTCTATCCACCAAGCTTCAGCCCGATTCCTCCACTCTAAGCGTTTTCCAAGATTTCCGATTTCCCCCTCCAACTCCCCCAATGTCAACAGATCTGGTGGGGATTTGAAGTAAGAGCTCTGAGACATGAATTCCTTCTAAATATCAAATTTCATTAAGATCCGGTCACCCGTTCTTAAGTTTTTCCTCAGTTTTTCTAATTCTTCCAAATTAACACCCCCCCCCCCCAGTTCCACCAAAGAGAACGGATCCGTTCCAGTTATGTCAATCACGTATCTAGAATTTGTGCTTATTCTTCCCATCAAGTTTCATCCCGATCTCTCCACTGTTAGCGTTTTCCAAGATTTCTGTTTCCCTCCTCCAACCCCCGTGTCCCCGGATCCAATTCGAGCCAAAAATGGAGCATCTGAGACATAGGATCCTTCTATATATCAAGTTTCATTAAGATCTGATCACCTATTTGTAAGATAAAAATACCCCAATTTTCACGTTTTCTAAGAATTCCGGTTTCCCTCTCCAACTCCCCCCAATGTCACAGGATCTGGTCGGAATTTAAAATAAGAGCTTTAAAGCACAAGATCCTTCTAAATATCAAATTTCATTAAGATCTGGTCACCCGTTCGTAAGCTACAAATACCTCATTTTTCCGAATTACCCTCCCCCCAACTCCACCAAAGAGAGTGGATCCGGTCCGGTTATGTCAGTCACGTATCTTAGACTTGTTTTTATTCTTCCCATCCAGTTTCACCCTGATCCCTCCGCTTTAAGTATTTTCTAATATTTCCGGTCCCCCCCAACTGCCCCCCAAGGTCGCTGGATTCGGTTGAGACTTAAAATAAGAGATCTGAGTTACGAGGTCCTTCTAAATATGAAGTTTCGTGAAGATCCGATCACTCCTTCGTAAGTTACAAATACGTCATTTTTTCTAATTTTTCAGAATTAACCACCCACCCCCAATCGATCGGATGCGTTCTAAGTATGTCAATCACGTATCTAGGACTTCTGCTTATTTTTCCCACCAAGTTTCATCCCGATCCCTCCACTCTAAGCGTTTTCCAAGATCTTAGGCTCCCCCCAATATCACCGGATCTGGTCGGGATTTAGAATAAGAGCTCTGAGACACGGTATCCTTCCAAACTTTAAATTTCATTAAGATCCGATCACTCCTTCGTAAGTTAAAAATACCTCATTTTTTCTAATTTTTCAGAATTAACCCTCCCCCCCCTCCAGCCCCCCAAACAGAGTAGATTGGTTCCGGTTATGTCAGTCACGTATCTAGGACTTTTGCTTATTTTCCCCATCAAGTTTCATCCCGATCCCTCCACTCTAAGCGTTTTCCAAGCTTTTAGGTTTCCCCCCAATGTCATCAGATCTGGTCGGGATTTAAAATAAGAGCTCTGAGACACGATATCATTCCAAACATCAAATTTCATTAAGATCCCATCACCTGCTCATAAGTTAAAAATACTTCATTTTTCTATTTTTACCGAATTAACCGGCCCCCCACCCCACCCCACCCCCAGATGGTCAAATCAGGAAAACGACCATTTCTAATTTAATATGGTCCGGTCCCTGATACGCTTGTCAAATTTCATCGTCCTAGCTTACGTGAAAGTGCCTAAAGTAGCAAAACCGGGACCGACAGACCGACAGAATTTGTGATTGCTATATGTCACTTGATTAATACCAAGTGCCATAAAAACAAACTAGTTATGACAGTAAAGTACGAAATAAGACCTTTGCTATCAATCTGAATTTAAAGGCCTTTGATTTAGCCTTGAAAAGGGATAGCGAACACTCAACCCAGTGAAGCTATACAAGTTCTTGGTGTATATTCACAGCCATAGATATCCTTCGTAAATAACCATTTTGTTTCGACTTAATGAAGAAGAAACAAGAAAATTAAACTGTTTTTTTTTTTCTCTATCAACATGTTTTATATTTTCCGTTTTTATGGTACTTGGTATTAACCAAGTGACATATAGCAATCGCAAATTCTGTCGGTCTGTCTGTTGGTCCCGGTTTTGCTACTTTAGGCACTTCCAGGTAAGCTAGGACGATGAAATTTGGCAAGCGTATCAGGGACTGAACCAGATTAAATTAGAAATAGTCGTTTTCCCAATTTGACCATCTAGGGGGGAGTGGGGCGGGGCTGGTTAATTCGGAAAAAATAGAAAAAATGAAGTATTTTTAACTTATGAGCGGGTGACTGGATCTTAATGAAATTTGATGTTTGGAATTATATTGTGTCTCAGAGCTCTTATTTGAATCCCGACCGGATCTGATGACATTGGGGGGAGTTGGAGGGGGGAAACCTAAAATCTCGGAAAACACTTAGAGTGGAGGGATCGGGATGAAACTTGATGGGAAAAATAAGCACAAGTCCCAGATACATGATTGACATAATCGGAACGGATCCGTTCTCTTTGGGGTAGTTGGGGGAGGGAGTAATTCTGAAAAATAGAAAAAATGAGGTATTTTTAACTTACGAACGGGTGATCGGATCTCAATGAAATTTGATGTTTAGAAGGATATCGTGTCTCAGAGCTCTTATTTTAAATACCGACCGGATCTGGTGACATTGGGGGGGGGGGGGGGTTTGGGAGGGGGAAACCTAAAACTTGGAAAACACTTAGAGTGGAGGGATCGGGATGAAACTTGGTTGGAAAAATAAGCACAGGTCCTAGATACATGATTGACATAACCGGAACGGATCCGCTCTCTTTGGGGTAGTTGGGGGAGGGGTTAACTCTGAAAAATTAGAAAAAATGAGGTATTTTTAACTTACGAACGGGTGATCGGATCTCAATGAAATTTGATATTTAGAAGGATATCGTGTCTCAAAGCTCTTATTTTAAATCCTGACCGGATCTGGTGACATTGGGGGAAGTTTGGGGTGGGGAAACCTAAAATCAAGGAAAACGCTTAGATTGGAGGGATCGGGATGAAACTTGGTCGGAAAAATAAGCAGAAGTCTTACATACGTGATTTACATAATTGGAACGGATCTGCTCTATTGGGGGGGGGGTTAATTCTGAAAAATAAGAAAAAATTACGTATTTTTAACTCACGAAGGAGTGATCGGGTCTTCATGAAACTTCATATTTAGAAGGACCTCGTAACTCAGATCTCTTATTTTAAATTTCAACCGGATCAAGCGTAATTGGGGGGGGCAGTTGGGGGGACCGGAAATCTTAGAAAATACTTAAATTGGTGAGATCAGGATGAAACTGGATGGGAAGAATAGAAACCTGTCTAAGATACGTGACTGACATAACCGGACCGGACCTGCTCTCTTTGGTGGAATTGGGGGGGGGTAATTTTGAAAATTGAGGTATTTATAACTTACGAAAGGGTGACCAGATCTTAATGAAATTTGATATTTAGAAGGATCTTGTGCTTTAAAGTTCTAATTTTAAATTCCGGTATTTTTATCTGACGAATAGATGATCGAATCTTAATGAAATTTGATTTTTAGAAGGAATTCATGTCTCAGAGCTCTTATTTCAAATCCCGACCAGATATTTTGACATTGGGGGAAGCTGGAGGGTGAAATCTTGGAAAAACACTTGGAGTGGAGGAATCGGGATGAAGCTTGGTGAATAGAATAAACAAATGTCCTTGATACGTGATTGACAGAATCCTACTGGATTCGCTCTCTTTGGGGGAGTTGGGGGGAGGGGTTCAGTGATTTGGCGAGTTTGGTGCTTCTGGACGTGCTAGGACGATGAAAATTTGTAGACGTGTCAGGGAGCTGCACAATTTGACTTGATAAAGTCGTTTTCCCAGATTCGACCATCTGGGGGGCTAAAGGGAGAGGAAAAATGAGAAAAATTAGGTATTTATAACTTACGAGTGGGTGATCGGATCTTAGTGAATTTTGATATTTAGAAGGACTTCGTGACTCAGAGCTCTTATTTTAAATCCTGACCGGCATTAAGCCTCTTACTTTCCTTTTTAAATCAATCTATTGATTCATAGAATTTTGTTAGAGCTCGTACCATATGATCTCTTGGCTCTTAGCTCTTCTCGCCTCGTCACAAGTGCCATATGAGCTCTTAGTTCTTGTTCGCTTTAACATTGTTTAGTTAAAAGAAAAAGAAGTTTCTCATATAAAGGAAGTAAAGTTAAGCATTATAGAGGGAAGTTTCACTTACAGTATTTTATTTAAATAACCTTTTATAGTTGCATACATGTCTGATCAAAGGAGGAGATTTTCAAGAAGGAGAGAGATTGAAAACGTAAAAGAGTACATTTAATGTCCGAAACATTAATTTTTTCTTGAGGTTTACTCTATTGAACTTTAAAGGGGAAGAGCGTTCATTTTTTGAGCCTATTTCTCCTTAGAGTATTTTCTCCTTCAAGAAATTTGTGTCGTGGCTAAAAACTGGTGCATGTCAGATAAAGTAAGTTTTTAATACACTTAACCTTTGTATAAGAATATTGCCCAATGAGAATAAGAATGAGAATGAGAATTGTATAAGAATAGAGTCCAATCCGTAGGTCCTCAGAAACTTAATTTGACTTTGACATGACATATAATAGGTCACTTTACTGATTTGTCTCTGGTTTTCTTCGTCTTTTTTTCTTTTCTTTTTCTAAGATGACTTATCAAGGATAAGCGACTTTTTTACCTTTAGCTTTTGTAAGTTATATTTAAATTATATGTATAATTAGGTTTCATTTTGATTTTACTGCTTTGGTTTGAAAGACAAGGTAATGTCCATACGATAGCTTGCCGTACACTGCGAATAGGCAGGAGACTGACCACCATTGCAATCAATCTCGTACTCTCCCACTAAATTATCCAAAATTTTTCTCTTGTCTTTTAGCTCTTATGCTTCGCAGAACAAAGGAGATACTTTGTGGAGCCAGTGGAAACGAGGATTCTCGACTTCCTGATAAAGAAGCTATTCTTCACGAAATAAAGCTGGAAGGGGATGAGCTTCAAGTATACGAAAAGCTCTTTGCCATGTCTCGAGAAGCAATGATATCCTATATGACTGGTAAAGAAGACGGGGTAAGCCGAAGAGAAGTTCTTGGAGCTAATGCTGGAGATAATGGTGCTGTCAAAACTGCCACTCTCTTTACAATGCTTTTAAGGTAATCTTCTTTGTATCCTAGCTATGCTGTTGGGATCGCTGCTATTTCCTGTTATAGCTGGTAACTTTGATGAGAAATGTGCCATAAATCTGCTTCAAATCTTTCACCGAATCTCTGATAAAGTCCAAGAACTTACCTTTCTTTTCTGCGCAATTCTCTCTGGCATGGCTTTTACCAGTCCAACCCCCTCCCTCCCGGTGTTACCAATTTAAGCGGTCTCGAGTGGAACGTATACGTTTAAGATATATTTAACCCCGCTAATAGACCACCTCATTTAACTTTCTGAGCAAGTTCAAGCGCCTTCGAGCAAATTCTCTCTGCATTTACCATCTTCAATCAGATCACGTCCCGCTCTTTACGCTATAATTTGAGTCTTTTTCTCAACTCTACTTTTTGAAACAGTAAAAGACTTTAGCGTAAAGAGCGGGGCGTTGAGGAGGGAACAGTTCCTTTTAGGATGGTAAATCTTTTAGGATGGTAAAGCATTCGGTTTTTAGGAATGAAGAATATTAAAATTTAACCTGTTTATAGAGGATAAAAGAGGAATATTAAAGAGGATTAAGTGTAAGAACGGTAACACCGCCTCTCCATGGTACCCTGTTTTTCCAATCGAAGCATTGAAATGAAATTGATGCAGAAGCGTTCTTTTAAGGGTTGTGTATAATGAGGCTAAATTTCAATATTCTTCATTTCCAAAAACTGAATGTTTTATCATCCTAAAAGATAGATGAGGAGGAAGTATTTGCCTGAGTTTAAATAGTATTTCTTGACAAGTTCCCGTTCGCCGCTGATTTTCTTAACCTTACAGTTCTGATAATACCGGTCCTCCTCATTCCGTATCTCAGAAATCCTAATATTTTTGGCAGTTTGCGCTCTGCAGTAAAATACCAAAAGGCTTTCCCCTTTCGCTCCTTACTTTTAGTTCCATCCTCCCAATTCATCTCTCTCTCTCTCTCTCTCTCTTTCTTTCTTTCTTTCTTTCTTTCTCTTGATCTTACTACTTCTACCTCTTTTCATCTTTTTCCCTGTTTTCCCCTCTTTATTTTGTGATTTGCCACTGTTCTGTTATTATATAGGGCTCCTTATTTGTTGATTAGCCTAAATTTTAACATATTTGTCTTAAAATGAGAAATAAAATAAAAAACAAGTTTTTTTAACCGTGAGTAAGGAGCGACATTAAAAGTTAAAACGAACAGAAATTATCCCATATATGAAAGTGGTTGTCCCCTCCTCAACGACCCGCTCTTTATGCTAAAGTTCGACTCTTTCTTACAACTCTACTCTTCAAAACAATAAAAAACATTAGCGTAAAGAGCGAAAAACAACTCTTCTCTTTAAAACAATAAAAAACTTTAGCGCAAAGAGCGTTGAGGAGTGGTCAGCCCCTTTCATTTGCGGGATAATGTCTGTTCGTTCTAAGTTTTAATGTCGCTCCTTGCAGTTAAAAAAAAAAACTTGCTTTTTTATTTAATTTACGAGCGTTTTTGAATTAATGCATGTTTTGATTTTGGCTCACCGCACATGAATAATTAAAAAGAGATTGGTGTATTAATTTTTTTTTTTTTTTTGCTCTCATAGTTTTGATCGGACGATTTCGATAAAAAAAGGGGTGGGGTAGGAGGCCTAGTTGCCCTCCAATTTTTTGCTACTTAACATTCTCTTCCAGCCTTAGGCTCTTTGGTAGACAATTCACGCCCGCAGTCTCGTAAAACACAGAAACAATGATTCTTGTTGAGTACACCAACCGACTTTCAGACATTACCCACCAAAAATTTGTAATTTCATAACAACAAGAAAGTGAGCTGGGTCTGAATATTTCCTTAAAACATTTAGGTGAATATGGATTCACACATGGGTAAATAGAAATAGCTAGTTTATATTCTTTCAACTTATAAACTTGCCAAAAACGAACAACTTTGTTTTGTAAAATCTGAAATCTTTTAATACTTAACATAAAAGAACTACTCCACAGCAAACGGCCGTAAGACAAATACAGTCTAGTAAGAGAATGGTATAAGATATCTACGATTCTTGGGGGACGCTGATTTTTTACCCTTATTAGAATACACAAATCTCTCGTCACTTTTGATGTTGCAGCATCATAATGTAGTTTCCATGTTCAAGTTACAATCATGGTAAAACCTAAATACTTTATTTTAGAAAATTTATTTAAAACTAAGCTATTCATATAAATATTATTTTCTGAGACATAAGGGGTTCATCCAGGGAACCAGTTCATCCAGGGCTCTATTAGCCTTTTTAATCAAAAGATTCACACTGGATGATGTCAGTGAAAATGTAGTGTCACCAGCAAATGACGTGCGGTAGGTAGTTCCCAGGGACATGAATAGGGGGCTTATCACTTAAACTTGTGGAATTCCACATCGGACACTAGAAGAAGAGGATTTAAAGAAGATTTTGGGGGATCCTTTTAAAACTAATCTAAAGAGCTTGCCCTAAGAAACTTTTGGCTTAGAAATGCAATTTTTCTAGTGTTTTAGGCTAATTTCTTTTTTTTAAGAAGGGGGCGATTGAAAACTTGTTTTGTCTCTTCGTGCCAGAAAAGTAAAGGAGCATTGAAAGGCACTTTTACTTATGTATTACCGAGTCATTTTGAGCAACATTGTAAATTCAGAAACTCCTTGCCCATCGTCATTATGCTTGGCAAAATGTCCCATGCATAAATAAGTTAACTTTTTTTCTTCTACCCTATATAAGCATTTCGTGTTTGATATTCCTGCATGTGAAAATACTACACTTTTTTTGCCACTAAACTAATAAATGAATATTATATTATCCTATTATGTCTGTTGTATCTGTTGTTTGTTTTTAAATGTGACTCTTAAGTTTGAATTAGGCCCAACTTGGCTAGTAATTGCCATTTTTTGAAAATAAATCTCTGATCATACTATTTGTACATATTCTTAAATTAAGAAGATTTTTTTAATTCTGTATTATGGTGAACTTAGTTATTGCTAAAATTACTACGAAATCATCTAAACTCGATTGTTCAAGTTTCACTCTTCTTTCAATGATTAAGTATTTAGTTGGATAAATTTTCCATAAGTATTGTGATTAAACTAAAATTAAAGAATTTTAATTAGCTCTTGACGCTACTCATATATTTTATATGCTTGAGTGGCTTCAAATAGGGGAAAGGATGTAAATGATCTCCTTTTTCAAAAGTTAAATTCAATGCTAAAAACCTCTCCCCTCCCCCCTTCAATTTGGAAACATAAGTTGAAAATTTCTTCAAGCAGCTAAGTCCTCGCTACCTCCAGTTTTAGGTATGTTTGCTCAGTGCTGTTATGTTTTCTTTATTTTTTGTAAGAAAAAATGAAACAAGCCCCCCCCCCCAATTTTAGTAAAATGGTGCCATTGATGGGCTTGTGGTATATTAGCAAGATCAACCCTTGCCAAAAATGTATTTGGTTCTGTAGCCACGTCTTTATTACAGACTGCGGCAAGCGTGTAATCATCCTGCCCTTATATACACGATGCTTGATGCGGATTCGGCTTCATTGGATGGTGCTGACCTTCTTGCCAATGAAATGTCTATGCTGAATATTGAGAATCAAGATCCAGACATGGAGCGCAAGCGATTTTTTAACCAAGATAATCCTATTTTTGATTCTGATAGGACCTGTCCTAAACTTGCCACGCTGATTACTGAATTAGAAAAGCTAAACAGCTCTGGTAAGTGCTCCTCGGAGATTTTTATTTGTAACTCTGTATTTCGGTTAATCTCGCGATGTATCTTGCGAATCTCTCTTAAATATATTTTTCCCCAGATTAAAAATTCGATTGACCGTGTAATTTTTTAAACAAAACTTCGAATTAAAATTAATATTAGCTATGTACCATCGAGCTATTGATCGTACCGTGAATCTAACTTTAAAAAAGAATAGTTGTTTAAAGACGCCATTTGTTTTCTTTTTAAGATTTAGTTATTCAGTCTCTAAAATTAAAACATATTCCCCTGGAAAGACGGGTTTGGATTTAAGTTAATCATATATGTTAATTACTCCTGCGGAATCAATAAGTAAGGTATGCATAGTTCTTGTCGCTTCTTGGCATTATTATTTTTACACGTAAGGGTTAAAAAATAAAAGCCCCTTTTCCCTCAATGTTTCATCCTCAAGCAATTTGAACCTCATCCGAAATTGAATTTGGTCTATGCTCCAAAGCAAATAAATAGATTAATATTCAAAATTCTAGAAGGTCAGTTATGTCTTAGTTACTTCTAAATTCAGGTGATCAATTACAATAACAAGGCTTTTCTTCTATAAAAAAGGAAAACATTCTAATATTAACTGCAGATGTAATTGTAGCCAGCGGATTTTGTAAACACAAAAAATTCTTGATAAAAACTTTTGAATCACAATAAATTATCAACAAGTCAAAGTCTGTCTTAATGGGTAATTTTATCCTTTCATTTGAATCTAAGAATTTGGATTAGATTTCCTCTACCTTTTACATGTTATTCATTCCTATGGAAGTACTTATAGCTTTTTCTTGTTGCAATTTTTCCCTAAGAAGTCTCGAAGTTCTGCTTTTCTATGAATGCTTTTACGCCGGTGTTCTTAAGCATCTTTTTCATGAAACATCTTAAAAGCTTCTTTACGTTAAGCCAAATAGACAATGCTTGGATCTAGAGGCTAGTTGTGCCCAGGATATTTAAAAAGAAGATTAGGACGCTAGCTTTTAGTTTTCACCTGGTTTGGTCAAGATGTTACAACAACCCATTCTTATACATCTGCGAATGACAGGATTCTGGAATACCTCTTTTTTACCTTGACATTTTTGTTTTGCTTTTTGTTAAAGCCGTGATTAAGTGAACTTGAAAACATCGAGCTTCAAAATTGAAGTTAGGTTAGCCTTCTGTCTGTCAATTCTCTAGAGACCGTTGATTGTCAAAACTTCAAATAGCACCAATTATCAAGTCTTGTCAGGTTTTGATAGACAGCTTCCTTTGGCGAGAAATAGTAATATATTTGGCTGCGTCTTGCAAAGCTTGGTTACCGACCAAGGGAGAAGAGAAAATGAGCAAAAGAGCACTATCATTCTCAAATACAAAATGCCCATGTATATGAAACAGCGACGGTATGCACTGAGTGCATTTTTAAATTTATTGTTTTTTCCACTTTTTTTCCTAGGGATGGGCTATTTAAAATACTTCAGTTGATTAATTCGAAACTAAACACCAAACTTAGTTGAAAGCTTTCTTCGAGGATTCTCAGAAAACCAAAGTTTTCTTACAAATTAAATTGAAAAAAATTTAACTGAAAGTAAGGAGTGACATTAAAACTTAAAACGAACAGAAATTACTTCGTATATGAAAAGGACTACTTCCTCGTGAACGCCCCGCTCTTTACGCTAAAGTTTTTTACTGTTTTAAAAATAGAGTTAAGAAAAAGAGTCGGACTTTAGCGTGAAGAGCGGGGCGTTGATGAGGAAGCAGCCCCTTTCATATATGAAGTAATTTCTGTTCGTTTTATGTTTTAATGTCACTCCTTACTTTAAGTTAAAAAACACCTGTTTTTATTTAATTTAATTTCTGAACAATTTTTGAATCAATGCATGTTTTGATTTATGCTCTCCGCAGATGAATAATTAAAACAAAATTTGCCTTTTTTTTTTTTTTTTTTTTTTTTTTTTTTTTTTTTTTTTTTTTTTTTTTTTTTTGGCTAAATGGTTTTCTCATAGTTTTGATCGAATGATTTTGAGAAAAAAAGAAGCGGGGATGGAGGTCTAGTTGCCCTCTGATTTTTTGGTTACTTAAAAAGGCAACTAGAACTTTTTTATGAATGTTTTTATTATTAAAATTATTAGTAAAAATAAATTTTATTAGTTAAAGATATACGCAACTTACAAATTATCTTACGTAACGAACTTCTGTATTCTCGTATTTTTATTACATATATGAGGGGGTTCACCCCCTCGTCAGTACCCCACTCTTCACGCTAAAGCTTAAATTTTTCCCAATTTCTTAAGAATGACCCCTGAATAACAAAAGCCGTAGAATAAATAGTCGAAATTTCTAAAAATACTTTAGCGTAAAGAGCGAGGTATTAGGAGGAGGTGAGCCCCTCATATGCGTAATAATTTCTGTTCCTTTTAACAGAAATTATTGTGGAATATTTACAGGAATTAATATTTATAGGAAAATAATAACAGGAATATTCTGTTCCTTTCAGTTGAAAAACTTTGTCATATTTATTTTTTCATTGTTTTTTTAAATAATGCTAGAAAATCCTGCGCTCCCTTCATGGAAATTTTCTTCCCCCATGATAAATTCCTCCATGAAAAGTTCCCCCAACATATCCCCCTCTTCTCAACCCCTGCCCCCAACCAAATGAAAACGCCCCAGAAAACGTATATACACTTCCCAATAAGCATTACTATATGTTAGCACTGGTCAGTGTTTGTAACTTGTAGCCCCTCCCACGGGGACTGTGGGGGAGTAAGTCACCCCAAAAGGCATAGTTCTAAGGATTTTCGACTACGCTGAATAAAATGGCTATCTCAGAATTTTGATCCGGTGACTTTGGGAAAATAATTAGCGTGGGACGGGGGCCTAGGTGCCCTCCGATTTTTTTGGTCACATAAAAAGGGCACTAGAACTTTTCATTTCCGTTAGAATGAACCCTCTCGCAACATTCTAGGACCACTGGGTCGATACGATCACCCCTGAAAAAAAACAAAAAACAAATAAACACGCATCCATGATCTGCCTTCTGACAAAAAAAAAACAACAAAATTCCACATTTTTAAACAGTTCGTGATAACGAACTGTAGTAAGGAGCGACCAGGCTCAATAGTAACCAAAACTCTAAAAAAAAATGGAATTTTGATACCAATAGTCATATCAAAAGAATGGCATTTTAATGCGGATTTTAAATATATAAGTTTCGTCAAGATTAGTCTTACCCGTCAAAAGTTACGAGCCTGAAAAAATTTGCCTCATTTTAGAAAATAGGGGGAAACACCCCCTAAAAGTCATACGATCTTAAGAAAAATCACACTATCAGATTCAGCGTATCAGAGAACCTTGTTGTAGAAGTTTCAAGCCCCAATCTATAAAAATGTGGAATTTCGCATTTTTCACGGATTAATCACGGATGCGTGTTTATTTGTTTTTTTTTTTTCCCAGGGGTGATCGTGTCGACTCAGTGGTCCTATAATGTCGCAAAAGGACTCATTCTAACGGAAATGAAAAGTTCTAGTGCCCTTTTTAAGTGACCAAAAATTGGAGGGCACCTAGGCCCCCTCCCACGGTCAGTTTTCCCCAAAGTCACCGGATCAAAATTCTGAGATAGCCATTTTATTCACCATAGTCGAAAAACCCAATAACTATGTCTTTGGGGACGACTTACTCCCCTGCAGTCCCCGTGGGAGGGGCTTCAAGTTACAATCTTTGACCTGTGTGTACATATAGTAATGGTTACTAAGAAGTGTACAGACTTTTTCAGGGGATTTTTTGGTTTGGGGGGGGGAGGGTTACCGAGGAGGATTTTTCCATGGAGGAACTTCTCATGGGGGAAGAGACTTTCAATGGAGGGGGCGCAGGATTTTCTAGCATTATTTTAAAAAAAAATGAAAAAATAAATATGAAAAGTTTTTTTCTGCTGAAAGTGAGAAGCAGCATTAAAACTTAAAACGAACAGAAATTATTACGCATATGAGGGTTCTACCTCCTCGTAATACCTCGCTCTTTACGCTAAAGCATTTTTAGTAATTCCAACTATTTATTCTACGGCCTTTGTGATTCAGGATTGACGAGGGGTGAGCCCCCTCATATACGCAATAAAAACATACGAATATTGAAGTTCGCTACGTAATTTAATTCGTAAGTTACGTATATTTTTTACTTACGAAAACGTTCGTAAAAATTATAAGTTATAGTTGCCTTTTTAAGCAATCAAAAAATAGGAGGGCAACTAGGCCTCCTCCCTCGCTCCTTTTTCTCCAAATCTTCCGATTAAAACTGAGAAAAAGCCATTTAGCCCCAAAAAATTAATATGCACATTTTGTTTTAATTATTTATATGTGGAGAGCCTAGATCAAACCATGCATTAATTCAAAAAAGTCCAGAAATTAAACAAAAAAAAACAAGTTTTTTTTAAATGAAAGTAAGGAGCGATATTAAAACTTAAAACGAACAGAAATTACTCCGTATATGAAAGGGGCTTTTCCTCCTCAACGCCACACTCTTTACGCTAAACTTTGGCTCTTTCTCTTAACTCTACATTTTAAAACAGTAAAAAACTTTAGCGTAAAGAGCGGGGCGTTGAAGAGGAAAAGCCCCTTTCATATACGGAGTAATTTCTGATCGTTTTAAGTTTTAATGTCGCTCCTTACTTTCACTTAAAAAAACTTTTTTTTTGTTACGCTGAATCTGGTGGTGTAAATTTCGCTAAGGTTCTATGATTTTTCATAGAACCTATGCTTCCAAACTTTAGTCTCTAGATCGCGCACGAAAAATGCAGGATCAAAAATCCATCGGCAATCCTTCAGTTCGTCGCAATCCAAGTTTCTACCACCAGGGACGATCCGGTAGGGCAACGGGGAAGAAGCTACAGGGTTCTGCTCCGCCTCAAGGTTTGTCGCTTGACCTAAATCTCTTGACTTGTCTACTTCTTCGGCGTACCGCATTATTAGGTATTTTGGATATTTACATCTACCAAGCTCCAAATACTTTTTACAAAGGCGCTGTCTATATGTGGTAACACTTTTAAGATGTATACCTCGCTTTGTTTTAATTTTCCCCATGATTTCGGCTTTGTGTGCACAACTTTACTGAAGGCTCCTGACTATTTCTCATTTCTAGGTTTCTTCATTGCATTGAAATAATATATGAAAATTTCACACTTTATTAACAAGCAGCTGATTATACCAGCTTGTCATTTTGGTCTCTAGGGGGTATTATCGGCGATCTTGAACGATTCTTTCTGGCAACCGACTTGTAAAAATTTCAGGTAGCTGAAAATATTCTAGGGGACTGTTAGAAAACAGGAAAATAAATCGAAAAATGGTTCCAATCATCTTACAGGCTATTGTCTTCTGCTCATGATAGTACTGATTTTGTTCTAAAAGCAATATCCTTTATAGAGTACACTTGTGAAAAAGACCTAGACATTTTCTAAGATTTCTTAGCAATTAGAGGAAATAGAGCAAAATCCTTTCAAACATTTTGTAGCATCTTCAAGAAACTATGGCCTGATATTAAAAGCGGCATCTTCCGCCAATCAATACTTGAGTACTTTTTAAATATAAATTTTTAATTTAACATAGGATTTTCGAGTTCCATCAGTTCACTTAATCACGACCTTAAGCTATCCGGTAGGGTAAAAAAAAAATGGTGCCGTCTTTTTTTTCTGGAAAGTTGTTGAAAATTTTGGAAACTTTTTTTTTCGTTTGATAATCCCCATGCTGGAAAAGGGTTAGGATTTTTATTCCTAACTGTTCCTTACTGAAAGAAAAAAAAAGTCAAAAGCAGTAGTGCTGCTCGCCGCCGTGGTAAAACAGCTTGTAAGTGCTGTTGATAATAGTGATCCTGCTTTGCGTATGTGTGACAAAACAAACAAAAAAAGAGCCTGGACTTTATAAGGAAATGTTGAATTCTAGGATTTGTTACAGCACTAAAATAAATACCCCCACAAGAATGATGGCTGCTTCATTGAGTTCATGAATGAAACGTAGCCAAAATTTCGCACATTGTTTACTGGAAGATTCACATTGAGAAAAACAATACATTCAATGTATTTTACTAATAAATTCGTTAATTTTTCGTTCTCCTTAGTCGTAATATTCAAAGTGACCGAATTGCTCATTTACCGTGAACTTCTTTCGCAAATTAGCCTCTATTTCTCTTGAAGCTGTGCAGAAACGTGCTTCAAAAATAATACTTGGTACAACGGTAAATAATAATAATAATAATAATAATGGTACAACGGTAAACGGTACAAATTATGTATCTTATGAATTTGCTGTCAAGTCACTAAAATGCCGTCTCTCCGTGAGTGCAGATGCGAACGTATTATCGAGGTTGAACATTCACTACTCACGAGTCAGAAGCATCGTTCATTGTTGCCATCTCCTTGTACAAAGCGTCGTGTACACCTTGTACGTCTTGTATAGCTTGTACACAAAAAGCAGAAATCAAATTGAACCATTCAGATGCCGTATTCATTCTTACGAACTCTTTTGTTCCTTTTTTATCTGTGCATTTGATCGCTCGTAATTTATTCACCTCGTAATTTATTGATGTAGTAAAAAATAGCATAATTTAATTTTGGTCTAGGCCAAAATTATGAAAGCTGTATTTATTAATCGAATCTTGAATCTCGTAATATCGTAATTTTAGGTGAGAAGGCAGTGGTTGTGTCTCAATGGACCAGCTTTTTGAACATTGTCCGTAAGCAGTTGATGAAATTTGGCATGAAAATAGCTGAAATAAATGGCAAAATTCCAGTCAAGGACAGAGGGGCTATAGTGGACAGCTTTAACCGTAGTGATGGTGGTGCTCAAATAATGTTGCTCTCCCTAGCTGCTGGTGGAGTTGGCTTGAATTTAGTTGGAGGAAATCATCTGTTCTTGTTGGATCTGCATTGGAATCCTCAGCTGGAGCAACAGGCTTGTGATAGGATATACAGGTAGGCTTAAAAGGCTTTACAAGTTAACCAATTATAAATAATTTGTGATAAAATACTTTCCACAGAAGTTTAAATTACCTCTATCATTGGCTTTTTAGAATGACTTACCCCTGCAAATTTTCAAATACCTTTGGTTGAAACATTTAAGAAAAACGGAAAAAACAGAACACTTCTCTTTGAGTGTTCAGTTTATTTCAGGCTGGTTTGTCAAAACTGCAGGCAAAAGCTCTGAATGAAACATCAGACATTAAGCAAGCCGAAAGTTGTGAATAAAAGACGACCAAGACCACCGTTCCCATAATTACTTATACTCAATTACAAATCTAACTAATAGATGATAATTTCCTGATTAATGTCTTGGTTGCAGTAATTACTGGGTTGAAGCAGTAACACAATTTTTTTTTTTTTTTTTTTTTTTTGTACTTCTTATGGCATGCCATAGGACATTTGATGGAGATCAAAATGTCCCATTGCCATACTGGGACTCGATGCAGCTCTGGATGTATCCGATGTTGTCTCCAGTCACAGGAGTGTGACCGCTTGCGCTGTGAGGTTTTCTTTGTTATTATCTGTTCATTTCGGTGCATGCTATTTTTATATATCTGATCGCACGTCATGACTGATTTCTGTTCTTAATGGGCTCATTCCTGCTTTTAGGGCATTATGAAGCATTTGCTTCGTTTTAATGACACCGTATTGTGACTGTACTGTGTGTCCAGTAGCTTCAAAACTGTGACAGGCTCGCTTGTAGGGGTGAAATTGCACTTGAGACGGTTTTAGAGACTTATCCTACTGAAGGGACGACTGGATTAGCTTGATTATCTGGTGAATTGATTTTGTGTAGGATGAGTAAGCATTGGTAACCTATTTTCGATGTAATTTCACCAAGCAATTTATATTTTTCTTTTGTTAGTTTTAGGCAGACACATACCTATCTTTCCCACTCACCACAATTAAGTGCAGCCGCGAAATCATCAAAGCATGAACTAAATGCCACGCAACTGTCCTTATCCGTACACGAGCTTGCTCGTATTTGCTCACGGTTTTTGGCTCCGTGCCTTGTTCTATTATTCTATAGTTGGTGTTTCAAAATACGGAGGCGACGTTGAATACAGACCGGAGTGTAGCTCGAAATATTGTGTTCACTAGGATTCAGCGAAAAATAGATGCACTTTAACAGAAACACAACCCGCCTAGTTGTTGCCATCTAATGTTTATATTAGAAATGGAATGTACGTATAAATCGATCAAAACGCGAAAGGATTTTGGCTTTATGTGATTTCTGAACTTCTTCGAAAACCCTGTGATACAAAAATTTATACTTTTCATGGTTTACTCTACAATTTAATACAATTTACTTGTAAGTTTAAGAAATTCACAAACTTTAAATCAATATTGTGAATATAACGAGGTAATGTTCTACACTAGATCACTAAGAACATCAAAAATGGGAAGGAAGACAAAGCTGGTTTTATAATTTAGCATCACTGTCATTTAATTTATCGAGTTGGTAAAAATCTGTAATTGTTGACAATTTATTGATGGTAGTAGAATGGTGAATTTTACCGCGCAAACTCTCAATTATTTATTTTTCATGCTAAAAATTTCAATATGAATCCGTTAATAGTTCTGGTGTTATCTGTTTAATTTGAGGTCCTGGGTAAAATTAAAGAGTTCACATTTCAATACCCAACTTATAGATTAAATAACATTGAGAAACCCTCGATTATTTGATTTTCCCATGAGCAAAATGTACATTATTATTTGGATCCCCCATGGACAGAACGTACGTGATTGGCTAAGTGGGTGCTTTAAATATTTTTTTTCTTTTTTAGTGTATTTGCCCACAATGAAAAGACGCATAGAGATCGCTAAAAATAGTGTTTTTTATAGCATTCCAAGATTATTTGCAAAATAAACTGTGCTACTATTATTTAAATATGCTAGGCTATATGTAAACTGCTTATTCCAGGAATCTATGTTTTTGAAAAGAAAAGAAAAATATTGGAAAATGAAAACATGAAAACATGAAAAACATGAAGTTTTTTTAGTGAATCCTATCAAAACTTAGTAGGATGTTTGTATTTGTAAAATTAATCTGTTTGGAAAAATCAAACATAAATTTTCTATTTTTCTATTTAATTTTTTTTAACCTTCTCTGTTAGATTTCCCAGCGAAGTGAAATTGGCTGGAGGTGGACCGTCTCTTTCCTAACCCAAAGGACCACGCTCGCTCAAAAGCCCTGGTTGAAAGTCCTGTTCAACCTTCACCGAATTTTTCCAATTTTTGTATAATTAGCCACCTCCCTGGCAGCATCTTGGCCATTTAGGCCTCAAAACCATATTTTTGAGTGTTTCTGGTTTCTTATCTTGTAATTACTGGGAAGATCCATTTTGGTGACCGTTCAGTTTTGCTAAAAATTATTTGGTTTTTTAGTCTGCCACTAGAATACATCACCATTTTTTGTCTACCTAGAAAAGATCAGGGGGCCGAAAGATCACTTTCTCATAGCGTCTGAACTTATTGACGTTTGGACATAATCCGGACATATTTATTTTCAGAGTCGGTCAAAAGAAGAAGGTATTTGTTCATCGATTTTGCTGTGTCGGTACGGTTGAAGAAAGAATAGCAAGTATACAAAAGCAAAAGCTAGAACTCGCTTCTCAAGTTTTGACTGGAGCCAAACGTGGTGCTATGAACAAACTAACAATGGATGATCTCGTCAAAATCTTTGATCTTTCAAATCCTAAGGGACAAGTAATAAAACCAAATTTGACAAATCCTCCTCCGGCTGGGCAACTTTACAAACTTGGGCCACAAAGCACGGCAGCAAATTCATATCCTATGGGTAACTATAAACCAACCAACGCGTATGAGCTCATGTACAAGAAATAAATCGAACGGTGATTTCTTTTACTTGATAAATTTTTGTCATCTATTAATAAACGATTTGTGTTTCTCTTCCAATTGAATAACTCATGATAAGTTAGATAGCTTTGAATTGACTGACCAAATACTCCGTGTTCCTATTATTGGAATTTTGTTTACCTATATAAGGTTGAAACTTGATGAGTTTTACTCGAACTTGTTGGTACGTTTTCCCTTCTTTTTTATATTTTTGTCTCTTCTCGTCCTTCCAGGAAAACATAGACGATAAAACAAAGCAAACACACTCACATTAATCTAATCTCCTTGTATCAATGCAAGATCTATAGCCAAATTTTTGGCTAATTTAACAATAACCCTGTATAGTGCCTTGATTTTAGCCATCCATTTCTGCAATTTCAGCCCCTGTATATATGTAGGTGACAAGATGAAGAGTGACAAATCTCGAGAAAAAACAAAACAACAGATTAATGTGGCAAGTTTGGTGTTTTTTTGTATCCAGGCAAGATTTCAATAACCAGCTAATTCGCTAATTTAATCTTGTCTGTGCGTGATTAAATAGCTTTTTAGAAATCGAGTTCGTGAATTCAAGATCCCGGTTATACATGGGTGAGATTGTATCAGCGTAGGCTACTAGTTACTTAATTTTTGTAACATCCGTACGAAGAGTGTCTTGATTTTATCCAGGCAGTTTTCTAATGTAGGCTCCTGTCAGTGTAACTGAGAGGTTAATAGCCAGTTAGTTAGTTATATTCCGGGATGATGGGGACCTTAGGGCTATAAAAATTCCAGGAAATATCTGGATTTCAGAAACCAGGAGAGGTGGCAAAACGTCAGGTCCTGCTCCAAGAAAGTAAGCGAGCAGTTATTTACTTTCTCTGAGAACATAGGATAGTTTCTGATGGCTGACTCGCTTGCTAACGTAAAATAAGCTCATGTGTTGATGTTATTCTTTGTAGGTTTATTTCCTCGAGTGACTTACGGATTAGACGCCTAATTTAAAACTGCAACTACATTAAATGTATTAGCCACTGATATGACTAAGAATAATTTCAAAATATATTGTTTGATTAATGTAAGATTGAATATGAATGAATTGGTCACCTATGCACAAAAAAAAAATTTAGTAATCTGCTGGAATATCAACCCCTGAAAATCTGCTAGCATGATTCATCTAGATCAAGTACTTTCTCCTTTAAGTACCAACGTAATGTAAATCCTTGTTATTGCAATTGGTTATAACGAGAGTTTTATTGTAGTCAATGGAGAACAGAGCTGACTGTTTCAGGGTAATACTCAGGTAACAGAAGCGAAATGCATAGTAGCATAAATGTTTTCAGAAAAAATTAAGCTAATCAAGAAAACAAGAAGAAAAAGGTATGAAGAAAGAGTACAGAAAAAGAACAGAGGCCACACCAGGCTGAGTATTAACTCAAATTAAAAATTAAAGTTTTGATTTCCCGAGAAGCAATGATCTTCAAAAACAATGTTTTATTGAGGAGCGATTCTTGGAATTTTTTCTGCCAAATTTGATTTATTTAAAACTTAGGGGATCTTCTAGGAGTAAACATGGACAGAAAAAAAAGAACCCCAGCAATAGACTTATCCCGGGCATAGTTTGTTAGAGATTGAAAATATTAATACCACAAATTTGCTTGCAATTCTTTTAGTTATTTGATATTAAGAATATCAAGAAATAAAAAGAAGGTTTGGGTTTGCGATAGATGCTGAGTAGAGCAAGGTTAAAGGAGTCAGGAATTCGTACTACCTTATTCTGGATTATGTACAGGAGTTGTAAGTGAGCCGCAAATATGTTGAGATAGATTTTAGGAAAATATCTGAGATAAGATTTAACGATGGAGTGGTACAAGATTTTAAGAACGGAGAAAGGAAAAACCATTTTAGTCTGTAAAGGCAGCCCAAACTAGATCTACGTTGCATGGGCAACGTGAGGTGTTGCGGTAACCTTTGAACGCCTTCGCCGAGTAAAGTATTGCGATAGCTACACTTTCGTTTTGTTTCCTCACTTCGGTTTAACGCTGAAATTGTTAATCTGTAAGGATCTTAAAATAAATACTAGGTACAACAACTCGGAAAAGTTGCAAACCCCTCATTGCAACTAGCAAAAGTTGCAAACCCCTCATCGCTGAAGATGATTGTAGCCTAACCGCCTATTACAACTTACAAGTCCCTTACATGTCTTACCACTGGAACCAAATTGGTCATACCATCAAATACACCGGAAACAAATAATAGGTTCACCAACTAGAAAAAGTTGCGAGCCTCTCATTTCCGAAGATGATTATGAGCTAACAGCCGACTGTTGTTTAAAACTCCCCTATATATCTCACAATTGGTATCGGCCTATTTTTGGTTTCAGTGTTTACCTTACTACTGAAGTTGTCAACCTCTTTAAACTTTCAAACTGATATATCTCATGAAGGAATTTTTCTACCGAAAATGGATGACATATACTTTGATCAGCTCATCAAGAGCTATCGACTGCCGTCAAAAAAAAAATCTATCTGTCTTAGTTCAAAAGTTAATTTTTTTGTCGTAGGCCAAGTTTCTAACCTCATCACTTAGAAAGGAGTAAAGGATAAACTCTAATTTCTTTAGTAATGAGAGAACTTTTTAAAGTTTAAGAGGCACATCTGATACGATTTCTCTACCGCAATCCCAAGTGCACATAACCGAATGATAAACTCAACTGAAATCCCGAACGGATATGGGTAGAAACAATAGATTTTTGGCCCCAGGCAAGAATTCTACGAAGCTTTCCAAAATACAAAGTCATATTCATCAATCCGCCCTAATCTAAGTATTTGGTAGTAAATACTTATGTGGCAGACCGCACGAAATAACTAAAACCTTTGTTTAAGCTTGTTTTCTTGAAAAAGAAACAGTCTTAATGATTAAAAACTAAACTATTAAAAAGCAATCACAAAAAAAAATAACGTTCATCCCAAACCAGAGCAAGCGGATACAACCACAAATCCACCACTACGTTGGAGGGGTGTGTGTGCCCCGTCGCCCTTCCCCTGGATCCGCCACTGAATCAGACATTATAATAGTGTGGTTTAACGAGTCTTCCATAATCACGAATGTAGCTTCACATGGACCAGGCTTAAAAATAGTGTCAGTAAGAGAAGAAGAGAAATTAGGCACTTGAGTCAGAATAAGACATAATGGTTTCATGTTGTATAACATATTACCGTTTAGAAAATGCAGGACATGTCTGTCAACTCCTTGCTGGGTCAATGGGGTCCATTAAATTATGACTAAAGTTACAAAGAATTATAAACGGCATCTGGATGTTTGACAATATATTTAGCATATTTTGTAGTTTTTATTTAAGAAATAAGCCTTACTAGATGACGAAGTCCATGAATTGCCACAATTAATAGTTTATCATCATTGGGCATAAAACATTCAACAACAGCTCTCAAAAACCATTTTGGTATTTAGGGATAAGATTTCCTTTTTCATTTGTACTTGAAAAGAGATTCTAAATGTGATCGCTAAGCTATTACGTTTGAGTTGTATTCTGGCTCCATAAAAAAAAAAAAAAAAAAAAAAAAAAAAAAAAAAAAAAAAAAAAAAAAAAAAAAAAAAAAAAATATATACAACTATTAATTTTATTTTTTGTCGAAAATGTTGACCTAGAAAAGTCTCACATACGCCAAGGATATCTGTACCTGGTTCCCGAAGACAATTTAAATTGTAGTATTTTTCGTTTAAGTTAATCTTTTTTTTATAATAAGTCGGGCAATATCCAGAATTTTCATTTGGGGGGAGGGGTATACAAAAAACTTTAAAAAGTCATCGTAAATGTGTCTTTACGCATTTTTATTAAGTTTTTACGAGTCTGGCGAATATTACTTTTATTTGGGGGGGGGGATGTCACACCTCCTAATCCCTCTCCAGAATCCGACCTTTATATTAAGTGACCAAATTTCTAGATCTGATTTACTGGCATCATCTCACACGCGTACATTTAAGAAGTCTTGGAAATTCTTAATATGGATTTCTTGTCTAAATCTTGGTCTCTAAGTTTGCTATTTGCTTGCAAAACTATGACTTTGTTATTTACATTGCAGAGTTGAAACTTTGTAATTTTTTTTCTCTGTGATCTGAAGTTTGCACAAAACATAATTTTAGTAAAAGATTGCTGATTTTATTTAAACTCTTTTCTTTTGACGAGCACTTCAAGTTCTATACATTAAAAATTTTCCGACATTCTTTATTTATCAAAATGAGCACTTAGTTTGTAAATGGCCCAAGGCTAAAACTATCGACAGACTTTTTCAATGATAGGTATTTGGCCGTGTTTTCACTTTGGCTTTTTTCAGGCAAAGTTGCTCCCGTGCTGTTTTACTTTTTCTGGCTTAGTCTTCATTGGCACTTTTTAAGGTTCATAAAGGTTAATCAGGTATATTAGAAGTGGCTTTTTTCAGTGAAGTCTGCTTTTCAATTGACAAAAAGCTATTTTTACTTTGCTAACTTCGCCTTAAAAGTCATAATGAAGACAGAAAATATTTTTGGTCCCAGGACACGTCTTAGGTCTATTTAAACATGAAACTGTCATCAATTATGAAAACTCATAAAATAAAATGTTTTAGCTGTTTCATAACTATGAAGTTTTTAGGACAGCATCACATTTTCCTTTGTGTTGCCGTGGAACCGTAAATATAAATAAGAAAAACTAAGTAGTTGAATTTGAAAACGATTTTTTCAGGAACAATTCCAACAGCACTAACAAAGTGATCTTTCTTTTTAAGCTATTCGAGTCCTCACGTCTTATATATATATATATATATATATATATATATATATATATATATATATATACATATATATATATATATATATATATATATATATATATATATATATATATATATATATATATATATATATGTATATATATATATATGTATATATTCCACTACTTTTGGCTAATACTAAAACTACATAACTTCATTTGGTGGTCTTTTTATTGACATTTGAAAGTCTGATTTTCACTAATTTTTTAAGATATACCTGAGGAGAAGTTTCCACTTAACCTAACAAGTAAGTAATAAGTAACCTACTAGTAATTCACAAATTGAATCTAGTTGAAAATCGTTAATTTTTATAGCTTTAATATTTAAGAGATAGAAGCTATGATGGTATATAGAGAATAAAAACGTTCCTCGGGTTGATGATGCCTATGGAAAACTAACTATAGCAGCCACTTCCCGACTCAAATATAAACAAAAAACGCCTAATTAAAATAAAAAATTTGATCGAAATGGACACAGCTTTGGAGTTTTAAGATAAATACTAAAAAAACTTCAATTAAAATATTTCTTGCAGTTCTGAGTGTTGGCTTCTTGAATTGTTCTTGTTATTAAGATTAAGCACATATACAAAATTATTGTTAACAGCATGTGAAACTTAATGAAGAGTTTCAGAACTATTTCTAAGGCTATGCAATCCAATATCTGACTAATAACAGTGTGACTCTACTGTTTTACTGTTTTAAATCTCGTGCGCCCAGTTGTCAGGGTGTTTTTATATTAGTTCTTTTCGTTTTTGTTTTTTTAGAAACGCTATCTATATATTGTATTCATCGCTATTTTGATAGATGAGATTAATTATTTTCTTTTTAAATAATATACACGAGTTAGGCTACCAATTAAAACTTAAAATGGATAAAACTAAATTGTCTGATCTGCAGAGGCTAGATCTCTGTAAAAAGTATTTTTACGGTAAGGATTAACTATATATTCAAATTCGCCTAGTGTCATACAATTTTTCCTCAGCAAAAGATTTTATTTCAGCAATGCCTAGCATAGGAAGCTCTATGAAAGGTAGAGTGAAAATGCAGCTTGCTTTAAGATAACTTGGAAATTGCTAATTCAGTATATACAAGATCACAGAAGTATCACTGGGACAAGCACATTGCTCAATTCGTTCTTTTATGCTGTTCTAAATAGCCTTTATGATCAAGTCACTTGCAAATGTGTCCTTCTCCCCCTATTCCCATATAAACAGTAAAGTAATGAAATATTGGTATAAACATCGAAATTTAGATGAAATTCTAGCTTAGCTACTTTTTGCTATCTTGGAAAGGAGAATAAAACTTTCAGTAATGAATCCTAGGCCAAATACATTCTCTAGGAAGGTCAGGGAAACAATTTTAAATTCTAAAGAATATACTCATTAGATTCCATATGTAGGAAAAACTGAAATAAACCAATGCATGGATTAAATCAGCTCCTTTCTATCCTACCCATTAATTTCCCAATATCAGTTACAAAGGTTGTTTATAAAAGGCTTGTGAATCTGATCTCATCTAAAGCCAGGGGGCCCAATATTGGCTGTTAAAAGAGCTAGCTTATTACATTGCTGATCCACTTGCAATACTTTCAAGTATCCCTTAAACTTGGTAAGCTCCCAGACAAATGGAAAAGAGCAGACAATATTCCAACACACAAAGTGATAGAAGGATAATCCTACCAATTTTAGTTCTATTACCCTGACAAGTGTAGCTTCAAACCTTTTGGAGAGTATAATCAATACAGAAAGTTAGGGAATCTGCTTCCACTTAAAGAAGTGTGCAAATTAAAGCAAAGACTGATAATCTTGAGAGCTTTAAGAAAATGACTCAAAAAAGGAGTGAGGAAAGGTGAGGCTAAAACTAGGGCAAAATAATTCCAGCCAAACCCTTGTTTTTCAGAAAAATTTGGAGATGCAAGTTCTGCAAAATCTTTTCAGGTGAACAAAAAAAAAAATACAGCTAAAAACAATGACCAACAATTTTCTCAAAGAAACAATAAGAAATCAAACCCTCCCAAGAAGATACCCAGGGGCATCTATAAGCACATATAACAATGGATAAAAGACTTACCTGCTGTGGAATTACAGTAATGCCATTCTTTTACAATTAAGAAGTATTACACCATACAAAGAGGGAATGTTGGCTGGATTTTCTTGAAAATATACTTACTACAATTTTACTATTTACAAGAATATGACTAAGAACAAATGCTGCTTTTACTGGGAGCAGAAGAATGAAAACCAAGGGGCAAATGAAATAGCAACTTGTATATAGATATATATCCTATATGCAGTTTTCCAAGCTCTACAAGTAACTTAAAAAACAATTGGAAGTCATAGTTTGATAATATCTTCTCAGGGAATATTAAGCCCTGGATTCTTTGAAAGTTTGATTTACCTAACTTAACTACTTTCTAAGTTAGTCAAAAGCTTATTTTCTTGAACTATACTATTAATGTCCACTCCTTAAATAGTAGCAATTCTGAAAATATAGGAATAGAAATAGTCAAAATATATTCCTACAAGTTAATGGAGGCCAGAGGTGAGATTCATTTGATACTTATCTGAAGAACCTTTTATGGAGAGTATGAGAATCTTCGTCTACAAACACATTTTCGAAGCCTTGACCCACCCCTGTAGCATCCTGCTGGGCATGCTTGCTTATTAGTTTAGTGTTGCTTTTGTTATGTGCTTATATTGTTGTAGCATCCTGCTGAGATTGCTTGCTTATCAGCTTAGTGTTGCTTTTGTTATGTGCTTATGTTGTTATATTTACAGGTGCTTGGGTCATAATAAAGAGCTAAATCAACTTAAGACTTAGGAATTCTACATGGTGTCAGAAGTGGGATCTTGAACAGCAAAGATGGATAGAGTAACCCCTCCAGTAATCAACCGGGAATCTGAAAATCTTGATGAAGAATGGTCAAAGTTTGAAGAACATGCAAGACTTATGTTTCTAGGCCCTCTCTCTGGTAAAGCAGAAAAGATTCAGTGTGCCTATCTACTTATATGGATTGGCGAAAAAGGAACAGACATCTTTAAAACTTTTGACATTGAAGCAGACAATGCAAATAAAATTGAGCCTTACCTTCTGAAATTTTGTGAGTATGCTGCTCTAAAGAAGAACAAAGTATTTGCCAGATATATCTTCCAGAAACGTGACCAGCATGATGGAGAGACACTTGAGAAATACATCACAGAACTGAAGTTGCTAGTCAAGCCATGCAAATACCATGATCCAAAAGTGATGACCAGAGACAAAGTTGTCTGTGGAATCAGAAATCTAAGAATACAAGAGAAACTTCTAGCTGATTGCAACAGCCTAACACTTGAAAGAGCAGTAGAAGTTTGTAGGATCTATGAGATGACCCAAGCACAGCTGAAATTATTTGACAACAGTTCCCACCATCCCCCAATCAAACAGGAAGTGGATGTAGTATATTGGAAACAACCAAAACCAGCAGATGCAAGATTAAAAGGCACAGAGTGCTACTTCTGTGGAGGAATCTATGGCCCTGGACACAGCTGTCCTGCAAAAGGGAAAACATGCTCAAAGTGCAGAAAATTAAACCACTTTGCAAAAGTATGCTGCAGCAAAGTCGTGAATGCCATCAAAAATGATGAATAGAGCCAAATAGCAGAAACTGCTGAAGAAGATGAAATACTGCTATATGCTGTACAGCAAGATGGGAGTAAGGATGAGGCGTTTGTTCCACTGAAGATCAACAGTCAGATTACTGTAAGCTTCAAAATTGATACCAGTGCTCAGTCAAACATTACCAAAACACTACTTTGATCTCCTTGCTCCAAAACCACTCATACAGCCAACAAAGCAAAAACTCACCAGTTACTGAGGCTCAACGATCCCAACAGCTGGAACCCGCCTCCTGTCATGCAGCTATAATGGAGCCTCTGAACAGAAACATAGGTTTTTCATAGCTGGAGGGGAATTCTGTTCCTATCCTTGGATTCAAGTCTAGCAAAAACATGAACCTGGTGAAACTTGTCCTTAATATAGATGCCTTAGATGACAGCAAGTCAACGCCAGATTTGGAGCCACTCCTTGAACAGTACAAAGAGTTGTTCTCTGGCATTGGGAAAATACAAGGCAAGTGCAAGATTCACCTCAAGGAAGGAGTTGTGCTGACAGCATATCCTGCCAGAAAAGTGCCTATCGCAATGCATGAGAAATTGAAACAAGAGCTGAACAGATTGGAAAGCTTGGGGATAATAGAAAAGGTGGAAGAGCCTACGGAATGGGTCAACTCGATGGTGCTAGTTGAAAAGAAGGATGGCAGTGTGAGACTTTGTATTGATCCAGTAGACCTGAACAAAGCCATCAAGCACCCTCATTACCCAATCCCGACTGTTGAAGATGCCATTCCTGATTTGAGTGGTGCAAAATATTTCTCAAAGCTTCATGTCACCTTAGGGTACTAGTCGCTTGTGCTCTCAAAATCAGCTTCAGACCTCACGACCTTTAATACAATTTACAGCAGATACTGTTGGAGGAGATATCCCTTGGGCTGATATCTGCCCAGGACGAGTTCCAGCGGAAGATGGAAGAGATATTTCAAGGTCTGAAAGGTCTTAAAATACTTGTTGATGACCTACTTATATATGGAGCCACACGAGAAGAGCACAACAGAAGACTTGCAGACGTGCTTGAAAGAGCTAGACGGAAGGTGTGAAATTTAATAGATTGAAGTGCCAGATTGCAGTCCAGTCAGTCTGCTACTTCGGCCACATCATCAGCAATGCTGGCATCAAACCAGACCCCAAGAAACTCCGTGCTATCAACAAGATGCCTAGTCCAAAATCGAAGAAGGAACTGCAGACTCTCCTTGGAATGCTAAACTTTCTCTCAAGGTACATCCCAAACCTGGCAACACAGAACCAACCATTAAGAGATCTGATTAAAGCTAACGAGTTTGAATGGAAAGAGCTCCACACTACATGTCTCAACCAGCTCAAAGAGTCCATAGTAACCAACCTGGCTTTCTTTGACAGCTCTAGCCCAACCCTTGAGCTCAAAGTTGACACCTCAAAACATGGACTAGGGGCACGAATATCCGCGAATGGCAAAGTCTTTGCTTACGCATCAAGATTGCTGAGTAAATCCAAACAGAACTACTCACAGCTAGAAAAGGAACTCTTTGCCATAGTCAATGGCTACCATCATTACCACCACTACCTATACGGAAGGAAAGTACAGGTCATCACGGATCATCGACCACTCGAATCTATACTAATCAAACCCCTCCATACAGCACCACCAAGGATTCAACGCCTGATGATGTACATACAGCCGTATGACTTGACTTTCAAGTACCGAGCCGGTACAGAAATCCCTGTCACAGATGCACTCTCAAGACTACATCTTCCAGACATTGATGAAGAATTACACAAAGAGATCGAAATCTTTGTACATTCGTTCGTAAAATCCCTACCCGCCACAGGCAGCAGACTGGAGGAAATCAAACAGGAGACCTTGACAGATCACGATCTCCAAGCGCTGAAGAGGGTTATCTTGGAGGGATAGCCTGACAACAAGAGACAATGCCCAAACACCATAGTCCAATACTGGAGTATTCGCCAAGATCTCTCAATGCATGATGACCTGATCTTCAAAGGTTCTAGAATTGTCATTCCTACCAGTCTACAAGACAACGTCTTAAAGGGACTACATTCCGCTCATTTGGGCACTGAAAAAAAAACAAGCAAAGAGCCTGAATGATCATTTACTGGCCAGGTATCAGAAGCAGACTTGAGACTTACGAATTCTACAACCCCTTCCCCTACGAAAAGATGCACTGACACCTCCTCAGGTTGCTGACTACTGGATAAATAGCTATTGGCTAATCCTTGTTCATTTTGTAATGACTGCATTTATGGAGAAATGCATCATCCTGTAGGAGAATGACTTATAACATTAAGAGGCTATACAAATAGCTAGCTTAATTAGCCTGCTGGTTGACTGAAATCCATGCAGTCAATGTATAGACATTAACGTATTAGCTTACTAGTTGGTTATTCAGATTTCACTAAAACATACACAGGAGCTGACTCTAGTGAACTGGCTATCTAAAGTCAAGGACCATATTACATGAACACTGTGAGCTTAGCTAACCAGTAGCCTAGGTTATTAGTCTTTATATAAACAGGAATTTGGTATTGTCAACTAGTTGTTTAAAACATAGTTTTTTGGATATAAACAATCGTGAAGTATATAACTTGTTAACTATCAAAAACTTCTTTATATGTGTAGCAATATTGCGTGATTATTGTGCCCTTATCCCTGAAAATGCTACTATCTTTTATGAACCTTAATAGAATACAATCAAAGTGGAACTCTTGAATTTTTGGGACATTTTAACATGTCATTTGATATTTCAAGCATAGTTTACCAAAACATATGTTCCATTTCAACCTAATATTGATCAGCTTAACTTTCTTGCTGAGCTTACAAAACTTTTTTATTTAAAAATTTATCTGCAAACCTTTACAAAAAAAGAGGAAAGTCTACAAATCAAAATTGAGCACAATATGCTTTTTTTGGGGAGGTTAATAGGACTTAACTGAGGATACGTGAACCAGTTTTGGTAGCTAACTAGCCAATCTAAAAGGTTGGTCATCTCAAAATATTAGCTTAATAATATTTTGGATCTGTTTTTGACAAAATTTGTGTTTTCCAGCAAAGAGTATCATGAAATCTAGAGGGTAGGCTAATTTTATTTTCCTTTCAATTTTTTTTCAATGAAATTACAAAAACGCATTTCCCCATTAAAATCCCCCTGAATTGGTAGTTTTTTAATTCTAGCATGGGGGGGGGGGCAAAAGAATCTGGCAGTGATTACAAAACTTCCCTCCCATTTAACACCCCTGCATTATGCATTAGTATGTGCCATAAGCTCATGAAAATGTCCCTTTTGAATTACATTAGTTTGAATGCAATTCTCTTTTGAATTACATTAGTTGAGTCTTTTTTCTGATTTATAATTTTTGATTATTTTCTTGTTGTTGTGCTTTTGCAAAGCAAGGTTGTTACGAGACATATTTATCATTTCCCTTCATTCATTTTGTTAATATTATTCACTGATTAAATATAATCCTACAAATTTTTTTATTTTCATTTATAGGTGGTTTTGCTCTTCTTCCATTCCTGTGGGCTGTAAATGCTGTATGGTTTTTTACAGATGCGTTTGTTAAGGCTGAATATCCCCAGCAAAGAGAAGTTAAGAAATGTAAGTAAATTCAATTAATACTTGATTTCTAAAGCTAGATGGTGAATAGATAATATGAAGTATATATTGAGGAACATGTATTTGAAAGAGCTAAATTTAAAACCGAAAAATATGCCAAATTTAACATGAAAAGATGATATTAAACATTAAAGTAAAATGTAGATGTGGTAAAACACTAATCAGGTGACTTGAGACCTACAAAGAAAGCCACTGGATTGAAACAAAGTTGAATAAATTTCAGGAGTAGTATGGAGCACACGTAATGCAAAAAAATCCATTAAAATAGGTCAATTAATTGCAATGAAAAGACTCGTCTCAAAATAAAAATGCTCATTAAGTAGGTAAGGCTAGTTGTGTTGGTAAAATAACAGCAATGAAAATGATATTGGACAAAAGATAGAAGAGAGGTTTACAGTAGATGACTCATGCACATTTTGGAAGTTTCATTTGGGTCAGTTGAAGCATTTCACATATGAAATGTATCACATATGAAGCAATTATTGACTTATATGTTTTTAGGTGGTTGATTTTAAACTATTCAAAAATCCATTTTATCTTACACTTTAAAAGTTTAGAAACTTCTCAAGCCAAAGATTATATTTACTTACTTATATAGGCCTAATGGTAGTTTTCTTGATATGGTTTAATTTTTTTGTAAGTGTTATTTAGCTATTTACACTTTTTGGTCAACTTAACCTTGCCACACACTCAATATTGGTTTTGATGCTTAAAAATGGGATTTTATATGAGTTTTTAGACTCTCTTTATAAGAGAAAATTAAATGTCACACACACCATAACTGATAAGCTGTTCTAAATCTAGTTTACCATTATCACCCATCCTATTTTGAGTTTTCTAGAAGTAATAATAACTAATACATGTTGCTATCACTGTTTTGAACTGACTATGTTTCCCTTGCAAGAGAATTTTAATCTTTGGATGTGGGAACAGAATGGATCAGAGACATTTTTCTACTGTCTCTGAATTAGTAGTAGTTACATCCATCCTATATTTGTGAATCATTCCAATTGTTTTGAGAAGTTTCTAAACAATTTCTTGGAAGTGCTACTTTCAAGCTTTTAAGCTGGATTTCTTAAACAACAATGGTTATTCAGTATAAAAAACGGAGATTATTTGTTGAAGTGTAAAATGGCTTTCAGGTCTACAGTAGTGCTAATTTTACTATAGAAAATGCTTGAAGCCACAAGGCTTGATGACCCTATTATTAGTTTCTGCAATTCAGATGATTAAATAAAACAATGGTTAAATTATCTATCAACAGTATATCAGATTGGGCTGATTCAACTAGAAGCTACAGTTTCTAGCTGTCAATACTTGCCAAATTCAGTTGAAATCTAATAAGTTATTCTTATGGATGGAGATGACAGGAATCTCCCCCTTTATCACACGAGTCCATTTGAGCACAGACACCGGTTGTTGACCTTTCTTTATGAATTCTGTCGGCTTATCTTTAACACACACTAAGGGAAGGGTGCGTTAAAGCCCAGGATGGCTCCCTCCTCATTGCACTCCCTGGCAGAAGGACAATCAAATGGAGATCAGCAGCGCCAGTAGGGACTATAACGTCCAGTGCCGTATTCTTTACCTTTTTCTCTTTTTAAAAGGCTTAACTATGAGCTTAACTCTTAGCTCCCGCCAGTTTTGGCTGAGATCTGACTTCCGTTTCTGGTAATTGTTATTACAACAACAATTTACAAAGGCCCCTTCCTTCCCCCTGCCCTAAGATTAAAATTATCCTGGTTTTTGAGAAGGTTAAACTAGGGCAGTCCACAACAAACTTATTAGCCGAAGAGCCAAATATGAACATTATAGCAATTTTTAGGGAATTTGGAGCCAAATCTGCTTGTTTAGTTAATTGTTTTGCACTAAATAGGTAGTGCACTAAATAAAACTACATTTTAAACTTACTAAATATTTATTAATGCAGACAATATGATTGCATCTCCTTGTAAAGTTTGAGTCAGTCAGGTTTGCATGTTGTTGTTTTTAATTTTTGGCATGATTCCAAGTTCTCATCAATAAGACTACTTTTTTAATTTAATCTTGATAATGTTAATGCGTGAAAAAGGTTGTTCGCATGTATATGCAGAACCGAAAAGGGAAAGAACGGGAAAATGCGAGCTATTTCAGCTGATCATAAGATTCAGGAATACTATTCAAAGTGTTGGAACTGCTCATGTCTTCCTTCTCCAGGTCATTCAAAGCAGACCACTTGTGTTGTGAAATAGGATTACATTTTCTTCTCTTCTCCACTGTTTCACTAAGACATTCGAATTTAGAGTACCATACCTCCTTGTTTTTTAAATCCATCAACTGTATTTCAAAGCTACCAATGTTAATTTGTAGCAAAAGAGAAAATTTCAGCTTAGCTATCATAGCATCAAGAGGATATTTGACAAATGATAAAGTTGTTCTGCTGTTTTTAAATTCCTGAAACCTGCTGACAAATGCTTATCTCACATTTAAAATTATTGTTTTAAAACGGTGTTTATCAATAGAGCAATCATTTTCTTGGCGACGCTTCAGTAGGCTCGGAAAGCGAAATAATGTTTCCCTTCAATATCCTGAGCAAAAATAGATTTTTTCGGATGTTATTGCTTCTTCTAATATTGAAAATTGAAAATATTGAAAAAATTAAGTTTCCTTTCCCTTGTAGTTTACAATTAAGCTGATTTAGGTGAAATGTAACGTCTACCATAACACAAAAGTTTTGAATCCTAGTCGTCGGTTAGTTCTGGGTATTGAACGCTCTTCTTAAGGAGAAATGCATTAATTTCTCGAAAAAGGGACGCGAGACGTTTTGAAACGTCTCCTCTTGGTAATCAACTTACCTTGTTATGAAGCAGAAGATCAGCGTACTCACTCTCCATTTCAGACATAAAATCTTAGAATTGGCAATGATTCAGGGCTTTAGGTAAAATGAAGTTAATAATTGTATTCACTAATTCCACAGATTTTTCTATTTCTTCTGGGAACCTTTGCACACGAAGCGCTTCTTGATGAATGATTCAATGGTAAACAAGTATCTCATGATTAGTTTTTTCTTTCAAAATAGCGACAAACCCTTTCTTGCGCTGGTCATACTTTTGGCTCCATCTGTTGAAATCAACACAATTTTATCAAGATGAATATGATGTTTATCCATACATTCAATTACAGCACTTGTGATATCTTCTCACGTGTCCGACCTTTGAGTGGTAATAATCCTAAAAGCTCTTCTTTGGGATCTGAATGAGACGTAAATCTTACAAAAAGTGAAACATGTGCTGTAGCCTTTCATTTTTGTCACAAGACTTGTCAACTGCTATTGATAAAGCTAAAAACAATTTCAGATCTTCTGTATGCTGTATGTTTATATTTGAACAAATTTTAATTGTTCTATCTTTAATCGTTTGGAAGACAATAATAACTCTTCAATTCTTCTCAAAATATCTGCTCTGTTCTTAAAGTTTTTTAACTTGAACAAAAAATTACACACGTTCTCGACTATAGAAGAATTTTAATTTATCAAAATAAGATGCAATTTTTTTCTTACAAAGTTTTTTTTTACTGAAAATATTATTGTACCTTTCATGGATAATTGTGCCTTTCATGGATATTTGTGCCTGAGTCGCCCATAAGGAAACAAAGAGCCACGTGCGGGTCTGGAGTCGTACTTTGCCAACCACTGAGCTAGGGAATCAATTACTACTTCTGGCTAACTTTTGAGATTGGTACTTTTGGTACATACTACAGACGCCTGTAAATTACAAAAAAGAAATATTAAGACACTAGCTCTCTCCTCCCATCAAGTTTTATATATTTCTGGCACCCTATTCTGGTGATATCATGATGACAAGAATAGATGGACTTCCTCCCAAAGGAAATGTAGGATCAGATACGGATCCCCAAAGGCATAATTATGATACCAGTTATTACATCTTATTGATTTTGTTAGCATCCAACAATCTCTTCCATAAGATGTCATGATCTCTTCTAAAAATTGTGTTGATAACAAAAGATTAGGGTTCATATATCTCCTCCCTCCCAGATGCTGAATCAGTCCCTGATTTAAAAAGGCAGACAAAGCACGTCAGTAGTTACTTCTGACTACATTTTATGCTTTTGATATTTTGACGATATGAATCCAAGAACCTCTCTTCTCTTCTGACACAGAGTTTGGATAGGATTCTGGTGTCCAAAATGCATAACTAGTACACATAACATTACTTCCTGCCAAGCTTGACTTAGATCCAGCAACCCGTTCTGGTTGACGTCACGATGACAAAAATTCCCTACAGGAATCAAAACGGACACAAACCGTCGAAAGCAAAACCAAGATACTCAATGTTATTTACAACCCAGTTTGGTTCAGATCAGGTCACCTCTTTTTAAGATGCCCTGATAAAAATGATTTTATGGACACCTCCGCTTCCCTTTTCTACAAAGGCTGGAATGAGCTCTAATCTCTCAAAAGGTGTAACTACATTAGTATTGCTTCATCTGTTACTTCCAAATAAGTTTCTTTAAGACCTTGCAAACCTTTTTAGTAAATCTCCTAACAACAAGCAGGATTACCCTCCTTCACAGTGGTCAAAGTAGGTAGGGGCCGTCAAAAGGCACAAATAGGATATTTATTCTTACTTCTGAACAAGTGTAGCTGACATCCAATGCCCTGTTCTTCTAGACACCATGATGATAAGAATTTAGGGGTCATTCCAATTTCTCTCTGTTACCAAGGTCCGATTCCCAAGACTGATATATTTTACATTAGCTCTATTTCCCCACCGATTTTTCTTAAGATTCAACAATCCCTCCTTGTAAATTATCCTAATGGCAAGGGTTTAGGTCCTCCCTCCCCAAAGCAGACCAGACATGATAAAATTCGAGAAGCAACCTTTAAGACACATATACTTACTTCCCTTAGCTCTAATTTCTCTCTGACTTTACTAAGATCTTAAAATTCTTTTAATAAATATCCTGATGACAAGAATTTGGGAAATTTTCCCCCCTCCACATAGACCGGAGTGCGTACTAACTCCAAAAAACTAGGATGATCACTCTTATTTCTAACTATACTTGATATAGATCTAAATACCCCATGTGAAAGATATTATGATGGTATGAATTTCTAAACCTTCTCCCCCACCAAAAAAAGTTTACAAACCCTCAAGATTTGCAGCTAGGACACTTATTTTTACTTCTGATCGAGAATGGTTGAGATCCAATAGTCCCTTCGGGTAGATGTCTCGATGACAAGAGTTTAAAGAGTTCCTCCCCCCTACACACACCGGTTATATTAGGCCTGGATCTCAAAGTCGTGAGTAGGACGTTTGATATTGTTTTTCACACAGTTTGGTTCTGATCCGACCATATTTTCTGGAAGGTGTCCTAGTCGTATGAATTAGACTCCCCTCGACATTCAGAGGATGAACCGTGTCACAACATTCAAAATGTGATACTGGGTTACATTACTCTTACTTCTCACAAAGTTTGACTCAATTCCTATAATATTTGTTCTGATGTCAAGAATTTTGGGAGCCACTCCTACCCCCCCCCTCGCTGAAAGGGATGGATCAAGGGTCGTACCTTCAAAAATTGTAACTAGGATATTTACTCTCACTTCTCACCAAGTTTGGTCGTCCATTCGCCACTTCTGGAGGGTCTCTTCCCATCTCCTGTCCTACATTCCTCTCTAGCAGAGATCGGACTCTATCTGAGCAGCCTGAAGGCACTAGTTTGATACTAGTATTTTTATTCTATTAAGTTAGGATCAGATGTGACAACCCTTTCTGGTATATGTGCAAATGGTAAGATTCTTGACTCCTACCCCTCCCCTTATCCGATGTTCAAAGTTCCAGCGGTAGCTGCTACGTAATGAAGGACGAGCCACGGTCTATAATTACAGAAAAAAGCTGGAACAATTGGAATCGCCTTGGTAAAAAACCACATACAGGAAACTGACAGTCCCTTGGCTTGAACAACAAGGAAAATCTCTTTTTCGTGGGAAGCATTTATGTGTCTTTTCTCTTCTTTTTTTTCTCTGCTACCAGTGGGGTACTGGAATGTCATAGAGGGTTGTTTAAGGGCTCATTTTAAAGGACATTGCTACATCTAGTACCTTTTGTAAATGTCAAAACATAATATTTAAAATAAAATCATTTTTTTAAAAAAATTTTATCTTCGTATCTAAGATGATATGACGTCATAATCGTAGTTTATAACCATAAATAGTAAAATCATGAAATTTATAATGGTGAAATTTATATATATAATCATGAAATTTATATAATAATAAATAGTGAAATTTACAAACATAAATAGTGAACCTTACATTATTTTCTGGTTCTTTGTGTTTAACCCAATCCAACTTAAAAGCATTCTCATCTTACAAGTTCTAAGCATCCTGGTCACGGGTTTTCAAAATTGTAATGCACCAGATAAGCAAGTTTGAAGACGGGTTTTGAGAAGACCCAAACCCGTGATGAACACTGCAATCAAAACGATAATCTGCACGACCCGTGTTGAATTCCATGTTGAATTTGGGTGGTCTTAAAATGGAGGTAATGACAAGTAAAACTATATGATGATGTCAGTTGCAATGACGTCAGTATCAATGAAAATCCATTGAAAAGATTATGCATAAAAAAAACAACTATGGTTTAACACAAATCTTTTATCCTTATCGCTGAACTACTGTCAGGATGAAATAGACAAATAAGGTTGAATACCTTGCGTCAATGCTAGGCCATTCAGACATTGGGCTCCTCAATTATTTCTCATTTCCCTGCATTACTCGGGAAAAGAAATAAAGTAAATACTACTATACCCTGGTCCACTCTGTCTTCTTCTATCGCTCAGCCAATTGAAAAAAAAATGAAATTCAGGCACTAAGCTCCCTCTAATACAGATGCATGAGGCGCACGCTCAGACCGAATCTCCACAACTGAGTCTGAGATGAAATAAAAAACAATTATGCTGGCTGGAAAACAGCCTTGAAACCATCGTTTGCTGTTTTCGCCTTTCTTTGTTCGCCATGCTGCTAACCTGACGACCCCTTTGTCTCAAGGGCACTACCACACCTCCACCACTCGCGACTAACAAAAAAACGCTTAGAGGTCAAACCAAATCCTGACCTATCACGAAACTGGTTTGGAACCTATTGGTGGGGTTCGAAATTATTTTTGACGATGAAACTTGGTCTTGGGTCTAAATTGGTACCACCTATGATCCACTTTCGTAACCTCTCTAGTTCTGAGTTTTATAGATGCTGAGCAGCCATTCGATTCAGCTTATAGAAAAGCTTGAGTGAATATCCCATCCTTTCATAGTGTACCTAGTTAGTTGTTAAAGGTATTAGTGCCGTATGCAAGAACAAATTGTCTGTTGTAAGGGTAGGAAGATAGATCAGCTTGCTGATTCTGTTTGGAATCAAGATTTAAGTAGGGTTGTGTTTTATCTCTATTTGATGAATATGGTCCTAAGGAACACCACAAAGGTTTTAGAATGGTATTAAATAAAAAAAAACTCTGCTGAACTTAGATTATATAGATGATTAACAAAATAAACGCTAATTGAATGAGCTATTTTTTGTAATTTTTTAAAGTTCGGAACTAGAAAATAGGCTTGAAAAGTAATCTTAGTAAGGAAAGTGGATGTAACGAAGACATAAAAAAGTAGAATAATCCAGAAGTAGGGTTTTTTCTACTTCAAAGAAAATTTGGAAGAATTTGAAGATAGGTCTTGAAGTTAAGGTTAGGATACTAAAATCTTCAGTTTGATAGTCGTCAAACATGGCTTCGAAACATTTGCGCTTTGAAAAAACGTGAAAGATACGTTATATGTTTTCTAGAGGTATTTTCTAGAAGTAGTTTTAGGTACACATATAGACAGCTTTATTTCAAAAAATGAGCCGTGGCAGGAAATGTACTTTTTATTGTACTATCTACGACTATAAAGAACTAAAGGTTAAAGACGGCTGGGTCACAATTTACGAATGATTGGTTGCCCGAAATTGTTCATTTTAGCAATCAAGCTGGGACCAAACAAAAAGCTGGTGGCTTTGTATGGAGCAGGAAGAGGTCACAAGAAAAATATTTATGGGGAATAGATTTCCATGGTAGGTAGTAAAGAGTGAAGCACTGAACCAGGGTTGCCACCACTGTCAGATTCCTAAAGTACTTTGATTAAAGTACCTCGTGAACCAAGTAAGCATGTAGCATGTGTTCATATTGAAGAAGAGTCCACCTCCTCCAATGTTGATCCAAAGCTATGTGTACATGTAGAAACAATTAAGACTGAAAATACAAGCTCCCAGTAATTTAGGTGTTGGATCCAAAACCTTGTTCGATCCAAAAACCTGTCGTGAAGAATAAGTAGAATTTGGTGTTTTGACGTCCTTTGTATTTTACATGTGATGTGATTATTTACATATGTTATTTCTTTCAGATGTTATATACTCCTCAGTGGGGGCACTAGTTTGGACAGTGGTACTTATCACATGGACAGTTATATATCAACAGAATAGGGCTGCTTGGGGTGAGGTTGGTGACCAGCTAAGCTTTGTCATTCCAAGAGGAATACCATAAGTGATTTTCGGTTTTTTATGTGTAAATTAATTTTATATATTAAAGTATTATATTGGTTACTTACTTACTTGTACTTGTGGCGGGAATCGGGTGTTTCCAATTTGTCCGGTATCAAGGATCTCCGAGATCTGTTTGAACCATGTAGTGCGGTCTTCTGCCATCTGCTTTGCAAATGATAGCCATTGAGTTCTCCATCTGTGAACCAACTTCCTGACCCCCCCCCCAATAGGTTCAAGGTCTGATTTAATCGAGTTCCACCAGTTTTTCCGCTCTCCTCCTTGGCGTCTCTTCCATGGGCTAAGTGGCTCAGCTAGAAGGATTCGGCGAGGCAAGTAATCTGTTGGCCTCCGTAAGACATGACCCAACCATTTCAGTCGACCTTGATCATAATAGCAACGCATCTCTTGATACCACAGATTCGTCGGATATGCACGTTCGATATGCAATCATTCGGATTTAACCTGGAGATGTTACGCCGAGAGGTATGCTCAAACACCCTCAGCGCATTTTCATGTAGTCCCTTCACAACCAAGTTTCACATCCATAAAGAAGTATTGCCCGAACCTAAGCCAGGTAGACTCGAACTTTAGTTCTTACACTAATTTCACGCCGTTTCCTCAACAATTTTCTAAGGGAAGCAAAGACCGAATAGAATTCATTCGTCCTAATTGTGACATCATGAGTATGCAAAGAGAATGGATGGGTTTGGAGGGCTTTCTTTAAGCCTATCCTAGCCAGTCGGGGAGAAACATGATCCCACTCAATAAGTGCGTTTTTGGTTCATGAAGAAACCAACGCCATAGAGTCCCGAGTTATAGTTTACTCCAGAGAGAAAAGTGAAATTGTTGTAACCTTTCGGAAGCTGTAATTACTGTAGAGCAAGAACCGGAGATTCTGGTCTCAGAAACGCATTGTATGTCAATACTGTACTCCTTCATCTCATGGACAAGGAGAGCTTGCGGAGCTTCTTATGTAACAGATCTGGCGTTCCAACAAGCAATTATTATTCCTGATTTTGCTTGTTTTATGACTAGTTGGTTTTCCCTAGGATATGGCTTGTGGATTTTTCGACTTCGTCGCCATATTAGAAGTCGCATCACCTGCCGGGAACGCCGTAGCATGGTTAAACTTGAAAAAAATTTACGACAATATTGGAAATTGAAATAACAAATTTAGATGAAAGCCGAGATCTTTCCTTTGAATATGATGTGAATCCATCTGTCAATTCCATTTCCATTTAAGCTTCTCGACATTGCATGGATGTTCCATTTAACCGAAATGCATCTTCACGCAGAAAATTGTGGTATTTATCAATAATATTTGCAAAATGTCACCACGTCGATGACAAGCCATGTTGCCAATATACCATAAAGCCGTGCCGTTCTGTTTATAGTTAGTGCCCCCAAGATCCTTTATGAATAATTACTTCCGGTTCCACAAGACATAAACGGTGCCTTAAACCAGGCAAGTCATGTCCGGTGACCATTTTAGTTTTATTTTATTTTATACAATAGAATATAGTGATCAGGTCTTGAAAGAAAACATGTTGCGTGAAGGCTTTGTGATCGATTTTGTAGAAAAAATTCAAAAATGGTTACGTTGATACATGGCAAAAATCTACACCCAACTATGAATACCATAACAAACTATAATATTTTTCAATTTGTAGTTGCTTGTTCAAAGAATGTTGTGTTTTTGTGTAATTTGATATACTTTGGGGCTGATTATGTTCATATTATGCATCCCGGGCTATAATCGAAATTGGACGTAAAATGTCAGTCTTGTCCCGTTTCAAACACAGTTTTGCTTTTAAAACTTTAAGAACTATTAATTCCTCTTCGATGAAGACTAATTTTTCTTAATGTACATAGAATTGAATGGACCTTGACATTTCCTTCGATTAAAAAAAAAAGAGAGTAAAGATCAAAGTTTAAAGTCGAAACGAAGAAACACTACTGGCATCAAGATTTACGAAAACAAAACGGAATGAACTTAAAAAAAACGGTATATTCAAATTTACATGACAAACGTATATTAGATAATTCAATTATCAACGCAAAAACAATCTAAATTCTGTTCCTCGTTGTTCCAAATTCAAAGCGCTTTCTAGAAAATGAGGTCTTTAGTATTATTTATGGTTGTTCTAAAAATTACTGCACTCGAGATAAGATTAACTTCTATACAATTTATAGACTTTCATTTGAGAAATTTTGTCGTAATAATATTCACAAGGGTAATTTACATTGGCTGTAACAGCAAGAGATGAATATTAGAAAAAAAAGATTCGGGCGCGTAGATTCTAAAATCGAAAAAAATGAGGTTCAAAATTTTCAAGGAAAAAGATTCAGTCTACATAATAAACAGGAAGCAAGACCAACAGAATTTCAGAATCTTTCATTTGCACATCTTCTAGAAGTAAAATTTTATGTTGTGTTCGTGCGTTTGGGATGCCGAGATACAATCCATCTGTGTGTGTGTGGAAGGGTGGCATTCCTTAAATTATCTTCATCAGGACCAAGAAGTTGCCAGACAATGTCCTGTGGAGGAAACTAGTGCTACCAGAAGTTTTGTTTTAGCAAAAATTAAATAGAAGTTTTTTTCTGATTTTCTCTTGCCCTTTATAAATTTCTTCTTGTTTCCCAGGTAGAAAAGGGAATCCCCCCCGCCCCATGATCCGGACCTCTATCAGTACATATTATAAAAATCTCAGTCACACTTGGTGGGAAGCAAAAACTAGTGTTTTAGTTATGCCGATTGAAGATCAGAACTCGATCCGAGCTCTGTAAGGAAATGGATAAGGGGTAATAACTTATAAATTCTTGACATCAAGACATCTATCAGAAAAAATCATCGAATCTTAAACCAATCTGAATGTAAAAGTAAGTGTCCCTATGTGTTTTTTTAGTTTATATATGATCTAATGTTTGGGGGGGGGGATAATTATTTTTTTCCATCAGAGTATCTTGCAAAATACATTGTCAGAACCCAATCAAACTTTGTGAGAAATTAAACTAACTGTTCAAATCGGGTCTTTTGGGTGTCCAGATACAACCTATCCTCTGCGGGAGGAAGGTCCCCTTAATTCGTTTCATCATGGCACCTAAAGTGAAAAAATGGTCGTCTTCGATACTTGTGCTCGATCGGACCCATGTGAGCGTAGGGCTAAATTCTTGCTATCATCATACCTAAGGGAGGCCTGTCGGGTCATAATATTTTTTCTTCTGTACTTATAGTTGATTTGAATTGCATGATCAATTATGGCTGTTGGCACCCGCAGCATCATTTTTTTATGTTATGTTTCTCTTTCTTTGAAATAAGGCACTCTTTTCTGTTGTAGAAATTTGAGTTTCTGTGCCCGATTTTGCTCTGAATTCACTTGACATAGCATCATAAGTTTTACTTATCCCCGAAAATAAAAAAAAATATGCAAAGAACATTTCAGTCAAAAATTTAAGTCCGAAGAAAAGTGTGGCAGGAAGACAGCGAAAATTTTAAAGATATTACGGTCACCTGTCTGATGATTGTTTCCATATCTTGTTTAATTTCTACTTAAATTTGACAATGTTCACAGAAAAATATTCAAGGAACAAGCCTCCAGAAAAATATTCCCCTAATTCCCCCCCCCATACTCAAAGACACATAATTGAGAGAGGCTTTAGAGTTCAGTTGTTTGACATGAGCCATGAAATATTCACGTATTTTGGCTATTTCAATTTTCCCATATCAGCATTTTGCCGAAACTACAACTACTCTTCGAAAACTCCTATGTGTGATACTTCTAAAGAAACGAAAATATTGTCAGAAATGTAAGGAAAATCAAAGCATCAATTGGAATATTTTATTTGTAAAAATGAAATGCATATAGAAAACAAAACAACCATAAAAACTGAAGAGCATTAACGTATAATTGCTTTAAGAACGAATTAATGCTCATTTCATAAAATGATCAAAATAGGAGAAAAATCCTACGATTTTTAAATCGTAACTTAACGGCTTTTATAGAGCTCATAATTCCTCGAAAGTCTTCTAGAAGACACAACTTGGTTTAAAAAGAAAACAAGTAAAAAAACAGCAAAATTTGGGATCTAAGAAAAACGTCCTATAATAAAGAATTCCTGAATCTACCCCATTAATTTGACGTCTGCAAAGTCAGAAATCCTGGAGAGGCCCCTAAAAAGTATCTATTAAAAAAAAAACGTATCTGAGCAGTTTTATTTTACCCAGATCACGCTTTAATTTGTAAAATTATTTCAAATTACTAAACTAAGGTAAAAATAAAATAAAAATAAAACACAAAAGATTCACAAAATGTGAATATAAAAGATTCAGGTAAATTTGTAATAACACCGGAAATTTTTACGAATTATAAAACCAATTCCTTAGACCTTACTCGCATTTTAACAAAAAGGTAGGCTAAAGGATAGATGCCAATTAAACGGTTACTTATCCATGAAATTTTCAAAAAGTTGATTTATGCCCATATTAATCATTCCAAGTTGAAAATGGCACAATAGCGCTTTTCGCTGGGTACCAATCATGTCTTAACCAATCAGGACTGTTGTCTGATTGGTTAAAAGTAATGGCACCTGTCTCTAGCACTCTTGAGAGTGGGAACGAAAATTAAAAAAAAGAATAAATTATACAGTATAAACAACAAATTATCCTAAATTTCAGTAAACGGATGACTCAACTTTGAGTTAAAATAATTTACCTGTTGGAACCTCACACAGCCATAAGCACATATAATTTAAAGAAAGTAAGGCACAAACATTTGCATCTAGAAGACAACAGAAGTCCATATAAAGAAATTACTCGCATAAATAAGATATCATTCCAAGAGAGAGAGAAAAAAAGGAAAGAACAAGAAAAACTGGACGTCTACGAGGAAGCGTGTTAGACTTGAGATCTTCTAGTTCTTCTACTTTGTCGGGTTGAAAACCAACGCTCTATGTCATGCTTCACAACACGGGATAAAAACTGAAATTCAAATTAGCAGTATTAGAAGGAATAATAGAATACATTTGCTTACAAAACTAGGCAACAGTTAATATATGTACGTCAAATTTGACTGTAAAATATTAAAAACATACAGAGTAGATAGCTGCTTTCATAAACCATTTTCATCAAGTCAACATTTATCTATTGAAGAATCACATAAATTGCCAACTATTGACTAACAAAAAGCCCTTATCAGTTGAAGAGCCGTTGATTCTGATTTTGTTCAAGGCCTAGCCATTGCGCAATAATTGCTCCACTATTTATAAATGGTTTCCTCAGTAAGACTCTCAGAGCACGGCTTTTCCTCAATAAAGACTTAAGGGTTTAATGGCTCCACGTTTTAATGGTACTTTCAAAACCTTTTCTCTCTTCTATTTTATTTTTCTTGGCACATTTAATTTTCCCGCTTTTTTAACATTTGTATAGTAAGAAAAGAAACGTTCATAAAAAGCAAGCGTTCATACATTATAATGACCATTAAAATGATCTAATATATGCCTAACTCAGGGGTACGATATTAGGCTATTATTTTTTTTTGTATCGCGAAAGCTTAGGGTAGTCTAGCATAAGGGCATTTTGGAAATCTCCAAGCGCATACGGCCGTCTATTTGAGTTTCCTGGTATTTTCTAGAGGCTTGCACTCTCCTTGCAGTCATCGATAGGTTTGCTTCAGATGAGCATCAAACAGTTGAGGGTAACTAACTGTAAGTTAGGGGTGATGCGGATCAATAGTAACCGAGATTCAAAAAATAGAATTTTAAAGCAATAGATATCAAAAGAATCTGCTTATTATATTGATTCAGTGTTGCTAGAAAAGACTACGAGCCTGAGAAAATTTGTCTAATTTTCAGAAAAGGAGGGAACATCCCATAAAGGCAAACAATCTTAATATAAATTATTCCATCATATTCAGAATATCAGAGAAACGTACTGTAGAGTTTTCAAGGTCCCATCTGCAAAAATGCAGAATTTTGTATTTTTTGAACAATTTTAAGCACACACAGATGTGTGTTTTTTTTTCTCAGGAGTCATCGTATCGAACCAATGACCCTAGAACATCGGGAGACGGCTCATTCGGACGGAAATTAAAAGTTCTGGCGCCCTTTTAGTGACCAAAAAGATTTGAGGGCAACTAGCCCCCCTTGAACGGCCCTTTTCCCCCAAAGTCGTCCGATCAAAATTTTCAGATGGTCATTTTGTTCAGTATAGTTTATAGGTCCAATAACTATGTCTTTGGTCCCTGCGGAAATGTCTTTCTGTTATAAAATTTCCCCATTTTTGTACGTATAGCATTTTTTATTGGAAAGTGTGCATAAATTTTTATGGTGGAGGAGGTGAATTTTCTGCAAGGTGGATTTACCCCGGGGAGAACTTTCCACGGGGAGCAGAAGTTTCCTGGAGGTGAACTTTTTAGGGGAATTTTACACAGAAGGGATTTACCAGAATTTTCATACGAAACTCTTTTATTTGTCTTACTTTCTCTTTGCCAACTTATTTTACTAGTGGAGATGTTAAGGATAACTGTCTTTGAATTGTCTAGAAGATCTTTCCATAGGAGGGATTTTTCCTTACAGGGGGAGCTGGATTTCTAGGCATTATTTAAAAAAACGACCAGAAATTAAATAAAAAAAACAGGTTATTTCAAGCGAAAGCAAAGAGCAACATTGAAACTAAAAAACGAGCAGAAGGTATTACGTATACAAGGAGATTGTCCCCTCCGCAATACCTCGGTCTTTATGCTGAAGTTTAACTATTTGTTCCAATTCTTTAAGAACTACTCCTGAGACACTCATTTAATTAGAACAATAAGCTTTTTTATAAGTACTAAATAAAAAACATTAGCGTGAAGAGCGAGGTATTTTAGAAGGCAACCCCCCTCATGTACATAATTAATTTCTGTTCGTTTCAAGTTTTAATGCTGCACCTTATTCTCAGTTGAAAAAGAATTTTTTTTTTTTTAATTTAATCCAGGAACGGTTCTTCAGGGAAGTACCCAGCGATCCTTAATTTTCCTTGCATATTTCAATAACAGAGTAAAGTATCCAATACTAAGGGGCTAACAACTAACAGTCCAGTGTGCTGAACAAATCTTGGTTCATTTGTTGTGTCACAACTAAATCAGAAATATACTTAAGCCCATTTCCTTCTACAATCTTCTTAGAAAATTTCTCAGCTATGTAAGAAGTCCGTTTTATTACCACTTCTGCAAAGTGGCGAAAACAGAGAAGGGGAGTGCCCCCTTCCTCCCTACATTGTGTGTACTTTTCATTAAGATTTATATAGATCGACAGGGTAATTTTTTAAACAGTCATTGGAATTCTGAGCCCTTCTTTAGGATGGACTTGGGAAAATAGACAACTGCAAGCATATTTCTCTATTTTTGTCCATTCATAAGCAAATGAAAGAAAAACGTTTGTAACGTTTTGTAAAAACAAAAAGAGCACTAATATTTTGATACGAAATATTTTGCTAATAAGTCCGTGAATATACCAAGGAAAGTTAAATTAAATCTAAAGCTTAATATACCATATTCGCATTCGCTATCGAATAGACTTTCTGTATCCGTTTCTTTATATTTAAGACACAATTTCTTTTTATATTTATTTCACATCTTACATTTCTCAATCGTAAATCAGCACCAAAAACTTTTAGTCTTGTGTTGTTTTTTTTTTTTTCTAAAAAGAACGATTCACCTAAAAGGATCATTTACTTTGGCTAAGGAAAGTAGAATTAGGGAAATCACAATTAAATAAGATCAAGTACGACACTGACAGCGCAAGATTAAAGAAAGTTCTTTCATCTTTTCTCCCCTTTTCTGTCATATGTTTGACAATATTTATATAAAATTTTACACGTTATTAGTCGCAAAACTTTTCTTTAGTTTCTATAATTACACAAGACAAGCCCATATCCGGGGGAGGATACAGGTAATTCATTAGACATTTTTTTGTATCTATTTAATGTGCTTTTGATCTCCCATTTTGACAAAGATAGTGCCTCTCCCTTCCTAAAAGAAAATCCCATGTACGTCCATGCACCTGAGCATGGACTTATTGTCAACGTAACACTTATTGTTAAATAAGTCAAATAATGGCATGCTATAGAAAAACATATTTTATGAAAGAGGAACTTTTCTTGGATTATTAAAATGTACCTTGTTTCTACGCTTAAACTTACCAAAAGAGCTAGAACATCAGAAGCCATAAGCATGTAGAAGACCCATTCCCATCCCAGCTCCGAGATTGGACCAGCAAGGAAGGGACCAACAGCTGCTCCTGTAAGAATAAAGTTGGCGTTTAACAAAATATATTCAGAATTGCCAATTCAGTACCAAGTATTATTAATAGTATCTTTCAAGATTTTACATCGCCTCGCTCTTCTTTCGAGTAAATACACACAAATACTCACAACAAGGATGCTGAGAGGATCGGTTTCTCTTCTCTATGAGCAAAAGCCATGGAAACCCTCCAGCAAATTTGTGGAAGACACGCTTAAAAGGCAGATATCCGGATATTAAGGCCTGCGGGAGAGCCTGCTTTGACAATGTTCCGAACTTACTCTTAATCTCTGGTCACGAAAGTCTTAGAATCCAAAGTTAAATTGGGCCCAATCTGGGCCCACAAAAATATCTTTATTTTTTTAACATAAAAACAAAGATGTATCCAAACTTTTTTGATTCGATTCTACTTGAGTCATGAACCCCAAAATTTTATATAGGCCACCCAAAAATGTTATATAGAATCTATTTTCTAAAGATTTAACTGGTACTAGAATCCAACTATTCAATTTAAGTAATCTTTAGAGAGCTGCGTTTCTATGCTTTCTTAATATGAACAAAACGCCTTTTAATTTACTATAAGTTATGACAAAATTTACAGATAAACTTATCCGTAGAAGCACAAAGTTTTAGGCCTCTAGCTTCTACACTTGTCAGTACAATTTGCACTTTTTAATTGCATTTCTAAAATAAATGATAAAACACAGGGAAATACAAATTGCTTAATTCTAACACAAATTGATTTCAAGTGTAAAATTAGGATATTAGGTCACAAATTTTTTTTTCCTAATTTTATATTAACTGGTCCTTCCATAGCTAATGCGTAGTTTCTATATCCGTTTATGTATACTTTGTATACGCTTTGGTGATTTGAATCAATCTCAGAGGGAGAAATACCCCACCTGCCTCTGTATGCAGGCATGCTAAACAGACTCTGATAATAAGACCTCAGAAGGAGTATTATTTCAGAAAAATCTAAACAGACCGTCAAACTTTCAAGTAAAACTCAATTTCACAACTAGACTGACATAGAAAATAAAGTCTGGCAATAATACATTCGTCAATTTGACAATGGAATTAGCGAGGAAAATGGTATAATGGAAACTTTCTTGCTCGACAGTTTTCTATTGTGGAGACAGTGCCAGAGAGGGGGATGTATCAGAATCTATGAGCACCCTTGGGGGTACATGATTCGAGATAAATAATATCTTAGATTAAAATCGACTACGAAATTTCTCTACCAGAAGTGTTAAAAACTCAAAGCGTGCAATGAAATAACCGAAGATTAAATTGTCTTCAGTTACAGAAAAAATGAAACAATAGAAGTAAACTTACCAACAGATCCGGTTCCATCAATGATAGCCGTTACAGTAGCAACTGCCCTAGCCGAGCCTTTCAAGCATTTATGGGTACCTAATTCTGTACTAACAGCTGTGGTAATGAGAGCGTAAGGTCCGTTCACGAAAAGACCAACGACCACTAATAAGATCATACTTGTAGCTAAATTTACTGCACCATATAACTGGTACAGAAACAACTGAAAAGCAAAGAAAACGTTGTATTAACTTATGCATAAAACAATTGTGGTTAATCTAACTTCTGCTGTTGAAATCAAAAGACGTCAACTTCACATACTTTTTATTTTTCTAGCAATAATTTAACTTGATCCATTTTCCTAGAAATTAGCAATAGAGATTATTAAGGATTTTAAAAAAGCATAAACTTTTAACATAAGTAAAACAGAAATACAAAAGCTAATATTTTCATTTAACAAAATCAACTGTTTATTATATATATATAAATACAAAAATAAGATTTTCAAATGTCTTGATCAAAGTACAAAACGAGGTCGAGTAAGAACAATAAGCAAACGAGCATATACACATGTACATATATATTGAGATATGGTCACAATTGAAAAATCACAAAATATAGTGAGAAACGCTTCAAAGCTACTATGTTTATGATATTTCAAGAATATGATTAAATTATGTAACATACGCTATTTTTACTTTTGTACTTTAGACTTTTATATCTAAAGATTTGTAGGTGATGATGATATGTATAATGATTTGTCACGTGTCGAAAATTTTTTCAATGAAAGTTGACTGATCTTTTTTCCACTATTCCATTTTTGTTGATGTTTTTTTATTCACTCTTTCTTTTTTCTGGGATTCTGGGTTTCTGGGATACCCATAAATGGGTATTGATGGTAAATGATGGGATTCCTAGATCTCTTTTCTAGGGTTTCTGGGATAATCCGCAGGAAAATCCTTGATACATTCAAGTTTGCACTTTAAACCGAACAAACTCTACTGATTTTACAGGAATCTCGTATTCCCCGTAAAATCCATCAATTCCTGTTGAAAGCTAAAGCTACATGCCAAGCAGTACCTAAAGATGTCATCCCATTTTTATCATCGCATCCCACCCAAAGCTGAGACTTCTGGTAAGTAAATGTTTAATTTACTTAGTAATACTAATTTAGATACACTGACAACATAACCAAGTCACTCTTCCGTGAGATATCTGCTCAGTTTGATTACGCATGAAATTCTGAAACTCCAAAGAAACGCTTGCTTATGAAGAACATTTTCGCAATATTCTTGACAAAATCTGTATCTTTTCACAACGTCGAGAAACTTGAATAAAGTTAAACAGACCCATAAATGAACTAAGTATAAATGCCAAAATAGACTAGTCTATAAAAAGAACTTTGATGACTCTTACCATGGGTATGGCTATAAGTAACATAACGGCACATGTGACGGCACTCATTCCCGTATGATCCGTCATGACTCCAGCAAGTATACCACCGAGAATTCCTCCAACATCAAAGAGGGTTGAAAGATTTGCACTTTCAGAGGCCGTAAAAGAGGCTGAAAAATATAACACAATGGGATACATAGGTTAAGAACAGTTATTAATATTATTTACCACCCCTACTGTGCAAATCAATGTCAATTATCACTCGTTTCCACAAACGATAATTGCAAATTATGTATTTACATATGACTAATTATTTGTATTTACATATGACTAGACTTTATAGTGACGATATACTTGTGCAATCTTCGCGAGTAGGTTATTAAATTTTGAAATTCTTTTGATATTCAAAAAGATAATTTTTTAAATACGGCAAGAAAATAAGTTCATGTAACGTGCTTCTTTTCTTGTCTTTTTTAGTCATTCTATGGGCCTAACTAGTTTGAAAAATGGTAAAATGAAAAGGTCGGCTAGGACCGGTGGTGATTCTTTGTTCTGCAGTATTTGTCATTAGATAAATACCAGATTACATAGAAAACACATTGCAATACACAAACAGCTGGACAGACACCATGCAGCTGGGAATAATTTTGTTGAAGCGTCAGCTGTTCAATTATGTCGTTGACATTTTAATAAGATCTAAAGAAAATTGAAGGAATGATAAATAAAAGTGAAAGCGTGATTCATAATAGTAAGAAAGCACACAATGACGTTTTGTCAGGAAGTTCGATCAATCCTTTAAAACGTTCAAGTGATCGAGGAGAGGCCATCATTCATCATCTTGATTTAAAAACAAAGCCTCCGTTTGACAAGCTTCGTTGGCAACAAGAGTCTTAAACTTTCCAATTTGATAGTGATTTTGCTCAATACACACGGAAATCAACTTGGGCAAGTAATCAAGAAGCTTTTTAAAAATACTAAAATATTGAGATTGTCCGACTACTTTGTTTTTACCTTTGGCTAATTGTAAGGTCGCAAAAAAGAGAAACTATCACTTTTAATAAGAGGGCCAAGCAAAAGAAAGAATATTTCCATAGCCTCATACTCAAAAATCAATTAAAGTACCCCAGGAAACACCAATAAAAATCAAGAAAGTACACGGAAACATCAACAAATCTCAAAAGCTAGAAGACTTATAAGCATAAAATTTCTTAGACAAGATTGCCTATTTCAGTAATCAGAGCTACATTGTTCATTCGTCTTCTTAATACATAGAAACTTGCTTATGTGAACAAAATTACACAAAATCCTCAAATTGATTGATTGCTGACAGTAAAGTGGCAAAGATTACTGTCTCTTCGGTCGCAGCTGATACACAGTAGCGTTTGACTCAGTTCATCTTCTTTTCTTTCTTTTTTTCCTTTTTGTTTCACATTACACTGATTTTATGTATGACTTGAAAACATGTGAATCGACCTCGCCTGCTAAAGTTTTATTGAATGAATTTTCCTCTATTTTTCGAGGTAATATTGTAGTCTTACTTAAAGCTTGAATTAAAAACCGCTAAAACCATATTATCCTTAATATATACTTTTACGTCAATATGCTTACGTAAATTAGCTCTTAAAAACTTATCACACGAATTTAGGTGACAACTTCGTATTTCTATCATATTTAGTACGAGAAAAGTTTGGAAATCTTCTTCAATTTCACTTAGACTAATAAAAATACCTTAAAAAATTCCAGGATAATTGTTTTCCACTAACGGAACATTAAGTCCAAATATTTCTTCCAAGGAGGGTCCAAGAGACCCCAAAATGCTGTGGTTTTTATTTGCCTAAAATATTCTCTCTCCTTTTACAACAATTCCTCTGTGCAGAATTTTATTGATCCTTTTAGCCCAGGATTTTACTGCCTGAAATTTCTTTGTATCTAAATATGTTGATGTTGAAATAGCACTTGCTATTTTTGATTTTTTTATTTATTTATTTGCATGTAAGTGTTAGATTCGTGCTATTGACTCGAATAGACATGCTTATTTTATTTCAACTGTAAGAAAAGATTACAATCCATCTGCACCTTTTCATTTCAAAAAAAAAGCTGCACGATAAACAATTAAAACGCAGGTATAAATTTTGAAAACAGGAAAATTAAAAGTGTAAACAAAAAAGAATACTTACTGGACGCTTTGATATATCTTGGAAGCCAGTAGAGGAATGTATAACTGATCAGTTTCGCAAAGAATAGGCAAAATGAAAACTCAATGACACCCTAAAATGTAAATATAAAAATTTATTTTCCAAAATAGGAATACGGCAGCAATATGCCACAACGTAGTGTTTATTTTTTTTGAATTGGTTTTACTGAATCCAGATGTAACTTAATGATAAATTCAGAAGCACTGATAAAATCGTCGCTGGCCCTGTAAGCCTACTAGAGTAAGCCTACTAGAGTAAAAATTTCTCTCTGGACAAACTCTTTAATATTTTAAAGAAAGTAGTTGATGAAAATTGTCTGAAAGAGATTACTTTCCCAATCTTATTTTGTAAAGCCTGTGTCTTACAGTAGCTATGCAGGTTAATTTACAAACTGATTACAAATAATAATTACGCTGTGCAATAGAAACCGCTACATTTTGAAAATATGCAAATTTTCTGTCAACAAAAGCAATACGGCTATTTTAGCACGACTTCATCAATAAATAATCCTATTCCGTTTGATTTTACTTAAATACAACATCATCCAAATTTCTCTGAAGACTCATTGTGCAGTAAAAGCCAAAGACTGACCTACAAGACAATGTCAGGAGGGGAGGGCAGATGCTTACTCGCCACGATTTAGTCATTCAAATAAGTGCGGATCAAAACTGACAAAAGCTTGTCTTTTCACCATTGCTTATAAAGGGTCTCTTCTATCTTAGTTTGGGAGAGGGATACACTGATAAAACAGGTTCGTTCATTCTCTCAGAAAAACTTAACTGGAGCCTTGGTTCACCTTATTCTGAACCTTTGTCTTTCCTCTAAAAGAATAACTAATTAGTTTAGGAATAGGATACATATTAATAAAAAACAAAACAAAAAATGCTTATAGAGTCTCGTCAGCCCCATAAACAGAAATTCGTTACGGGAGGAAATTCATTTTTGGAGGGGGTGTCATAAAAACATTATACAAATCAGGTAAATTACACAAAGATGATAGTGTATTCACGAATATCCATAGAAACATTCTGGAATATTTACAAATGTCATGATTACTTGAGTTTGGAGGCTGTGCCATGTGCCCCTCCCTAAATGCATATCGATATGAGGCCATTCATCAGAAATTCTTCTAAATCACCACAATTATTATTCACTATACAATGAAGGTTATCAAAAAAGAATTACCATACTTGCAGGAGAAATGTGAGTTTTGAATCTATCTTAGATTTATTCCTGCATTCAAGAACACAACAGCATTTGGCAACGTTAGAATCTTTTCCTGAATTATTAATTATTATTTTTTCTTGTGATCTGTAGGTAGAAAGGGAATATAGACCTCTTTGATCACAGATGAATCAAGATTAACTGGAAACCAACCGGTTATCGGTGCCTTAAATGTGGTTCCTGGCTAACCTGTAAGTTACCGCTATGTTTCGTAACCTCTTTGGTTCGACATGATTGTAAGTTTGCTGACAGTGAAAAATCACCGGGAATCCAAAGAACAAAATCGACCTTTCCCATGCATAAGGTTAAGCCTCATAGCTAGCGTTTTTTTTGTAAACACAAATATGTAGCATAGATACCTTTATTAGAAAATCAGTTTTTTATTTAATTCTTATAAAAAAAAGAAACCATAATAAGGTTACTTGTTTTAGTGTTTGTATTAGCTATCATACATTTCAAGAATGGCAACGCCTTGTTGCTCGAATTTATCTACTTCATTTCTAAAATGAGTAAAGTAATTGATGTTTAGTCTGAGTCGGATAACATTCACGATTAGTCTAGATCAATCTTTATAACTGGAATGACAAGGATGGATATCCACACAACTAATCCTCTAGTTCTGGAAATGCAGGACCCCATTGAAGAGACAAAAGAGAAAAGAAGTAGTTTGGAAATGATTTTGTCAGTTTTGAAGTAGAAAATTCAAATACAAGAGATGTTCATAAAACTAAAATTCGCTTTTTACCAGTATTTCACCCCTTATTCATGGCTGTAATCAAGGTATTATTCACGGTGGTGTGACATAAAACCATCGAAAACTACAGCAACAAAAAGTGCAATTTCAGCTACTTAGATGAAAAAAAAAAAACACTTTTTCCAAAATTGATACCAACCCCCACCACTCCCTAAATCACCATTTTAAGGCTGGGTTCGTTTGTAATAAACTGACAGATTTGTTTTTACGACACAAAACTTACAGGAATCCTAATAGCCTGGAGGAATCCAATAGCTTTTTGTCTTCTATATGTATGATGGGCAGATCTTAAACTTCCGTTAGAGGTACCGCTTACGGTTGTTTCTAAAGATACATCAGCTGGCAAATGTCCAATTAGATGAGCAGAAGATGCAATGCTGGATTCTGCATTATCAGAGCTATCCTAAAAATACAAGTAAAATTTTATAAAATATATAGTGAAAATAACACCTGCGATTCTACTTCATATTCTCGATAAAACATAACGTTGTTTTCATACAAAAACAGACGTCTAGCGTCAGAAATAATCTAGCTTTCATGGTTTCATGCGTCAAGGCAGTTCTCCAATTGTATTAAAATCCATGGGCCTAAATCACACAAGAAACAACTATTGAAATGGAAGACGCAACACAAGACAAGGATGGTCATTTTTTTTTCTCAAGCTAATTCAAGATAAAGAAGTTATAGCACGGGTTTTCTGTTAAGCTCATTTTCATTTGCTTTACTCTGTCCACTGCAAAGAAATATGTCTGTAAGTCCACCACACATCAGATACCAAAGGTCTTTTTCGTTAAACTTTGCTGCATACTGGAAAGGTTTGGACCGTTCTATAACCGTTCAAAAACTCATTGATTTACAATTTACCAAATTCAATATTACTACTACAACTAATGACTCAGTGCAGCACCAAGCTACAAGAAGCCAATACAGGTATACATTCTCCTCCTCCATCCCAATCTATTCAAAGCCTCCCTGTGTACAACCTCCCAGGAAGTTCCCATTAACCTTAAATCTTATCTTACGATATCTTCCTATTCCAACCGGGGATGATCTGCTTTGCCAAACAAAGCGACCTGCTTTTTCTGTACTCAAAATAATCCGCAGGCAATTTTTCGGGAAAACATCTAGCAAATCTTTCTCCGTTTTCGGAGCACCCACACTTCAGAACCATACTTGACCAATGTCATCACCGTAGCTTCCAATATTCTAATCTTGGTTAGCAGACTTATCTTCCTATGCGTCTAAACTGTTTCAATTTGAAAAAAACAATCTTGGCCTTGGCCATTCTACTTTTAACATCTTCACTACGCCCAACGTCTCTACTATTTATACGACCTAGGTACGATAAGCTACCCTATTGATCGATCTTCTTGTTACCTAACATCACCTTTTCATCTTGACTTATTTCTAGCCTTAGTGACTTAGTCTTCTTAACATTAATTTTCAAACCTATTCTAGTACCCTGAACTCGCGAAACCTCAAAAGCTTCATTCATTTTGCTAACACTTTCATCTATGATGCTTAAATCATTAGCATAATTTAAGTCCATGAATGTTTTACTTCCCCATTGATTCCATATTCTCCAATTGTCTTTTCTGTGCTCCTTAAGAATTTAAAGTCCATAACAAATGACCCATAAAAATGGAGATTGAACGCAACAATGCTTAACTCCTGACTTGATGAGAATACCAACTATTCCCTACATTAACTAACACAGCAATGATATTCTCGTATATAGCACTTATCACTTCAATGTATTTGTCTTGTATACAATACAAGGATAAGACCTTCGCTAAAACTCTTCTGTCAGTTCAATCAGAAGCGTGCTCATAATCTATAAAATAGAGAACTAAAGGTGTTTGATGACTCAAGTACTTCTCAATTATTAATATAAGAGTGGACACATCCTCTACCTTTCCTAAATTCACACTGTCCTTCTCTTGGAAATTCATCTGCAAGATCCCTAAGCGTAAAAAGTATCATCTTAATAAGTATTTTGCAGCCTAACGAAACCAGGCTAATGCCTCTATAATTACCATACTCACTCTTATCACATTTCTTATACAGCGGTTTAATTAGAGCATTCCCAAAATCACTTCCTCTTTTTCAAGAATCAGATTATTAATAATCTTTTTTTAATAATTTAAAAATATTTTTATTTTTAAAAATAATTTAAAATAATTTAAAAATTATTTTAAAAATAATTTTTTTTTAATAATTAATAATTATTAATAAGATTATTAATAATCTTTAGTAACTTACTTCTAACCTGATAACCACCACATTTAAGAAAGTTTTCTATCACACTATTAGCAGCTGGAACCGTATAAAATTCTTTACTGTCACTAATTCTTACCCAAAAATTGATCTTCCTTCACATCCAAAACGACAAAAACTGTTCCATTCTTTTCTATATCTTTTCCTGTAACTTTATCACGGTTTAGTACATTCTCAAAATGTCCTGTTCATTTTTCTTGAACTCTTTCTTTATCACTAATTGTGGGCCTTTTCGTATGTTAACTGGGACAAGTCCAGATTGACTATTACCTCTCACTTTATGCCGTCTGGGTTCATCTTCCAGATTTTTGGCAATTTTACCCATGGCCTCTACTTCAAACCTCTTCGTTAATTTTTTACTGCTTTCTCTGTTTTCTTCATATTCCTCTTATTTTCACATAATCTATCACTCAAATGATTCCTGTAAAAGCCCCTCCTCCTCTCTATTAGACATAAAGAATATTCGACTGTCCCTTGATATTTTCTCTAAGAAGTCTCATCGCGGAGTCTACCAAAAATCAAAGCTTCCCAAACAGTAGTTACCCTTCCTAAATTCAGCTTTAAATTAACCCTAGACACTGCTAGATGGTCATCTTTCACTTTTAACATCAGTAATAACACTTCTATATATCCTAGTATCTTATATTGATCCTGCTAGTCTTCGATTAACAATAATATAATCAATAAGGTTAGCTGTCTTACCATAATTTAAATACCATGTTAACTTATTGCCTCTTTTACGACCAAATACTATATTGATTATAACTTGATTGTTATACTTCCAAAATTCATACAACAAATTTACTTAGGCTAGGATACCATATATCCCTATTTTTACTTACCTAGGCGTTAAAATCTCCTAATAAAAATTTCATATTTCTACCTAGAGCCCGGTCTATTCGCTCCTGTAACTGTAAATGAAATTTATCTGAGGCACTAGTATCTCCGTCAGCCGGTTATACAGGGGCCCAAACTACTATAACTGATATTCTGAAGTTTTTAGTAAGAAAATGAGCGATCAGTATGCTGTTACAAATACCTTCCAACCTAAACAAGACTTCCTTATTCATTATGAGCCCCATTCCCTGTCTATGCACCCCATCCTTCCTGTCTGAGTAAATAAATTCTATACCACCTAATTTAATGTTTCCTATCCCTGGGATATAAGCCTGGTAACTAAACACCTTTTAACTTTTAAAACTAAACTTTTTTTTAGCTAAAGACCTGGGATATGAGACCTTTTAACTAAAAGGTCTCTACGATCATGCATAAGAAAATTATACTTGAAATCAAAGCCAATTTTTTTCATTACCTTAAGAATTTTCCAAAAAAGGTCCTATTCAAAGAAAAGTAAAGAGACATATAAAAAAAGAAATTAATGTGAAAATGAAAAAAACAGGTCTATGGCCAGTAAAGGAAAACGAAGAGAGCAAAAAGTCAAACGAATATTTCGAACTTAAAAAAGAAAGGCGTCTTCAGCGTAGAGAAAAAAAAAACAAGAATCTAAAACTAAAAAAAAATATAAACAAAAAATATATAAAATTTTAAAATAGTAATTGTATATTATATATTTTAGTTAGTCTGTTTTAACTTTATGTGTATTTTTTTTATGGTCTTTTAGTTTTAGTTTCTGGTTTTTTTTTTCTCTGCGCTGAAGAAGTCTTGTTTTACATAAAAAATATTCGTTTGACTTTTTATTCTCTTCGTTTTCCTTAACTGGCCATAGACCCGTTTTGTCGTTTTCATTTTGTCATGGCTGGCCGTTCAGCTTTAGATTTTTTTATGAGGCATATTAAAACCTAAAACAAATAGAAACAAAGTCATGTAACATTTCAAACCTAAAACAAACAAAAATTACTACGAATAAACAAACTAAGCTCCAAACGAGCGATAATTAAAACGAATAGTCAAACTCAAAACAAAACAAAAATTACCACAAACGAGAAAAAGTCTACTACCCCCTTACCCTCTTAAAAAATTAGAGCGTTATGTATGATTTGCTGAGAGCAAAATACATTTTAAAATATAATTCGCTCTTTTTATACAACTTATGCATTTAGAAAGTGTACTTCATATGTTTAAAACACTCTTTTATGATTACATCACTGAAAAATAAGAATTGCTTAAGACTTCTTGAAGTTAATACTATTATATTTGAAGGATATAACCCAGGACTATATACAAAACTTTGCTGATTTTGTCACTTCGAATTATTTTTCTGTACTTATTTCTCTTCAACGTCTGTTTCGCGATCCAAAACAAAAACAAAATCAGTAAAGTTTTATTTATAGCCACGCGACTACGTGGTAACAATTATTATATTTGGAAAGGACGTTGGATGGTAAATCGGAGGGTGCGCTTATCTTTCAGCAAGCAAATTATTAAGAACTTCTTACCGCCAAATTTCGAATCTAATCAGTACTGATTAAAACTTTTTTCAAGGCTTGTCATACATTTTTGCAAACAAGTCGTTCAATTAAATGTGGGTTAAGTTGCAAGGTTGTTGAGTAGCGTTTGGGTTTGGTTAAATTGGGCTGAAGAGCATGGTTTTGAATTGAATGAGAGTTGAGTTGAATGGGGTTGAGTTAAACACACCAAGAATAAGGCATATTTATCAATATGTATTCGACCACATGCAATTCCATTTTTGGGGTTTGGATTACTACTGCATGTATATAGTTGTTCTTTAAATATTTCACTGTAAAACAAAGAAAAAAGAAACAGCTGCACGCGAGGCTGCATTCACGGGGAGGTGCATAAAAACAAATTTTTGATTCGTTTTTTTTTGCGTTTTTTGTATCCCCTCCCCTCCGAACCAAAATCCTGGATATGGCCTTGACTGTGTGAACTAAATTTTAGTGTTATGCATAAACAATGACAGGCATCCCACTTTCCTTTTATTCTGTTTTTTTTTTTTAATTACCGGCTTTTAATACCGGTAGCAATTTCTTTTTCCAACTCTAAATACCTTCTTTCTTTAGGGACAGCTAATTTGACATTCACTTCTACAAACGAAAAAAAAAGTAAATCAACTGACTATTGGTTTGTTGAATGGATTCATGTAACAAATAAATTAGCAAAATAGGTCTCATCACCCAAGCTCATTTTAAAGCAATATAAAGCTATAGTGATAATTGTATTATCAACATTATTTCCAACTTTTTGGACGATGAAGAATCCTTGAGAATACACATAAAACCATATGCAAGAGGCAAGAATGAGAGATTAATTGATATGCTACTTCAATTTTTACATGAATTAAGTTAAAGAAGATTGATATGCATCAATTTAGCATTTTAAAGCTTTATTCTTAACATCACCTGATTTAAGCTTGAATACTACCTAGTATAAATGACAGGCTCATGTCTCATGAGCTGACATGACTGACAGGCTCACAAGATAAGCAAAAGAAGCAAGAAAAAAAAAGGCGACGAATGGTTTGCTTTGGATGAAAACAAGACTGGCGCCATAACCAGCCACTACAATAAATAGATGGTTTAGGAGAAAAGCCAACTATACTTCTTTATATTTTTTAAAAAACAGATAACCCATGAGGACTTCCACATACTTCTAATCACAAGATAATATTTATAATTGCGTATTCATCTTGCAAATTACGACTGACTGACATGGAGCCTGACATCGCAAAAGCTATAATTCTGGGCTTGGTACAGGTCATCGTAAATATTTAGTGGCCCGAAAAATAGGCTGCTTTTTTACCCTGTCTCAAGAAAACGTTTTACCACCACCACCACCCCCCATAGGGACCAGCCTTGATTGCAGCTTTGTTTATATGGCATTCTCTGCCATATTGACATTTGGTTACTAACTAGTTCTACTTCCAGCCTCATAATTTCCAACCTAGAGGACATGGCAAAAAAAAATTCCAATAAACGAATTTCTATTGGCTAATCTTTGACTCAGGCAAATTATATATAAAAGTTATAACAGAAAATTAGGCAAAAATATTAATTGACGAGATAATCTCGTTTTTTTGTGCCTTCAAAGTATTTTAGTTGAATTGTTATTAGCATTAAAATGTTTGATACCATGAATAGAAAAGCGTCTCAAATCGTGTCAAAGCCGCAAAATACTTCTTTCTTTCTTGTTTAAAAATAACAGATTAGGCGACTAATACACAGAAAAAAAAAACAATTTTTCCCACCAAACTTCATAACTTTAAGTTCCTTTTTCTTAGTGCATACCGATGTTTCTATCATTACCTACTTAAATCAAATGTTTAAACACGAAAAAAGTCTAATGAGTTACTGTTCCCACAAGCCCTCCTTCCCAGCACTGGCAGATCCAGGGGGCCGGGGGAACCTCGCCCCAAGATTTTTTTTCTGGTGCCCTCATTCCTTTTTTTTCTGCTTGTCATCTTCGTTTTATAAATTTGTCAATTAATAGCACCATTGTCACATTCTAATCCAAGATTTTGCATATTGGCACCCTTGCCACACTGGGCCCCCCGAGATTTGCTCTAGATCTGCCCTTACTTCCCAGACCTCATTACCTCTCTCTGTCCAAGACCTTCTTGTCTTCCTAGTGATTTCAGATTCGGTTCTGGTTTAAAAAGTAGAATAGGTCCCGTTTTATCTCTTTCGGTTCATGTAGATTGAAACTGACTAAGTCAAAGCCGTATCCAGGGAGGGGGTGTTACATGGTTTTAACCACCCCCTCCCGCAACATTAGTGTCCGACTCGTAAAAACTTAACAAAAATACATAAAGACAAATTTTGATGTTTTTTTGTAAGTTTCTTTTTTTGTAATCCCCCCGGGAAAAATCCCCGACAGATTATCCGGTTTTGTAATCCTTCTTCCCTGGTCAAAAGTCCCGGATACGCTATCCGGGTAAGTATAAATACTTTTATCCTGACCTTCCCGTTTACTATGGTATTCCTCAGCATATTCATTAGGACCCACTTCTGAACCTGTTAACTAATAATGGCTTTGGGGTCAATTTTGAAAATCTTCTAAAATATAATTGGCCTTCTCCCCCTCCCAGAAATATTACTAAGTTTCTTTTCCACTTTGTGAGGACTGAGTACATACTAAAGTGACGATTTATCTCGTTATTTAGTGATTCGTAGTGTGACAATAGAAAAAAAGACAATTTTGGATTGCAATTGGTACTTCTCAAATTTTCTCATTTCTTAGCGCAGCTTTGTTCTGGTCTCAATTAAAGCTATTTCTTATAAATTCTACTCGGGCTTTACTGCTTAATCCCCCCCCTATTGAATATCCATTTCCCTTAGATCTTTCTTATGTCCTCCTCCCGTCGCACTTGAGGACTTCTTACTTTTTTTTACCCCAGGGCCATTATCCCAAAGCACATTTTGACTACTTATTTATCCTCCCTCCGTAATAAGTAACCTACAAATACATCTTAACCCTTTTTTTCGTTACGGCCAGAAACAGTAGAACCGAACAAAACTTTTGTACAGGTTAATGTTCAACATACAGCTGTCAAACGATTACCTAAAGGCAGGCACGTACGAAGAAACTTTTTCAAAGGGAGTCCGATAATAAGAAAAAAATGTTGTTGGAGGGCTTTTTGTATGCCAAGAAAATTTAGGATATCAGGGAGGGAGGGGATCCTAATCCCCCTCTCCTCCGTGCACTCCAGTTTAAAAGCAGCCCAGACAATTCTGTTGGAATACATACATGAAAGCCAGTGTGTAAAAACGACGACTTTAGTGTTTTAACATGAAATTTACTGTTGAGTGACAAAAAAAAGGGCTAAGTTTAAAGGTGAGGCTAATTTTGACCCATATTTGTTTTTGAATGTTAATGAATTAAACATTTTTGAACACAGGAATTCAATGAATTAATGGGATGTCTAAAAATTTGGAAACCCGACCAAATGATTAGAATTGCACATTCCGATGACATACATTTCTCCATAATGTTTATGCAACATCAATGTTGACCTTGTTTTGATTCTTATCCGCTCTTTTTAATGTTAACTGAAATAGTGGTACCTAATAATCTTGCAAGTGAATAAAATAAGGGCACGATTCAAATAAAAAAAGGTCAAATCTTGGAGAATCAATACTACATTGTCAAGCCTAATTACCGATACTTGTCCAGCTGCACCGTAAGTGTCATCACCTACCGCTGAGAGGAGGGCTTCCTTTTCATTATCGCCATCACTGCGTCTGCTCCCACGTCGTCCTCCATAGTGTTGTTTCTCCAATCTTGACCGCTCTGCAGGCGAATATATCTGAATATTGGAAAGAATGTTAGAGCAACTACACTAGCATCAAGGCTACTCCATAAAAGCCAATGATATACTACTTGCATACTTAACCATTATTCGGGTTATTCAAAGAAAATACATAAAGTGGCATTCTAATTACAAATTATACTGGAAGAAGAGGGTTGAAAGAGAAAATAACAAAGACTAATGTTAGGTACAAAGTTCCAAAAGTTACAAGAAAAGGATACATTCTACATTAATTTTGCCTTTGTTGGAACGTAGGCAAACGTTAAAGACATAAAATTACATGATTTATGTTTTATGAAAATATAGCATAAAACAAAGCCAGGGATCAACCCACATAAGAAGGGTGGTTGAAACTTACACAACGAGAAACCCCCACCCAAAAACCCATCATTTGAGAGGAAATATGTTGCGCGTTGTGATTATACCAATGGTTTCGCTATTCCTACAAAGTTCTTTGCTTTTAAGTACGAGATTCGATTAAAATTCAGCGTGTTTTCATTCATGTGAACAGCTAATATTTTAGGTTAAGCCCTATCCAGGCCAGATTTCTAGGTTTACGACGGTTATTCCACTGATGAATCAACAAGCGTTACAAAAAAAGTGACAGAAATATATGCTCATAAAAGTGGATACGTAAAGGCCTGTCCGTGTCAATGAACTCCGAGAGTAAATTCTTGGACCACATATTTTTGAATATCCCTATTATTCTACACATTGTAAGAATAAAATATATAATAATATACATAAAATAGAAGATGCTTACATAAATTAGACATAACAGGATTAAACTTAAGACGTGATGCCTCGTACATGAGCAAACATATAGATAATGTCCAGGCTTAGAGATCTTGTGTTTCGAAAAAAATCAAGATGTGTGGCTGAGTAACGTTGATCAATCCGTTATGCTTCCTTTGAATTTGCCCATAAATTATGATAAGCATTTTTTTTTCATCTAGATGCATAATACAAACTTGGCCCAACTCCCTTACTCTCTACGAAAAAAGACAATACAAGGCTACTAGTATACCCAGCATACAACAGCCCAAAAGGGAATTTATCTCCCTTAGGACGATGGCACGAGGTTTGGACCAAGACTGTGTAGTCAATTTTGATTGAAGTTTACAACGGATGCCAATATCCTTTTTCGCCATGTAATACTTTACAAAAAAGAATTTACATCATGTAAAGTCACAAATTGGCTCATTATTTTTAAGTTCAACGAGACACATGACAAAAATAAGATTATTTATAAGGTGATTAAATATCACCACCGATACATAAGATTGCCAAACAATACACATTCAGAAAAAAGCTCTGTGGTTATTCTACAATAAAAAAAAGCTTACATATTAACTACTTTTTTCAACTTATCACGTGGGGATTGACCCTTACCAAGACATATATTTAGCTAATACTTAGTTCTGCTGGGTCACTAGATTTATGTTGTTAAGCAAACGTAAAGTGTTGCAGGAGCATCACTTTTACCTGGAATCCGATGAAGGGGTTCAGAAACAGAAGCTTTGCTGTCAGCTGAACCTTAAACGTAGGTATGTAGCAAGCCCCTAAATTTATCAAAAACAAAATATTGACTTTACAGTCAGTGAAACCAAAAATGCGAATATTTAATTTATGATTAAATGTATCGCTAACAAGTAAAATGTAGACAAAGCAGAAAGCAGCATTAGTATCAAACTCCTTATTTCAGTTTAGTATCTTCACTTCAGGTTACTTTTCGTAAAATGGTAAAAGGCATCATAAGACAATAGTATGTACAACCACTAGCGAAATATCCCAGCCCCTCGTCACCGAAGATGACCATGGTATAAGACAGGATGATTTAAAATGTATACTGACGTTTGTAGCCAGTTAAACCCTGTACTTTTTAGTCAGTATTATTATAACGGGTTAAAACGTACAATGTCAAACAGTTCGCGGTAGCGAACCGTAACCGATTCAGTCCAATAGTAACCGAAACTCAGAGTAAAAACCGCAATTTTGATGAAAAATCGATACATTAAAACAGCTGGCTTTTTCAGCTAATTCCAAATATTAAAAATTCATTAAGTTTAATGTTACACATCACAGACTATTAGCCTGAGAAAACATCCCTGAATTAAAAAAAAATGAGGATACATACCCAAAAAGTCTAACCAGCGATCTGAAGAAAATTTTTGTATTTATTTTTGCCAGAAGAAATGTCATGGATGAGTTTTTATTTGTTATTGTTTTTTTTTCAGAAGTCACCGTATCGGACCATGCCCCTAGAAGACCAAAAAAGGGCTCATTCGGTCGGAAATCCAATGTTTTAGTGCCCCTTTTAATCGACCGAAAAGATTGGATGGCAACTAGCACGCATCCCACGTCCCCTTTTCCCCAAAGACATCCGACAAAGAGTTTGAGACAGACAGCAATTGAATTTAGCACTAGTTGAAACGTCCGATAACTATGCCTTTGGGGATGACAAGGCCACACATGGGCCCTGGAGAAAAGACTGTAAGTTACCAAATTTGCCCATGGTCCACGTACAGTATTTGCAATTGGGAAACAAACATTTTTTTTTCTTTTTTTTAAGGGAAGGGCTTCATGTGGGGGGAAGTTTCCCGGGGATATTTTACGCGGAGGGGGAAGGAGTGAGGAGATTTCCTAGCACAAGTCAAACAAGAGCTAAGAGCTCAAATGACACTTGTGACGTGGCCGGAAGAGCCGAGGGCTCATATGGTATGAGCTCTAGCAAAATTCTAAGAATCAATAGATTGATTTAAAAGGAAAATCAGAGGCTTAATGCCGGTCAGGATTTAAAATAAGAGATCTGAGACACGAGGTCCTTCTCAATAAGTTAAAAAATACCTCATTAATTCTAATTTTTCCTCTCCGTTCAGCCCTTCAGATGGCTGAATCGGGGAAAACGCCTTTATAAAGTCAATTTGTGCAGCTCCCTCACACGCCAAACAATTTTCATTGTCCTAGCACGTCCAGAAGCACCAAACTCGCCAAAGCGCTGGATCCCCTAACTCCTCCAAAGAGAGCGGATCCAGTCCAGAGTCACATATCTACAAGATTTCCGGTTTCCCCCTCAAACTCCCCCCCAATGTCACCAGATCTGGTCGGGATTTAAAATAAGAGCTCTGAGACATGATTTCTTACTAAATATCAAATTTCATTAAGATCCGGTCACCCGTTCTTAAGTTAAAAATACCTAAATTTTTCTAATTTTTCCAAATTAACACCCCCTCCATCTCCCCCAAAGAGAGCGAATCCGTTCCAATTAAGTCAGTCACAAATCTAGAACTTGTGATTATTCTTCCCAACAAGTTTCATCCCGATCTCTCCACTCTAAGCGTTTTCCAAGATTTCCGGTTTCCAAGATTTCTGTTTCCCCCCTCCAACCTCCTTTGTCCCCAGATCCAATTCGAATTGAAAACGGAATATCTGAGAAATAAAATCTTTCTATATATCAAGTTTCACTAAGATCTGATCACCCATTCGTAAGATAAAGATAACTCAATTTTTACGTTTTCCAAGATTTCAGGTTTCCCCCACCAACTCCCCCCAATGTCACCAGATCTGGTCGTAATTTAGAATAAGATCTCTGGAGCACAATATCCTTCTAAATATCAAATTTCATTAAGATCTGATCGCCCGTTCGTAAGTTAAAAATACCTCATTTTTTTCTAATTTTTCCGAATTACCCCCCCCCCCCCCAAAATCACCCAAACAGAGCAGATCTGGTCCGGTTAGGTCAGCCACGTATCTTGCACTTATGCATATTCTTCCTACGAAGTTTCTTCCTGATCCCTCCACTCTAAGCATTTTCCAAGATTTCCGGTTCCCTTCGCCCCAACTCCTCCCAATGACACTGGATCCAGTCGGGATTTAAAATGAGAGACCTGAGTTACGAGGTCCTTCTAAATATGAAATTTTATTAAGATCCGACCACTCCTTCGTAAGTAAAATATACATCATTTTTTCTATTTTTTCAGAACTAACCCTCTTCCCTACTCCCCCAAAGAGAGCATATCCGTTCCGATTATGTCAATTACGTATATAGGACTTCTGCTTATTCTTCCAACCAAGGTTCATCCCGATCCCTCCACTCTAAGCGTTTTCCAAGATTTTAGGTTTCCCCACTCCACCCCCCCCCCCAAATGTTACCGGATCCAGTCGGGATTTAAAACAAGAGCTCTGAGACACGATATTCTTCTAAATATCAAATTTCATTACGATTCGATCACCCGTTCGTAAGTTAGTGATGGTCGAAAGATGGTCGAATCGGGGAAAAGACTATTTCTAATTTAATCTTGTCTGCTCCCTGATACACCTGCCCAATTTCATCGTCCTTGCTTATCTGGAAGTACCTAAACTAGCAAAACCGGGACAGACAGACCGGCCGACAGAATTTGCGATTGCTATGTGTCACTTGGTTAACACCAAGTGCCATAAAAACGGTCAGAGATAAAGAAAACAGATTTTTTTTTCAAATGAAAGTAAGGAGCAACATTAAAACTTAAAACGAACAGATTTTATTCCGTATAGCCAATGAGGGGGACTACCCCTTCCTCAACCCTCACGAAGTTTGACTTTTTATCATAATTCTTTAAGAAAGACTTCCCAGACATAAGGGTCGTAAAATTTGAGTGAGAAGTGTTTTTAAAGCAATTTAAATCCTTAGTGTAAAAAGCAAGTGATAAGGAAGGGGTATTCCGCCCAAAAAATGTAGAAATATTATTTGTCATAGCCTAAAAATCGTATCAGGGACTAACAACAGGCACACCAAGTAATAAAAGCTTCGATGAAGATGACCAGGTCTAACACCCGAATGTTACTATCAAGTTTCTAAAGGACCTCATACATTTAATCTGGATCATTTTTTTCAAGATGTACATTAAACTGAAGTAGTTAATCCTTCGAAACATTTAAATGATATTTCTCGTGAAAGAGCTGAAAGTCGCAATGTAATCTTGCTGCACCTAGTTCGTACAATTACAATGAAGCTTCCATCGCTTTTCATAATTATCTTATTACAGATAGATACTGAAAAAATAAAAGAAGGATACACCAGTCAATAGAGGCTCACAACCCCTACTCCCCCAAGACGACGGCAATAAAGATTTTTAATTAAAATTTCATCTTTTGTCTTTGAATTTTGTTCCCAATTCTTTTGATCGAATAATTGGTAAAATAATTTGCAGAAGCTTCGAACCCCTTAACCAAGAAGATAATTGTGCTCTATCAATCTATTCTTACTTGCATTTCCCTCTCCGTAACGGACATGTAACCACACTTTTAGTAACTTCAAATGCGTCAGAAGCAAATAATAGGTGTATCAACTAACAAAAGGTACCAACCCCTCATCGCGAATATGTCCAAGGCATAATAGCCAATTGTCACTGAAAAGTCCATCCCTTTTCTTAATATTTGCACCCATTTTTTCTATCGTACACTAAGAACAGTGAAGTTGCCAATCTTTTGTAATTTTCAAAATAGTATATCTAACCCCCAAACCAAGAACATGATTGTGCTCTAATAATCCATCTTTCCTTGCATGTTCCTCTGTAGTGGATATGAAACCCAGTAATCTCAAATGCACCAACTAGTTTTGTTTTTTTCTAATGCGTACCAAACGATATAATCGTCAAGCTCGCATGATTTTTAAAATAATGTATCGCGTGAACGAATTTTACACGAAAGGTAGACTCATATACTGTCATCAGCTCATCAAGGACTATCAGCAAGCGTTGAAAAAAAATCTGTCTTGGTTGAAAAGTAGATTTTGTTATCGCTGGGCAACTTTCTAATATTCCAACTTAGAAAGGAGCAATAGGAAAGTTCCCATTTCTTTAGAAATTGAGCCAGGCAGCCGTCGCACTTCTTACCGCTTTCTACCAATAAGCGGAAATTGACGGACTAAAAAAAGGAAGAAAAACAGGACAAAACTAAAGTGTTGCTCCTGTAACACAATTGTTTTTTCTTGCAAGTCATTAAGGTATAAGTCAATCCAGTAATGAAAAGCTAAAGAGAAATACCATTTCAAAGGTGTATCAATTCACAGCAGTTACAAAAAAAGAGTGATGATGGATACAAACAACAAGGTGCAATACTTTCAACTTAATTTAACAACTTGTAAAACCCAGCGTCTATGCTAACTAAAATACTTCTCTTTAAATATTAAAATTCTAAGTACCGTATGAGTATCTTCAGTTCCATGGTGATCTGGAGGTGTGCATCCCACACCTCTTGGATCCGGCACGAGAAATAGAAATACCAGAATCCCAATTGCAGCAATTATGAGGCCAGGATACATAAAAGCTAGTCCCCAATTTATTTCAATATAATATGCAGCAATAAGTGTGCCCAGAATATTGCCAATAGATGTGTGTGAGTTCCAAATTCCAAAAATCAAACCTGCAAAACCAAATATAGTCAAATCTCCACAGAAATGGATTCAAACCCAATATTCCGATTTAAACTACGAATATATCGATGTAATTTAAACTTGCTTACATAATAACTAGACCACTGGTGATAGCTGGAGGGACGTTTATAGGGAACCATAAGAATTGTCCCATGTTGTATTGGGAAACAACAGGTAGAAGCGCCGAACCTGGCATACAAATGATTTCTTTCTAACCCGCATGATATATAATAAACATAGATGCATTCAGGGTGCTACTTACCCTCGTCCCTTGATCGGTCTCAAGGATACTTCTTGAGACAATTAGGAAATTATCGCTTGGGAATGAATATTTTTAGCATTTTCGACCAAGGTAAAGAAAGGAGTTATTTCAAACAAGTCGGAAATGACACGTGATTTTATGCCTTATAAACCAATCGCACGGTTCTAAACCGAAATTAAATAGAACAATTGTGAATACCTGGCGTTTTCTTAGTCCTGAGACAAACGCCATCGTTTTTACTTTTATTGCGAAAATCGTTCTATTTCTTCTATCACTGGTCAAAATGTCACTGTTTTATCTGCCATTAAGAAAAAGTACCATAATTTGTGTTTGTAATCTATATTAATTAAACGTCTAGGCGCGGTCGTTTTGTCTGTTCAAGTCAATTTTGACCACTGATAGAAGTAATGTCTGGTCTCGCACCCCCCCCCTCCAGAAAAGATTTCTTTTCACCACAGACACACACACACACACACACACATATATATATATATATATATATATATATATATATATATATATATATATATATATATATATATATATATATATATATATATATATATATATATATATATATATATATATATATATATATATATATATATATATATATATATATATATATATATATATATATATATATATATATATATATATATATATATATATATATATATATATATATATATATATATATATATATATATATATATATATATATATATATATATATATATATATATATATATATATATATATATATATATATAATATATATATATAAATATATATATATATATATAATATATATATATATATATATATAAATATATATATATATATATATATATATATATATATATATATATATATATATATATATATATATATATATATATATATATATATATATATATATATATATATATATATATATATATATATATATATATATATATATATATATATATATATATATATATATATATATATAATATATATATATATATATATATATATATATATATATATATATATATATATATATATATATATATATATATATATATATATATATATATATATATATATACACTTTCTTTATAAGTGAACAATAATTGTGTGTGTGTATATTTATGTGTGTTATCGAAAACAGCTCCATATTATTTCAGGAAATTTGGTATCTTGGGATATTCTCGCACAGAAAACGATCTAGATAGGTCAGAAGTCTGAGAAAATTCGTTTGGAGACTTAATTTTGGTTTTTGAAAATGATGTTATGCGCTATGATAGTACTATGATAGTACATCATATAAGCATTTCTTACGACTTCATATAAGTATTTTCTTATACGATGTCATGCATAGCATAAATAAGATGGTTGGGTTTCCAATGCAACAGTTATCTTTACAATATAATGGCTGTTGGAAGGCCCAAGAAACGAAAATTTGCACTTGCTGTTACTAAAAATGATGATTCTTTGGAACCAACACCTGAACTATCAAAAATTATAAGATGTGAAATTCGACAACCTCGACCATCAATTGCGACAACACCAATACGGACAGCTGAAGCAAAGAACATTGCTAAATTGCCTGAAGTAATCAAAATTCAAAGACGTGTCAAAAGTGAAAATCAAGAGGAAATACACGGGCGGTTAGAAGATATGTGAAAACGACAATAAGAGCGTGATAAAAATGAAAATGAAAAGCAAAGACAAACGCGGTTAGAAGACATACGACACCGAGGAGATGAGGGAGTCAAAAATGAAAATGAAAAGCGGCGGCGTGCCAAAAATGAAAATGAAGAGCAAAGACGCGTAGTTATAAGACATGTGACACCGAGCATGTTAGCAAGTCGAAAATGAAAATGGAGAGCAAAGACACACGTGGTTAGAAGACGTGCGACAACGAACATGTGAGTTAGTCAATGAAAATCAACCTGGACAGTAAGAATCATAACGTCTCAAAATTGAAAATGATAGCGATGATGATTGGGATTGGAATTTTGACATGTATAAGGTCATCAATGCCTACCATACTTTTGTTAAGAACAGCAAAGGTTTGGCGATATGTTTTTCATAATGACGAAAGATAAACAGAGGTTAAAACGACCAAACCAAATTGAAAATGATAGCAATGATGATTGGGTTTTGGATTTTGACAGGGGTAAGGTCACCAATGCCTACCATACCTTTTGAAAATCAAAAATATGGACAAGATAAATCTTTGGTTGAAAAAGGAGTTTTCGTCCCACCACCTGAACAATTAAAAGAAACAAAGGTTTGGCGATATGTCTTTCGTAATGACAAAAGAAAAGCCGAGGCAAAAGTTCAAGATCCAATAAGAAAAATGTAATTTTACAAAGGCACCACTTCTAATTTAAGGTCCATTCGAACGTCATGACATCAAGAAGAGGCTCAAATTGTTTGCGTTTGAAAGACAAGCGACAGTGAGAGTCGTTTAAAGCCTAAAAAATACAAGTGACGTCATATTTATATGCGTATTTTAAAAGCGTAAATTACACCATTACCTTTACCTTGGAGTTGCGTCACTTTTACTATCTATGACACATGTTCAATTACAAGACATGACTTGGAACAGCAAAAAAAAAGGCATGGAACAAGAAACAGTATTCAACATGACATTGAATGGCACACAAAAATATTGCACAACGAAATCTGTTGTTAGAAGGCAAAAGCGAAATTGCAATGGAAATAAGGAACGTGCTTTAGGAAACCCTGGCGTGAGTGAAGAATAAACGGGAGGAAGGAATTGAATTCACAACAAAATTTCTTAATTCCATCGAAATAGTAGATTTTTCACCCTAGAATGAAGAAGTGCGTTTTAGCGTCTGCAAAGATACGCAGGAAAGAGAAAATTAACTCAGGCCCTAGTTCTTAATTACCTTTTAACGGAATGAAGTAATTCGGGCGCCAGTGAAGGATAAACAGGAAAGAGGAACCGAATTCATACCAGAAAAAAAATCTGTCAGTGACATCGTATTTATGTACATTCAAAAAGCAAAAATTACTTAATTTTTCCCCGGGAATGTCTTTTCGTTTTTTGTATCTGTAGCGCATACAAAATTACAAAAGATGACAAATAACTCCAAACAGGTAAAGAAAAAGGCATGGAACAAGGCATGGAACAACAAAAATCACACTGAATTGCAGTGTTGCACAATAAACTCTGCGGTTAAATACAGAGCGATATCACAATTAGCGCATGTGAGTCTATGAACAGGAAATATGAATTAAAATTTTGCATCTATGACACATGTAAAATAACACAAGATAATAAAAGGCTCTGAAAAACTAAAGAAAAAGGCATGACACAAGCAAAAATCACATTGAAGTGTAAAGTAAAAGGTAGTTCAAAACAAAAAGAACAACATGATAATTATACTATGGCATAATTTAGGATATACAGGAAGGGGAGATTGAACCAACGTCGGAATTTCCAATGCTTAATTTAGCAATTTCAGAGGGCTTAGGCATTGGGTCATTCCTAATTGTTACTGAATTACATAACATATCTGAAGCAAAAATATAACAACTAGGGAAAAGCTGTGAAAGACATTTTTTGGCATCTATGACGTCATGCAAAATTACACATGATCTTGAATTAATCTGAGCATTTAAAGCAAAAGGCATGGAAAAATGTATGGGGTAGTGATGCACAAAAAAGAAGCGCAACAATATCTGCAGCTAGAAGGCATACAACAACAAGCATCACAACGATCTTCAAATGGAAATAATGGACAAAAAATCTACAGTTAGAGGAACATTAACTCTTTGATGCAATTACAGGAAAGAGCAATTGAATTTATACTAGAATTTCTTAATTCAGTTGAAACTGTTGATTTTGAACCTCATGACTTAAAAACAAAGAAGAAACCAATGATTACGCTAATGCGTAATTTGATAGTCAAATATTTACAAGCCTGTCATGTGTCGGGACCTAGTCTCCGTGTGCAAAATATGCATATATTTACTCTCTTTGGATGAGTTATTGTGCATTTATTTACAAATTTGTTCTTCAAATCGCCTCCATTTTTTTTTAGATTGGCAACCTTGGATATTCTGGCATGTAAAAACCATTTATGTAGATCATGAGTCTGAAAAAATTCGTTTAGAGTCTTTTTAGAAAAAAAATTAAGTGATTGACACCATATTGATGTACACTTCAAGACCGTAAATTACACAATTTTTCGCCCGGAGAAGGTCATATCATTTTTAGTAACTATGACGCATGCAAAATTACACAAGGTGACAAATGATTCTGAACAGATAAAGAAAAACACATGGGCACAAGAAACAGCAATAAATCGCATTGAATTGCAAACAAAAATTTTACACACCAAAATCTGCAGTTGGAAGACAAAGCAAAATTACGACAGAATAAAGGAACGTGTTTCTTTACCATGTGTTAGTCAATGAAGGATAACCAGGATATAGAAAATTAATTTTAACGTCTATGACACGTGCAAAATTAAACGTGATGACAAATGACTCTGAACAGAGACAATCCTGGTTCTTGCTGAATTATATATCAACACAACTAAAGCAAAAATGTAACGACTGGAAAGAAGTATTTTTGGTATCAATGACGACACAAGAAATTACACCTGATTTTGAATGAAACCGAACAGAAAGTGAAAGGCACGGAAAAAAAAAATCTGAGGTGATAATGCACAAAAATGAAGCGCAAACAAAATCTGTCGCTAGAAGACATGTGACATAAAGAATCAAACCAAACACATAATATGAGTAGGTGCGTAGATCTGCGGCTAGAAAACGTGAGATAAGAAGCACCACGACAAATCTCAAATAAACATAATGGACAAAGAAATTTGCTGTTAAAAGAAAAGCGATAGGGGCGGCCACATCCAATCGTAAATTAAATCTACAGTTAGAAGAGCAGCAACAGTGAGAATCACAACGAGTATTAAAAGAAAAAAAATCATACAAATGGATAATTCTTTGACACATTAACAGGAACAAGGAACTTGATTCACACCAGAATTCCGTAATTTAATTGAAATTGCTGATTTGAAACTTCATGATTTAAAACTACAGAATAAAGCGATGACCCAGCCCTTTTTTAACTTTTAATATAGACTACCGATTTCCGAACGCAGCTTTCCTAAATTCTAATTCCTGTAGCGGTCAACATTTTACTAGTCAGCATTGGCCTAAAATTAAATGTTAGTCTTCCATACGAACAATGTATCACACTTATTTGGCTTTGTCTTGGTTATTGGTGTCGTCATTCACTAGAATCGTCACAATTCTCAAGGAAAAACAATTCTTATAATTTGTTTCTCTCTACCAGAGGGGTACATGGCTGGCCATGTCAGAAAAATAAATACTATTTAAACACAGCCTGGAAGCCTCTTTAAAAAAGAAACATTTTTCTAGGCTTTGGGCATTTCGACACTGAACATACCGATCCATATTTCAATATAGATATCTGTTAAAATAATGAACACATGCATCAAGGCATGAAATAATAACTTTTTTTTAATAATACAGGGAAAGCTGCAAAATTAAAGCTGATACAGAATAAAAAATTGAACTTGGACTAAAAAGTTACCTCTCTTGCCCTTCCCAAACCAATGTCCGATTGCTGTAACTACACCAGGCCATCCTGTGGATTGTGAAAAACCAGCCAGAGCCTAGAAGGAAAACCTAGTGAAATCCTGATATAAAACTCCAAAACTAGATAGTGGTTGCAGCAAGACAAATAAAGCTTTTATCTAATATTCTACAATAAACATAGTAAAATCTTCAACAACCCTCATCATACAGTAGGCAGGAAGGATGGGAGAGGGAGAAGGATGGGAGTTGGGCACCAACAAAAAATTTACTTCTTTAAAAAACAGTTTCCAATTTCAAAAGCGGGGGGAGATTTCAGGTACCAAGACTGGAGTTTTAAGATGATTTTAATTGCATACTGAAAGTTACAGATATCGCAGCTGGTGTAACACTATAAAAAGTGTTTTAAATTAGTTTGATGTTTTCAAGGCTATGTACTCACTTTTGACTCGTAAATCAATACTCTTGCTTTCTATAGGCCTATTGGGATTTGGATGTTCTCAGTAAAGTACGGGGTTTTTATAATTTTTCTTTGCTTAAGTTTCAACTTCGCCCTTTACTTCTTTCTGGGGAATTGAGGAAGCCCCCCTCATATACAGAATAATTTCTATTCGTTTTAGGTTTTAATGTTACTGCTTACTTGCGGTTGATATTTTTTTTATTTAACTCGTGATGGTTTTCAAAAAATGCTAGGAAATCCCCCCCCCCCCTTGTAAAATTTCTCCTGGCAAATTCCCCCAGAGGATTTTCTTCGCATGGAAAACTCTTCGCGTCAAAATCCCCCCCTGCAAATCCCACCCACCCTAAAAATGCCTGATTGTTTCCCAATAACAAGTACTAGGCTATATGTGAAATCCCTTCTTTAGAGACTATGTGATCCAAAAGAAACAATGAGTTGACAAATTCGAATGACTTAATATTTTCCAGAAATATTAAAAGAAAATATAAATATAAAATCAAGCTCAAAATCACTCAAATTTTGGCGCAGAAGGAAAAACAGCATTGGCTAAGAATTACCGTAGACAGCCATAACAAAGACAGGTTATCCATATAATCATATAGAAGGCACATATCCAAACTGAAAACAAGCCCGATTAAGAATTGAACCATTGATATCGTGATCCAAAGTCCACCACTCTACCAAACGAACTACGAGTTCTGGTAATCTAATTTAATCTATTGACTTTCGTACGACCATAATTGCATAGCTTACAGCCTTTTTCCCGGAGACTAGAGAGGGTCAGGTCATCACCAAAGGTATAGTTACTGGATTTTTCAATTATGCTGAAACAAATTACTATCTCAAAATTTTGATCACACGAGTTGAGGGGAAGGGTCCTTTTAGAGAGAGGAGCTAGCTGCCCTCTAATATTTTTGGTCATAAAAAAGGGCACTGGCAATTTTAGTTTCCATTAGAATGAGCCATTGAACATCTCTTTATGGTGTCCTGGTAACCCACTTGCACTGGTAAAAAAGAAAGAAAAAAGCACACATCAGTGCTACGCATGCAAAAAAAAGGATTTTCCTTGTTATTTGAGCTTGGGGACTCTAATTACCCTATACAAGGTTTTTAACTATACTGATTCCAATTGCGCAGTTTTCATTTTGATCTGACGCCTTTTTATAGGGGTTTCAGACTCTTTTTCATTTTCATTTTCTTTTTGCTCTTTTTCAGACTCATAAATTTGTTTTCGCATTTAACTTTAACTTTTAAGATTAACCGAAATAATAGTTACCATTGCTGAATGAATGTCAGATGGCGTTTTTTTTTTTTTTTTTTTTTTTTTTTTTTTTTTTTTTTTTTTTTTTTTTTTTTTTTTTTTTTTTTTTTTTTAACGCGGATTTCGACTTTTGGTTGCTATAGGCTGTGGTTTGCACTTTAGCAGGTCGCAGCTACAGCTGAAACCATGATAGAACGCAAAAAACCATGATTTAAATAAACACCCGATAACGACATGCCCAATACCGGTACCCTGCTGAGCCCTTCCCCCAGAGACTATAGAGGATCGTATCATCACCAAAACCATGGTTACTGGATCTTTGAACTATGTTGAACAAAATGGCTATCTCGAAATTTTGATCCGACGGCTTTGGGGCGAGGAAGCCTTTTGGGGAGGGGGGCAAGCTGCACTCCATGCTCACTTAAAGGGTATTAGTTAATTTAATTTCCTTTCGAATCAGCCATTAAACACCTTCTATGATGTTCTGGTCACTCGCTAGCCCTGGTAAAAAAAAAAAGAAAAAAAAAAGGAGAAAGAAAAATCAGTTCTACCCATGCAAAAAAGTGATTTTCCTTAGTGTTCAAGGTGAAATCCCTTGTAATTATCCTATTTAAAGTTTTCAACCATGCTGATTCCAATGGTGCAGTTTTTATTTCGATCTGACATCATTTCCAAGGGATTTCAGTCTATTTTTTGAAATCACTATTTCTTTTCGCTATAAGCTTTTGCTTTTGAGTTTAACCGCTTTTAGTAGGTAAAAGATTAAACTTTTACTTTTTAAGATTATTATTCCTGATTCGATGTCAGATGGCAATTTTTTCTCACCAGGCAGTTTTTTTCAAAACGTGTTTTTCAACTTAGGGTTACTATGGGCTGCGGTTCGCTCTTTACTAGGCTGCAGTTAATGACGCAACCAGGACATGATATATTTATAAAATCTTCTGTAAATTTCCAAACTTTTTGTAGTTTTAGTTTCAAGGGGTCCAAACGATGCGCTAGGAGTTTTCGATGGTCTGATATAGTAAAAGGTTCAGGAACAACTTCATTTGAACAATTTTAAATGGAAAAATTCTACTGCTACTTCTTCTATACCAAACAAGATTATCCTTTTCATGGGAAATCAGTCACAATAGTTGTCGATGGATACACTGCTTGAAATCAAAGCCAGAAATTATATTCCAGCAAAAGTCTGTATCTGTAATTAGCCTATTACTTCTGATTGACAAAACCAAAGACTTTATTATACCATAAACACACCAAATTTTACTATTTAGGCAATTTTCGGTGATATTTAACAGAAGCTTTAATTCAAATAGTCTTTTACTGATACATAACAAATGTGCCTAAAGCAGATATGTATGCGGAATTTTGTTTCTCGATAATGGCGAACGTTATCCCCAGCTTGCATTTATTACATGTATTGGAACTTCACAGGGTTCAATTTCAAAACTATCGACAAAAGCAGGAAAATACTTAATTTTATCGTGTATAAGCTTTCAATGTTAAACCTAATCTTCTTGGGCGTCAATCTATTTTTACTGAAATTCGGAGCTTAATCATTATACGGCATTTGGGCATAACCAGGGTGGTGGCAAGGGGGGTTCTGACTTTTGTCCACTCAAGCATTAGAAAATGTTCTAAAAATACACACTTTTTGGCTAAATAATGAGTCAAAAGGATCACCTCCCATAGTTGGACCGCCTACCACATAAAATGAATGGAACATTTCTTGAAACTCTATCCTGGCCACATTCCTGATTTAGCACTGTATGGATAAATAAGTGGAATAAAAGTAGAATATACAAAACAATATTTACCTGAACAATTAGATAATAATATAGATTGTGTATTCCTAAAGTATATCCAAGGCCAAACATGTAGGTGAATATGCCTGATAAAAGCATCCCAGATGCCAGAAAATACCTCAGATCATTCCTTTCAGCAACAACTCCGCTTATAAACATTCCAATAGCATAAGCAAACAGAAATGATGAGTCAAGGGCACCAAGTAGTGTTTGGGCATTGTCTCCATCTGCAAATACATGAATGAATATGTACAAACTTTTACTGCAGCTGAAGGCTGGGAATAGATCCAAACAAGGAAAATCTTAGCCCATTCCCACAAAAGAGTTCAAAATTCCCCCCCTCCCCCCGCATGTTTATAAACAATGTTAATATAATTTTCCAATTTTTACATCCTTTTATGGTTAATCAACCCCCCTTACTATACATTTCTACCAAGTGCCTGTTAAATACACTACATCATTTGGTTTATAGAAAAATACTAAACTTCTAATTTTTGGAGAACATATAATCATTCCTACTATATCTCCACGGAAAAAGCATATGATCTGAAAATTTGAATTTTACAGGTAAAGAAAAAGAGTACGGTAATACATAAGACACATCATGGGAATATAAAATCAAACAACGAAGCTAAAACTAGATCATTAACATAAAAAAGAGATCAATTTCTAAAGATGCCTAATTGTAACAATCTTAGCCCAACAAATCTTTTTTTAAAGAAAAAAAAATAAGAAATAATCATATTTGACAGTTAGGTTATTCTGAGCTGAAGCCTTGTTGAAAGTTAAAGCTAAAGACTGAAGGAAACTGACAAGACTGGACACTCAAGTTGGTTTCCATGAATAAAATCAAAACTGGTATGCATTTCCCAGCAATCCCTTTATTTACCTTGTAATATTATGTTGCTTTCGAACATATTCTACTAATGATATATGCTTTTAAACATTGAAAAGTTATGATCAAAGCACCAAAAATACAATTTTTGTGGTGCTAATAGTTCTTTGCAGAGATCTAATTTATCGGCTTACAATAGTAATATTTAAGATATCAATATATTCGTCATACATAAATTTACAATCCTAGTTCACTTTTTCTTAAATAAATTACTCAAAAATTGTTAAAAAAATGGCAAATTTTTCGGAATGAAGAAATCGTAAATGAATTCTCGGTACTGTTCTGTTATAGCGCCTATCTTAGGTTCTTCATTTAAGTAGAACCTCTAACTTCTCTGACTAATCTTATTGAAATATGACAAAACATGATGAAACATAATAAGAAACAAAGTTGGGGATATATATTTGCACATTAGGGGGGGGGGGGTAAGGTATAGCGGGTCTGCATGCAAGGTGTGCTAGGTATATTTATCTGCATATTATGAAGCAAGAATTGCTTCCTACTCAGAGTGTTTGAATACTTTACCCAATCCCCCTAACATGCAAATATATAACCCAAATTATATATTTCCCATCTATTCTGTCACTTGTCTTTGCCTTGCATCATGCTAAGCTGAAAGAAACCGGTTCTACAGTGCGCCAATGGATGAAAAACTTAACATAGGAGCTATGAGAGAACGATAACCAACTCTGACCCCAACTAATTGTTCCACTATAAGGTAAATTGAATTTTCAGACCATGATCAACACTTACCAAAAGGAGCCCAGTCACACCAAGTAGGATCAGTTGTATTTACATCACTTGGGACAGGAATTAGTGAGCAATTCCTATTTAAAACATTCTTCACAACACTGATGGGTTTCCTTGAAAGATGATAGGCAGTGTAGCTCAGAAATGTCAAAACTAAAATAAGAAGCCGATACCTGAAAGGAAAATATGCTATAGTTTATAAGCTCACAAATCTGTTGGGTAACTTATTCCTTCCTCTCGGCCATTTTTAGGCAATAACCATTAAACTTTGCCTAGGAAAGAAAACCTTTCAGAACAAAAATAGGCCCTTAGAGAAATCAAAACATTTTGAACATGTAGGAGTGTTCAAGGGAACTATATCTTAAAACAAACAGAAATTATTACGTATATTAAGGGTGTTGACTCCTCCTCAACACCTCACTTTTCCGCTAAGTTTTTTAGTACTTCTAAAAAAGCCTCATATTATTCTAATTAAACAACCCTTGCGTTTCAGGAGTCGTTCTTAAAGAGTTGGGACGAAGTTCAAACTTTAGCGTTAAGAGCGAGGTGTTGAGGAGGAGGCAACCCCCTTCATACATGTAATAATTTCTGTTCGTTTTAAGTTTTTAATTTAATCCTTAGTTTCAGTTGGAGAAAAACTTGTTTTTTTTTACTTAATTTCTGATCGTTTTTAAAATAATCCCAGGAAATCTCGCCCCATCTCCACGGAGAAATACCCTCCCTACTAAATATAATTTAGACAATTCAATCCCGGTGAAAATTTACCCAGGACAATTACTCTTAACAACTCCACACGTAAAATTAAGATGAAAAGAGAAAGCAAGACATATAAAAAGAACTTTGCATAGGATTTCTTGCAAATTCCCAAATTGTATAATTACCCCTGACAAGTTCACCTCCTGGAAACTTCCCTCCCCATCGAAAATTCCCCGTGGAAAAACCCTCAGAAAAAATTCTTCCCCCTCCTACCCTAAAATGCATGCATGATTCCCAATAACAATTATTATGCGTAAACAATGGTCAAATTTTATAACTTAAAGAACTTTCCCCTGGGGCTGTTGAGGGGGGAGGGTCATGTTATATACAAAGGCATTGGACTTTTCAACTAGAATGAACAAAATAGCTATCTACAAATTTTTATCGGACGATTTTATGAAAAAGGGGTGGGGGAGGGGGCCTAGTTACCCTCTATACGAAATTCCATATTCTATAGATAGGGGCTTGAAACCTATACAATAGGGTTAGCTGATACGCTGAATGTAATGGTATGATTTTCATTAAGATTCTATGACTTTTATGGAGTGATTCCCCCTTTTTCGAAAATCAGGCAGATAGTCTCGGGCTCGAAGCCGTTAATGGGTAATACTTAATAAAACTTGTATATTTGAAATCAGCATAATAAGCCCATTCTTTTAATATAACTATTGGTATACGAAATTCCGCTTTTTAGAGTTTCGGTTACTAATGAGCCGGGTTGCTCCTTACTTACAGTTTGTTACCACGAACTGTTTGACCATGTGGGTTTCCAAGCTTCTAATGCAATTTTTTAATGGTTCTGTTGAGCTAGCAGATTAGGTTTCAGCTCATGCACTGAATAAAAAAAAGAAGTTTTTTCAACTGAAAGTGAGGGGCAACGTCAAAATTTAAAATAACTGAGATTATTCTGTATGTGAGGGGGTGGCCCCCTGCTCACTGTGCATGCAAAAGCTTTTCACTGCTTTGAAAAAGCTTATCATTCTAATTAATCTGCCCTTGTCTTTCAGGAGTCATTCATAAAGAATTGGAACAAAGAGTCAAATTTTGGCATAAAGAGCAAAACATTGAGGAAGGGACAGTCCCCCTTATATACATAAAATATCTGTTCGTTTTATGTGTTAATGTTACCCCTTACTTTCAGTTGAAAAGACATATTTGTTTGTCGAATTTCTGAAGGACTTTCTCCCCCTGGACAGTACAGCCATGCAGAATTTCTGCTGCAAGAGATTCGCTCCATGGAAAACTCTCCTCCAACAAAAAAATGTCTGTATACTTCCCATTAACCAACACTTAACGCAAACAATGGGCGAATTTTATAGCTCATAGTCCTTTTCCACGGATTTTGGCTGGGGGAGGGATATGAAATCCCCAAAGGCATGATTATTAAAGTTTTTAACTATGCTGAACAAAATTGTCTTCTCAAAATTTTGATTGGATGACTGGGGGGAATGGGCATGGGAGATGCAAGGGTTGCCCTCTTAATCTTTTGGTCACTTAGCTTTTCCAAAATTTTGATTTCCATTTGGAAGAACACTCTCCTGATCTTCTAGGACCAGTGGCTCAAATAAACACGGAACTGCAATCTTTATTCTGGCAAAAAATATAAAATTCTACCTTTTGTTGATGAGAGCCTGACACCTCTATAGCAGAGTTTCTGATATGTTGAATCTGATTGTGCGTTTACACTGAGATTCCGTGACTTTTTGGCGTTTCCCTCCTTTTCCAAAAATCTGGGAGGAAATTTTATGAGGCTTGTGGTTTCAGATGTGTGAAATTAAGCTTAAGGAATTCTATATATTCAGATTATCATAAGAAGGCAATAGTTTTGATGTACCTATTATTATGAAAATTCCGTTTTTTAGAGTTTTGGTTATTATTAGGGCAAGCTGCCCTAATACTTAGAGTTTCTTACTACAAACTGTTTGATGAGTCTGAAGCAGAGCAAAATATAATTGAAATAAAATCATGCCCTAGGGGCTACAATCTCATTTCTATCAACAGAAAAGCAATACCTTGCTAAAACAAGCAGAAATTGATAATCCCAAGAGGCACAACTACTATCTCCACTTCCTACAGACTATGAAAATTGCAAAACTATTAAATTTTTCCTACATATTTTAAGGAACAGACAAAGGAAGAAAAACCCACCAAAAATAAGGCCATTTTCCGATGGTCAAGGTTGAGTCAGTTGCCACAAATGTTTTTATGTTGGGGAATTTCCACAAAAATTAGTGCAGTAGCACTGGCAAGAATAGGTTTGGTATAAAAGGGTGGAGCTGTCCTGGTATTGAGATGGTTTGGGGTCTCTACTCTTTATGGGGTCACTTGTGAAAAGAACACAATCAAGTAATGAAAATCATGAAGTTGCCAAGATTGGGCCAAGGATTGACTAAAGCCTCCATTTAACTGAACGTTAACTGAATGGGACCTCTCGCTGTTGGGTTCTAAGGTGGCTTAAGTGCTTAGTTTAGACTTGAGAAGCATTAGCCTCTGACCTGCAATGGCGGGACCCATTCCTTTTTCTGGGGCGATAAACAATTCAATGATTTGAGCAATATAAAACTTTGCAACTTTGAACATTAAAACATTAAAAAACAATTATAATATTGACATTTTGACAGACGAATTCAGACATTTTGAGCTGGAGTTATTATGAGTTGCAGAAATTCATATCCCACAAACAGTAAACATGACATTAGGTAATGTATGGGCTGCAGAGAGGGACGATGAATAAGGAAGCTTCAAAGTCTTAATTATATTGGGCAGCTATTAATAACAATTCAAGTTGCTCATTTTACAACTAAAATGTGCAAGGTATCAGTCATAGTAGTATATACAGCAGTAGGACCAACTGATTGAGATTGCAGCGACTTGGAAGAATTTTTCTCATAGCTGCAGGAACAAACAGACTGGACATTGGGAAGAAATATGGTATTTTTATAAGGGGATTTTAATACCTAGGTTGGTAGAAATAGGGATAGGTGGTATCCTAGCCTAGGTAAATTTGGTGGAGGAAAAGAAAATAGTAATGGTTATAAACTGCAGTAATTTCAAAGGTAAAACAAGCTAGTTATATTTTAGTATAGTACAACTAGTTATAGTACAACCATCCTTATTCACTCTGTTATTACAAATCATAAACTGACAGGATCAATACAAAATACTAAGGTACATATGAGTGCTGCTATTGATGTTAAAACTAATTATCACTATCCAGTAGCATCTAGAGTTAATCTTAAGCTGAAATTTAGGAGGGGTAACTATCTTCTGGTACGTTGTGACGTTAGTAGAATCTAGGATACGAATTTTATAGAAACTTTCCAGGAACTGGTGAATATGAAACTCGAGCATGTAAAATTTGACAACATAGAAGATATATATAGGAAAATAGGATACTTGTTAATTAAACAAAACACAATCAAGAATTACGCTTTGGTTAGATCTTAAAAACCCGGTTTCATAACAAAGATAAGTGACGGGTGATAGAATGCATTGGGCTTGCATAATTTGATCAATATATTCGCACATTAGGGGGGTGGGGGTTAGGTTGGGGGCGCTGTCAAAATACTTTACCCCAATCCCATAATGTACAAATATAAAGCCAAAATTATATTATAATATAAACGAATAGTTATATGCAGGTTATATTTCATTAGGATTAACCTTTCCACTTCTTGGGTGTATTTAGTTTAATTCACAAGTACCAATAATAGTTTGTGAAGTAGCCTATGGTGTCTAAGAGACAAAAGTTAGAAACGCAGATAGGAATATTAGTGAAACTACTTTATGTTTTATGACAAGGACTGTCAGCATATGACGAAGGTAAAATCGTTAATCTTCCAACGTTTGTGTTATTACTGTCATTTACAACTGCATCTCGCAAATGAATGTATTGTTCAGAGCAGAGCTTGGTCTGATTCAGATGGATAAATAGCAAACATTCTGATTCAATTTTTGCATACATATCAACAATGTATTAGTGAAACAATTGATGATATTTTAAAATATAATTGTCTTCATCCTGCCAAATCATTAGTCTATAGGAATAATAATGCATTGTGCTGCATTTCTTATTCATTTCTTTGTTAGTGGCTGGATTTATCAATTTAATATTAAAGTGATAGCCATTGGCTCCATCCCAAAAAATGATAGGATATTGTAGGGCATCATAGCATTGATGAGTTTCAGCAATTCTTACCAACTGACCGTTTTGCTTATGAAGAATAATATCTCGAGGTAAAAACTGATCACCAACCAAAACGATTGCCACTTTGTTGATAGTTGGAGCATTGTATCTATGCACATGTTGGCCAGGAGGCATTTTGTCAGTGGAAATAACGATTTTATGCATATCAGTAGGCATTAAATCGATGGCTGTTTTGAACAGATGCACTAAATTATTATTTTTGTGGAAAAGATGTTGCAATTGGGAAACAATTGTCCTTTCAATGTTGGGAGAAATTTTGCAATGTGCATTCAATTCAGAATTTCTATCACTGATGAAGTACAGTTGTAAAAATTTATGATTCTTGCCTGAGAATGGTAGAAGGGACCCTGCTCTATGATAAATTTGTCCTTTTACTTTGAAAGTAGGCATAAATTGATCTGGATTTTCGATTTGGGCACCAAACAATGTCATTTGGAAACATGAGTTATATTTTCTGATCTGTGATAAAAAACGATTAGATTCTGATGTAGTTCCAGTAAGCAAAGTCTTCATTGGCTCTGGTGGTGCAGCCAGTAGAGGAAGTTTAACTTTTCCTGAGGCGCAGCACATTCCCATTGTTTCACCATTGAATTTCAAGGCCTTGCAATAGGGACAAATTTTAGACATAGTCCCAATTTGAACACATCTACTCAAGCTGTAATCATCAACTGGGCTGTACCTGAATGCCAGGTGAAAATTTTCAGGTTGCTCTTGCGATTCCTTGGCATGCTTTCTTTTGGTGATTTCTCTTTGAGATGCAAGCCTAATTTCATGCTGTTGTTGTGATTCCTTGGCATGCTTTCTTTTGGTGATTTCTCTTTGAGATGCAAGCCTGTTTTCACTCTGTTGTTTTGGTTCATTGGCATGCTTTCTTTTGATACTTACTCTATCAGCTGCAAGCCTGTTTTTATGCTGTTCTTGTGATTCCTTGGCATGCTGTCTTTTCTTACTTTCTCTATTAGCTGCAACCCTGTTTTTTTGCTGTTCCTGTGATTCCTTGGCATGCTTTCTTTTCTTACTTTCTCTATCAGCTGCAAGCCTGTTTTCTTGCTGTTCTTGTGATTCCTCAGCATACTTTCTTTTCTTACTTTCTCTATCAGCCACAAGCCTGTTTTCATGCAGTTCTTGTGATTCCTTGGCATGCTTTCTTTTCTTACTTTCTCTATCAGCTGCAAGTCTTTTGGCATAGACTCTTTGAGCAGCTTCCTTGGCTGTTGCCATTGTAAGTTCTTCAGTCATTTTACAATTAAAAATTTCTCTTTCAACAATCTTCTTACAATTAAAAATTTGTCTTTGAACAATTTTTTTAAATACTTATAATGATGTCATATACTAAGCATCATCATAACAAACATGACAACAACTAACTTCATGACAACATACAGCTCAATCCTTATAATGACATCAGTCGACAGACAGACAGACACACAAACAAACAACTTATTTTTATATATATAGATGTAAAGAAATCAAAATTAACTATAAGAAAAATTAAATATGCATGTCCAATTGCAAAACAGTCACTCTGCTGAAATATTATTAGATCAATTGCTGGCAATTGGCTGGACAATCTATTTATATACATAGATAATGGGACTGCAAAGAATTTTGTATATCCACAAGTGTTACACAGTTAAAAATTAGCACCTTGCATATGTGTTACTTCACAGGCAGGGGGGGGGGGGGGTTAGGCTTGCAGCTCAGAGAGAAATTACCAAAAGAAAGCATGTCAATGCATTGCAAGAGCAATGCAAAACCTGCCTTGCAGCTGAAAGAGTAAGTAAAAAAAGAATGCATGTTGAGGAATTACCAGTTGTATATAAGCAAGTTTTATGCAGTTAAATATTAGCACCTTGCACATGTGTTGCTGGGACATGTTCCAGAAAAAAAAAATCAAAGAAGAAAAATAAAATAGAAAAAGGAGAAAAAACTATAAAAAAAAAACTAAAAAAAGGTAAGATAAAAAAACAAAAAGAAAAAACTAAAAAAAAATAAATAAATTTAAAAAACAAAGAATTACAAGAATTCAAAAACCTTAAAAACAAAACCAAAACTTTGAAGCTTAGTTGATATCATTGTTTGAGATTGGACTTGCTTTAATTATCAAATATGATTGAAAAACTGCAGTATGACACAAGGGACAATGATAATCTATATATAGAAGCTAAAAACTGTAATATGAAAAGACAGCAAACTGTCTGTAGTTAGAACACAAGGGACAATGAGAATCCATATATAGAAGCCTGCTGCATGCCATGCTGGGTCCTGGCAGCAAAGCTGCATGGACCCAGCTAGTTTATAATAAATAAATAGAATGAGTGTAATCCAATTCATACACCCTAGACTAGCCTAAGCAGTTAATTAAAAAATGCTCAACTGGTTTTCTATTAGCAGGGCAACTCTAAAACAGCAATTTTACCCTAAATTTTCTAAACAGTACCTTATTTTACCAATTTTATGGACCATATTTTTATTTAATTGTAATTTTACAATAGGTTAGTCTGTACCCATTACTAGGCTATATGGAAAGAACATAAAAAAAATAGCATCAAGTGATTGGTTCAGCTTATTTTTGGGTCAGTAATGCAAGCTTTTCTAAATTTACAGTAACCTAAGCAGAACATTTTAGGGTAAAATAGTCTAGTTTAGTGACTTCTTGCTATCTTGGAAAGGGGTTAGGTTAGGAAAATGAAACTTTCAGGGATGGGTCTACAGGCTAAAGTATGTTCTGGGAAGGTATTTTGAAGTACCCACCTCTACTTCTTATCCCTCTAGAGGGTCCTGACCTTTGATGACCTTTCAAAATATGTGTGTTATAAAAGTGAAACCTTGCAAAATAGATCTTCTGATTGAATGAAGTAGGCCTACAACAAAATTGTTTTCAGCTTCACAACTTTGCTTAATCCCAATTTATAAGGTTTTAAAGACATGCAAAAACATTTCCTAAATTTTGAAAAGAAAACATTGATATGGCTTAGAATTCTACTCAAATAATAGGAATTGCATTTTCAGAACTAAAGGCAGAGAAAAAGTAACTGGTAACTGAAAATTAAGGTAAAATGTTGTTTAGTCAAAATTGTCAAAAACCTGTCATGTAGGCTAGGCAAATTTCAGAACCTTCTAGAAGGAGAAGGATTAGAGGTGGGTACTTTAAAAGGTCAATGTTAGTATTGCCTAAACAATTGTTTTGGGTCATGAAACTATTATTAATAGATGCATTTTGACTTTTTGAATATCTTATCTCTCTTGCAAAACTACTCCAAACACACCATTATGGAGTTATTCCAGCTCAAATATTCTTGTAGCCTATTTATACATAGAATTGGAATCATTTAGATAGCTATTTGAAATCACAAATCTGTAATAGTTTAGAAACAATTTTGGGGTATATATTCACAAATTAGGGGGTGGGGGTAAAGCATAGCATATATTAAATATGTAAACTAACCATTGCTGTATTTAATATATGCTATGTTTCCCCCCCCCCACTAATGTGCAAATATATAATAACTCTATAATGGTGAGTTTGTGGTAGTTTTGCAAGAGAGAAAAGATGTTCAAAAAGTCAAAATGTATGCATTAACAATAGTTTCATGACCCAAAACAATTGTTCAGGTGATATCAACATTGACCCTTTAAATACCTTCCCAGGATATACTTTAGCCTTTAGACCCATCCCTAAAAGTTTCACTCTCCTAGTCTAACCCCTTTCCAAGATAGCAAGAAGTCACTAAACTAGAATTTTACCCATTTTAGAATTTTTCTAGCCTAAAGTAGTTTTTGAGATTTACTAGGCTAGTTTTTTTTGTTTTTTTTGAAAGTGGAAATCCAGCACTAATACCCTGATCTCATTCAGAGGTACAGAACTAGAATTCAAATAAAAGAATGGATTTACTGACTAGGCCTATTGAGTTTTATAACACTAGGCTATTACCATTGAATGTCAGGCCTATAGACTAGCCCAGCCTACTTATCTTTTAGTGTCCAAAGTAGCCAGCTGTGTAAAAATCAATAAAAGGTCTATATTACTATGTTCTAGAAGTCTTTTTATATCTAAACTATGGTTAGTTATCAGATAAGCAATAATTTCTTACCAAAAATCTCTGCTAAAAATTATTCGACCACCTGCACACAGACAGGTAATCTTTTGTAGAATCCTGATGCCTATTGGGACATCTAGTACATTCATTTCCAGCTATATAGGTCTAGTAGTCTGCCTTCAAACTAAATGGGTCAGAAAAGATTTTATTCATCAGTATGACTTAACTAATGAATAGGCAATGAATTATAATCTTATTCATATTATTCTCTTTCTTTCTTTAAAACAAAATTTAGAAAAGACGACATCTAATTGAGACTGCGTTTCAGATACTTGGTTGAAAGTGGACATAAAAAAAATCATTCTCAGGTCCTCCGCATTCAATCTAGCAAAAGTTCTTGATTTATTCATCAGTATGGCTTAACTAATGAACAGGCGATGAATTATACATATTATCCTTCATATTAATATGTTTCTTACTTTAAAATAAGTATTAACTAGAGCGAAATCTAATTAAAGCCTCGTTTAACACACTTGGTTCTAAGTGGGCTTAAAAAAATATTAATTTTCAGGTCCTCCGCGTTCAACCCAGCAAAAGTTCAAAGTGTTTTCATCTACGGCTCCAAGTTCAAGCACGTTAGACATTAGCTCTTCAAAATTAGAAAGTACCAGAATATCAAGTTTAAACAAGGAGTTCTAGCAACTAGGGTGCCGGCAAAAAATTTTCCAGGAGAGGGGGCAGACGCCAAAATAACAGTAGTGATTGAGTGACAGTGAATATATTTCAGGCTTTTATTTCATAGGAATGAGTTTATTTTTGAATACTCTTAGGAGTAAACTCTCAAATAAAAAGAGCAATTAAATTGCTTGCAAAATGAAAGTAAAAACGATAATTTTTTAACGACAAAATTTCCCGGTAAAGGGATCAATTTGTATCATCAACAATATATTTAATTATTATGCATTTAATTTTAGAAGAAAATCAGACTTAACCAAAATTATGGAAAGATTTATTTCTTCCGTAGATTATAAAAAATGTAGACTTATCTCTATGCAATTTCCTACGTCTTAGAATACATTACAGAAGGAGTGAAATTTGAAATTACTATCCAGCAGTCAAATTGACCCTCCTTCTTTTTATTATTCTATTTAACTAAATAAAATGAACAGGTTCAAAAAAAATTCGTCACAGGAGATCCTCATCAAATAGTTTGTGATAAAAAAAAACTGTAAGTAAAAAAATGACTTGGGCAAATGTTCAAACAACTAAAAATGGATTTCTTATGACAATTGTTAAGCCACGACTATTGGCTTTTTATGTGGATTAAATACAAAAAAAAACAAGTTTTTCTTCAAAACAGTAAAGAGCGAAAAAATGTCTTGAGCAGAGTAAAAAAAATATTTGACATTGCAATCAACTAAAAGTTAAAAGAAACAACTTAATAAAAATAAACCAATAATGAGCTAATAAGTTACAAAAAATAAACTAATATTCAAGTCAAACTCAAAACGAATAGAAATTACTAAATTATTGAACGAAAAAGTTATTTGTCTTGTACCCTAGTTATATTTTTTTTTTGCTTAGAAAATAACAGCAAAAGACATTAATCATGCTTTCTGCGAGTGCGAATCTTTTTCTGAAATTACATAAAAAAAACTAGTTTTTTTAACTGAAAGTAAGGATAGACATTAAAACTTAAAACGAACAGAAATGACTCCGTATATGAAATGGGTTGTCCCCTCTGCAATCCCTCGCTCTTTACGCTAAAGTTTGACTCTTTGCCACAGAGTCTGACACACAAGCATAGACACAGAGACGGGCAAACGCAAAGGGCTTGCTGACTGAGAGACAAAAACACACAGAGTCAGACAAACAAACACACAAAAAGAGCCAAAGAAACAGGCAAACACATAGGTACGGTTAAAGAGAGGCAAAGAACACACAGAGCAAGACGCACAAACACACAAAGATAGACAGTAAGAAAGGCACACAATCAAATACACAAATATTGGCACGCAGAGAGGCAAACACAAAGGCATGGTGAGAGAGAGAAAAATAGAGACAAAAAACACACACAAAGACACAGAGTCAGACATATAGACACACAAAGATAGTCTCTACCAATTATGGTAGTGCTTACTACCAGAGACTGGCAAGAACATAGGAATGGTGAGAGAGAGAGACAAAAAAACACAAAAAATAAGACAAACAAATGCACAATGATAGACACAGAGACAGGTAAACACACATTAGGACACAAATGCACGATGAGAGAGAAAAACATACACAAATACAGATGGTCAGGCACACAATCATACAATGACAGGCACAGAGAGAGAGGCTAACATACATCTAGGTAAGATTGTTCAAATTATCAAAGTTACCCAGCTAATAAGGAAATCAGAAATATCATTGAACCTTACGGGAACCCAACATGCAGCAACACTTTAAGAAATCGAATTTAACGCAACCGATATATTCGTTTTTTAAAGTGATATGCATTCTTTTCGTCACCTGCTAGAGGAATGCTCGAATACAGGAAACCTAAAGACTTTACTGAAACATATATGTTACTCGCTGAGCGTCAATTATTGTTAGGTGTGTATGCTATTCTTTGCACAAGATATAAGTAACTTTGGTATAGAATAGCAAATGTCTATTCATCTTTAAATCTTGAAATAAATTAGTCTGGATTGTTGAGCTCCTGAGAAGAAAAGATTTGCAAGGAGATTACAGTGGACACTGATTTGTTAGCTAGCACAAATATATTCTCCAATGTTTTTTTCAACAAGCATTCGATTTGTTAAAAATATTCTCTAAGTATGTTAGCTAACAGTTTTAGCTGGACGGCAGAGACAGTTTTTCATTTGGAGCTTCGGAAAACCCCTTAAAAAAAATAACTGTTTTTTTTTATTTATTTTATTATAATTATTTTACTTCTATTTTACTTTTTATGTTATTTTATTATGTTACTTACTATTATTTTACTATTATTTTTTGTTTTTTTATTTATTTTACTTTTTATGTAAGTAAAAAAATTTTTTGGTACTGGAATATTCATTGGATATGCGTTGGCATCTTGGGTTAAGAAGAAGACGATTTCATGCAAAACAACTTAAGGGGCAGGTTTATTGTTTTATGCAGTCTTTTGCAGGGAAGGTGTCCAGTGATTCTTAAAAAAGAAATATTTTTTATAATGAAGAAACAATATCCAAATATAGGTAAAATTCTAGTTAATTGACTTCTTGATATCTCGGAAAGGATTTAGGTCAGGAAAATGAAACTTTCAGGGATGGGTATACAGGCTAAAGTACGTCCCAAAAAGGTATTTTAAAGTAACCACCTCCAGTCCTTCTCCCTCTAGAAGGCCTTGAAATTTGCCTACATGATAGGTCTATGCCTATTGAAATTTTGACAAAACAACATTTTGCCTTAATTTTCAGTTACCAGTTGCTTTTTCTCTGCCTTTAGCAATGAAAATGCAATTCCTGTTATTTGAGTAGAATTCTGAGCCATATTAATGTTTTTTTTTTCAAAACTTAGGAAATATATTTGCATATCTTAAATACCTTATAGCCTAAATGGGGATTGAGCAAACTTGTGAAGCTGGTAACAATTTTGTTATACTTCATTCAAGCAGAAGATCTATTTTGCAAGGTTTCACTTTTATAACACACATATTTTAAAGGTCATCAGAGGTCAGGACCCTCTAGAGAGAGAGGGAGTAGAATAGGTACTTCAAAATACCTTCCTGGGACATACTTTAGCCTGTAGACCCATTCCTGAAAGTTTCATTTTCCTAACCTACCCCCTTTCCAAGATAACCAAAAGTCACTGAAGTAGAATTTTACCAAATAAAATATCCAGCTAGACAGAGAATAGAAGTCTATTTCTGAGAATCTTACACATACCTACCTAGCCAAATGTCTGATTGTCTATATTGCATACTAAATATCTACCTAGTCCAATTAGGAGTGAACTAAGTTCATAGCCTGAATATTTGATCAGGTGGACTAATTTTCCTCTTTTTGCAGATTTAAATATAAGCAAGATTTGAAAATACACATGGAGAAATTAAATAATTTGGTAAAATTCTAATTAATTGACTTCTTGCTATTTTGGAAAGGGTTTAGGTTAGGAAAATGAAACTTTCAGGGATGTGTCTACAGGCTAAAGTATGTCCAGGGAAGGTATTTTAAAGTACCCACCTCCATTCCTTCTCTCTCTAGAGTGCCCTGAAATTTGCCTACATGACAGGTCTATACCTATTGAAATGTTGACAAAACAAGATTTCACCTTAATTTTCAGTTACTAGTTGCTTTTTCTCTGCCTTTAGTTCTGAAAATGCAATTCCTGTTATTTGAGTAGAATTTTGAGTCATATCAATGTTTTTTTTTCAAAATTTAGGAAATGTATTTGTATATCTTTAAAACCTTATAAAATGGAATTGAGCAAAGTTATGAAGCTGAAAACAATTTTGTTGTACTTCAATTAAGAAGAAGATCAATTTTGCAAGGTTTCACTTTTATAAAACACATATTTTTAAGGTCTTCAAAGGTCAGGGCCTTCTAGAGGGAGAAGGAGTGGAGGTAGTTGCTTCAAAATACCTTCCCAGGACATACTTTAGTCTGTAGATTCATCCCTGAAAGTCTCATTTTCCTAACCTAAACCCTTTCTGAGATAGCAAGAAGTCAATTAACTAGAATTTTACCAATAATTTACATGATAATAGAGATATGCCCAGAAATTCAGACAGGAATGCCCAGAATTTAAGAAAAATTTAGGATATCCAGGAGGTGCTTGCACCCTAATAATACTGCCAGGGTGGCAGGCCAGGCCCAGTATTCTTATTGTCTACTTATATGTTTGAACACAGATAATGGTTAGTGTACAGATAAGATATCTTAGACTTCCTTATATTTATATCCAACTAACCAGATGAGTAAGTTCTCAAAGCACTCTGTATATAGGCCTAGCATCCAACTAACCAGATATGTATTTCTTGTAAGTATATCATTACTATCAAACTAGGTAGATCATGCTTTTTCTAGCTTTTTTTTATGTTATTGGACTTTGAAAGTCACTAAAATACTTCAAAAAAATACCTGTAATTAGTGTACTTTGATTAAATTATATCAAATATATTTTTCATGAACACAAGCAGTGAGCTCCTCATATTGGATTGAATACATACAGTTGGGAATAAGCCTAGTTTATCGGCTCTTGAGAAGGAAAAACATGAATAGAAAAATTATAAAATCATAATATACAGAAAAATTATATCTAACACATATTGCATACAGCCATGATTTACTTTACCCGCCCACCCATAATTTGCAAACATATGGGTATTTCCTGGCCAAAATTATATATTTCCAATATATTCTTGAATATATATCTTTTGTTTCAACCCATTTACCTATAACTGAATCAACTCATCTAAACAAGAATCAGAAAAACAAAAGTAGGGGATGCAGAAAGCATTGGAAATAGACCTATATAATTTTGGCTATATATTTGCACATTAGTGTGGTTGGAGATAAAGTATAGCAGGGCTGCATACAATATATTAGCTTCATTTATTCTGTATGTTAGGAAGTAATTTACAGAAAGTAAACAAAATGAATTCAGCTAAATTAGATATAGCATTTAAAGAAAAGGAAAACAGAAAACAATAAACTAAATTCACATCCATATGATTTTGTTTCTTTTTCTGACATGTTATGCTTAATTTAAGCTAACTAATTTTTTTCTATTGATAGAGGTTTTTGAATGCAAAGCCAAAATGTTCAGCTTTCACTAATATTTAAAGATTATTACTTTTTTTCTAAAAAGTTAATTTTTCACAAATGTGAAAAAGCAACTTCTTCATGAATGTTCCATCACACCTTTCCTCTGTAGGATAATTACATTAAATCACAGCTTGAAGCAAATCTAAGGATTTTCTATCCTTGGAATGCTCTATTATGACTTCTGTAGGTTGTTTGACATGGTTGCTTGCTACATTTGGGTTGAGGACTCAACAGCTTCCCATTTGTGCAGGTACTCTTACTGTTGCCATTCTTGGTCAAGATTCTTCTTGAAAGTACTAGTTGAATCAGCAGCCAGAATATCTTCTGAGAATTGATTTCACAAGATTATTACTTGCTGGATGAAGAAATGGCTTCTTTCTTAGATTAAGGAGCATTTCTAGAAGGTTTTCTTGAAATGCCCTCTTGTCATAGTGCTCAGGGGGGGGCAAGGAGACCAGGCAGAATATTTTAGGCTATAATCACATCTGTGTTTCCTCCTGTGTATAAGAGTAGGAAGCCTCAAGTAACATACATACTCTTCTTATGGCATTTGTTTGAGGTCTTTGACCATTTTGGTTGTTCTTTATTATACTCTTTCTAGTATTTCTTTGTTCTTCTTGAAATAAGGTGACACTATGGACATACCAACCTCTAGCACACTCGGGCATCAGCATGGGTATATTTTTTTTCTTTGTTCTTACCAGGGGTGATTCTATTGAGCCAATCAGGAGAGGCTTCATTTGAACAAAAATTAAAAGCTTTTGTGTCCAGTTTAAGTGACCAAAAAACTGGAGGGTAACTAGCCTTTCTCTGATGCCTTTTTCCCCTAAACCCATCTGATCAAAATTTTGAGATAGCCATTTTGTTTGGCATAGTTTAAAGGTCCAATGACTGGTTTTAAGAATAACATTACCCCCCATTCCACATTCCCCTGATGAAGGGCTGCAAGTTGTGATATTTGCCAATGTTTACAAATAGTATTTGCAATTAGGGAGTATAAAGACACTTTTTGGAGAGAGGGGTTTCCTGTGGATGGATTCTATATGGGGAGAATTTTTTCTTTGGAGGGAAATTCCTTGGTGAATTTTACCAGGGATATATTCTCCATGGAGGATTATCACCAGGAAAACAATCTTCATGGAGAAATTTACTGCATTAGAAAGTTTCAGTTAGGTTGGGAGAGATTTTCTGAAAAACTCTGCATAGAGTGGGATTCCTCCATGATCTTAAAAATCATCAGAAATTGAATATTTGTGATAACAAACTAGACATAAGAATTACCACTGCACAATAGTATGACCAGAATTCTGAAAAACAAAGTTATATAAGTATTGATTTTGTAAGGCTTCCAACAAAGCCCTTAGGGTATATACTATTGGTGTTACCAATCCTTCAAGGTGTTATTACATGCCCCAGCTTCTTATGCAATACTATAGTTTGTACAGTAATATATGTGTTTCTAAAATTAGTCGTTTCTAAATTTGACATTGTTGATGCGCCCTCGCGACTGAAACATTTATCTAAAGATATATGTCTTAAAAATCGGCAAATGATTGGTGTTTTTGACCCTCTTTGGCCTTTTTTTTATTGAGGTAATCTACTTATGTTGTATGTTGTTATGCTGCTATGTTATTTATTTTGTTATGTTTTTTGTCTTGTTTTTTTCTTTTTTTTGTGTTAACTCCACAGTTTAATGTACTTTGTGGGTTATAAATAAATTATTATTCTTATTATTATATTACACAATATCTGTAGTGATATAGTACACCTGTTTGTTACATATCATGGGCTTGTTTGTTTTCTTATGTAAATGTTTTTTTCAATGTTTCTTTAGTTGTTATGTAATAGAGAGTGTTTCTAAAAGATGTAGGTATTTCTTACACAATAGGAGTTGTGTGACATGTTATGTTTATTTAGAATGATACATTCTTGGGTGACTTGTTTCTTGAGGGCCATGGGGTACCCCTGCCTGTATTTAAGGAGGGACCAAATGTGGGTGTTATGTAATGGCAGCACAAATGTGGGTGTTACATATTGGTGACACACATGTGACTGTTACATAATGACAGTACACACATTAGATGCTACATAATACTTTAAAAGATTTTTTCTTTGAGATTTCATTTTTGTCAAGATTTTTTTCTTTCTTTTTCTCAGGGGACCTTTATAATCCAATGATCTGTGTCCTTTTTAGGGATCCAAAGAGACTTCCCTCAATGGTATTGTGTATTAGACACCTGGATCAGTAATCTATTTGTCATATTATGATTTTGGAAATAGATTTTACAAAATAACCTCTTCCGTGCATGGGGAATTTCTACACACTTTCTAGATCAATTAAGCTATTGAATGCCTGTTTCCTGTGTCTGTAATAATTCACATTACAGGGAGAAAATCAATTACTGGAAATTTATTACATTTGATGTGCACCTACTTGCTACATTGTATTAGTTTTCTAATGCAACCTAGACTTTGTTTTGTAATACATAGACTTTTTATTGTACAAAAAACTTATTAAAAAAAGTATAAAATTATAAAATTACAGAAAAAAAAGCAGTAAAACTCAACAAAAAGAAAAACAAAAGGTAATAAAGCTGATATAGAATAAAATATAAGCTAAAAAGCATGAATTAAAGAAAGGCAGGGCCCTAGCTACCAATACCAGGGGGAGATTTGTTGTTAGAGGTAAATTGAAGCCATATTAAGAGTTAGTTTCTGAGAGGTTCTAATGAAAATGCCATGTTTTTTGAAGCCAGGACTATGCATTTTCATGCCACTGTGACAATATGTGGCTGGCCCATGATATCTCTATGATATATATTATCATTCCTAAGAAAATCTTTCAGATATTTCTTTGATGAAAGTTATGGTTAAATCCATTTTGTTGTGTTGATCATAAGCCACCCCCTCATAATACAGCATGTCAATTCATACCACCATGGCAATATGTGGCTGGCCCATAACATCCCTGTGGTACATATTATCATTCTTAAGACATTTTTAAAGAGTATGGAATGAAGTGTTTTGTGGAATCAATTCAAAACATTAATTTTTTTTTTTTTTTTTTTAATGATGATATTCTATATGCTATTATTTCAATAAAAATATTTCACTACATTACTTGCCATTTCTGTAGGCATAGGAAATCAAAATGATGTATTAACAAATGGTTTTGTCAGTCATATATTATTTGAAGGGGGTCATAGAACAGTGGGATGTTAAATGGAAAAAATTGGACTTAAATCAAGCATTTTGTCCAGCAACTGACTTGTTTTAAGGAAATGTTTAATGTTAAATGCTAAAAAGAAGCTTGAATCATGGAATGTACCCTGAGAAACCTACAATTTTGAAGTTTGAAGGTATTATTAACAGATTGACATTAGAATTGGGCATGGTATACTAGTGATGAGGTTGACATAGGCAATTGAAATTATTTATATGTAAATTTGAAAGGTTATTACCAAGTGATTCTGTCAAATGAATTTTTTGGGGGGGGGGAATTATAGGCCTTTAGGTTGTTAAATTGGTGAAAATTGCAGACTTAAATCAAGGATTGGTTATGCATTTGGTTTGTTTTAAGGAAATATTTGAATCATAATATTAGGAATAGATCATGGTCCAGATGTCTAACACACATTAGGGGGAAATCTCTTTTGATTCCTAAAACAGACAAAATCTTTGAATTATAAAGGTTCCCTGAGAAAAAAAAGAAGGAAAAGAAACTTGAAGTAAATGAAATCTCGAGAAAGAAAAACAGCATTGAAGAAAAAACTCTTAAAGTATTACATAACATCCCATGTGTGCATCGTCGTTACATAACATTGGGCTGCCACTACTTAACACCCACGTGTGCCCTTCTTAGTTACAAGTGGGGGTTCCAAATGGGCCCTGAAGAAACAAGTCACGCAAGAATGCTTCATTCTCAATGAATGTAACTTGTCATGCAACTACTTACATAAGAAACACCTGTATTGTTTGCAAAACACTCCTTGTTTACAAAGGGCACTAGCTTTTCAATTTCCAATTGAATGAGCCCTTTTTGAAGTTTCTACAACACCACTGTCTATAAAAACCAAGGGCATAACTTACAACCGTTGTCCTGAGGGCTTTAGAGGGATGTTATCCTCAAAGACATAATTTCCAGACCGTTCAACTACGTTAAACGAAACGGCTATATCAAAATGTTGATTGGATGTGGTTGGAAAATGATGGGCGTGGGTAGGGGGGGGGCACAAGCCCTCTCATTTTCCAATCAAAAGAGCTCTTTTGAAGTTTCTATGACAACACTTTCTATAAAAAATCTTATATGCCCCCAGGACATAAATTACAACATCTGCCTTTGAGGACTGTGAGGAAGGGGGGGGGGTTGTCATCCTCAAAAACATAATTTCTGAACCTTTAAACTATGTTTGATAAAATGGCTATATCAAAATTTTGATTGGATATTTTTGTGGAAATGGTGGGTGTGGGAGGGGGGTTAGTTGTCCTTTAATCACTTTCGACTATTCAAAAGGGCACTAGCCCTATCAATTTCAAATCGAATGAGCCCTTTTGAAATTTCTACGACGACACCTTCCATAAAAACCTTGTATGCCCCCAAGCATAACCTACAACCCTTGCCCTGAGGGCTGAGGGGATTTGTTGTACTCAAAGACATAATTTCCGGACCTTAAAAATATGTTGAACAAAATGGCTTTTTCAAAATTTTGATTGGAAGTGTTTGGGGAAATCGTGGGCGTGAGAGGGGATTAGTTGCTCTCAAATTACTTTTGATTACTGAAAAGACTAGCCCTTTCAATTTCCATTGAACAAAACCTTTTTGAAGTTTCTATGACAATCGCTGTCTATAAAACTTTATATGCTCCAAGGGCATAACTTACAACCCTTGTCCTGAAGGCTGTGGGGGGGGGTGTCATCCTCAAAGACCTAATGTCCAGACCTTTCAACTACATTAAACAAAACGGCTATATCAAGATGTTGATTGGAAGTGTTCGGGGAAATGATGGGTGAGGAGGGGCACTCACCCTCTGATCATCTTTGACTATTAATGAGGGTACTAACCCTCTCGATTTCCAATCAAATGAGCCCTTTTTGAATATTCTATGACAACACTTTCTATAATAACCTTATTAGCCCCCAGGGCATAAATTACAATCTTTGCCCTTCAGGACTGAGGGGGGGGGGTTATCCTCAAAAGTATAATTTCCAAACCTTTCAGCTACGCTTAACAAAAATGGCTATCTCAAAATTTGTATTGAATGTGCTTGGTGAAATGGAGGGCATGGGAGGGGGTTTAGTTGTCCTCCAACCACTTTCGACTATTAAAAAGGGCACTAGCCCTCTCAATTTCCAATCAAATGAGCCGTTTTGAACTTTCGACAACACCTTCTACAAAAACCTTATATACCCCCAGGTACAACTTACAACCCTTGCTATGAGGGCTTTGGGGGGGGGGGTCATCCTCAAAGAAATAATTTCCGGATCTTTCAACTATGTTGAACAAAATGGCTATCTCAAAACTTTGATTGAATGTGTTTGGGGAAATGGTAGGCATGGGAGGGGGGTTAGTTGCCCTTCAATCACTTTTGACTTCCAAAGGGCACTAGCCTTTTCAATTTTCAATCAAATAAGCCCTTTTTTGAAGTATCTATGACAACTCCTTTGATATAAATTTCTGGTCTAAACAAAATAAAACAAAAGTACATTGTGCCAATATTGTTCTTTACTTAGGTAGTGCTATTGTGCTGCCTATGATTTGTTGTTGACGTTATGAAAAAAAAGCATAGTGTTCAAGATACGTATAGTTTCCAATAAAACGCAACAACATAACAAGCTTCTTGTTCTTACCAAATAGATGGTGAATAAATATGTTAGATTATGTGGAGTTATTGTCAATTCCTTGCATATATTTTTACCTTCAAAAAAAAATCAACAGATTGCTTACGTTTCAATATTTAAAGACAAAAAGTGTTATCAAATTTATAGGATTAGTTCCACTTATTTATTTTCTCATTTCAGCACATTAATACGGATCAAACTATGGTAATACCCTGGGTACTTAATTATTTTGTAACAAGTACAAAAAAAAAACATAGAATACTGTGGTACCTTACAATTTGTTATGGTACCTTTCATTCCCAGTTATTCCCATTAGTTTTACGTTTTATTTTTCGTATTTTTAGCTATACAGATTTCAAATTGAAGCAAAGGTGTCTAACAATTTTTGAGCTATCAAATTAGTGATTGTTTGTGAACAAGAGTGGATAGTAAGCAATTTGTTTGGCAATGATTGTACTACAAATTCACTTTGAAAAGTTTAATAAGAACTTTATTGGCCACTCAGCAACCAAAAAATGCAGGGTTTCTTTTGAGAAGCAAGATGGTGCAATGTATTTTATTGCTGAAATAGTGAAACCAGATGGAACATTTGGCTGTAAACATGAGTTTAAGGTAAATTTCTCTAATATTACCATTACAAACATACCTGTGCACAAGGAAGGGAGATATTGGTTCAGAGGACTTTCACTTGAAGAAGGGAAAAAACTGTGCATAAACATGTTTTTTATGACACTTGGTATTTACCAAGTAACATATAGCAAACGCACATTCTGTTGGTCTGTCCGTCCTGGTTTTGCTAGTTTAGGCACTTCGAGATAAACTAGGATGATGAGATTTGGCAGGTGTATCAGGGACCAGACCAGATTAAATTAGAAACAGTCGTTTCCCCAATTTGACCATCTGTGGGGGGAGTGGGGGAACAGTTAATTTAGAAAAATTAGAAAAAACGAGGTATTTTTAGCTTACAAACAGTTGATCGGACCTTAATAAAATTCGATATTTAGAAGGATATCTTGTTTCAGAGCTCTTATTTTAAATTCCGACCGGATCCCATGACATTGGGTGGAGTTGGAGGGGGAAACCTAAAATCTTGGAAAATGCTGAGAGTTGAGGGATCAGGATGAAACTTAGTGGGAAGAATAAGCACAAGTCTTAGATACGTGATTGACATAACCGGAACGGATCCACTCTCTTTGGGGGAGTTGTGGGGGGGGGGGGTTAATTCTGAAAAATCAGAAAAATGAGGTATTTTTTACTTACAAAGGAGTGATTGGATCATAATGAAATTTCATATTTACAAGAACCTCGTAACTTGAATCTCTTATTTTAAATCCCAACCGGATCCAGTGTCATCAGGGGGAGTTGGGGGGAACTGGAAATCTTGGAAAACGCTTAGAGTGAAGAGATCAGGATGAAACTGGGTGGGAAGAATAAGCACAAGTCCAAGATACATGACTGACATAACCGGATTGGGTCCTCTCTCTTTGGGGGAGTTGGGGGGGAGGGAGTAATTCGGAAAAACAAGAAGAATGAGGTATTTGTAACTTACAAACGGATGATCAGATCTTAATGAAATTTGATATTTAGAAGTATCTTGTGCTTCAGAGCTCTTATTCTAATCCCAACCAGGCTCGGTGACATTGGGGGTGGTGGTGGAGGGGGTAAACCGGAAATCTTTGAAAACGTGAAAATTGAGGTATCTTTATCTTACAAATGGGTGATTGGCTCTTAATGAAACTTGATATATAGAAAGATCTAATGTCTCACATGCTCCACTTTCAATTCGAATTGGATCCAGGGACATTGGGGGCTGGAGGGGGGAAACAGAAATCTTGGAAACTGGGAATCTCCAGTTGATTGGATCTTAATGAAACTTGATATATAGAAAGATCTTGTGTCTCAGATGCTCCATTTTCAATTCGAATCGAATCCGGGGACATACGGGGCTGGAGGGTGGTTACAGAAATCTTGAAAACTGGAAATGTCGGAAAACGCTTAGAGTGGAGAGATCGGGATGAAACTTGATGAGAAGAATAAGCACAAGTTCTAGATATGTGATTGACATAATTAGAACAGATCTGCTCTTTTTGGGGGAGTTGGGGGGGGGGTCCAGTGCTCTGGTGAGTTTGGTGCTTCTGGACGTTCTAGGAAGATGAAAATTGGTAGGCGTGTCATGGACCTGCAAAAATTGACTTGATAACAGTTGATTCCCCGATTCGACCATCTGGGGGGCTGGAGGGAGACGAAAAACTGAAAAAATGTGGTATTTTTAACTTACGAATGGGTGATCGGATCTTAATGAAATTTGACATTTAGAAGGACCTCATGTCTCAGAGCTCTTATTTTAAATCCCGACCGTATCCGGTAATATTGGGGGGTAATCCGGTCCAACGCTTAGAGTGGAGAGATCGGGATGAAACTTGGTGGTAAGAATAAGTACAAGTCCTAGATACATGATTGTCATAACCGGACTGAATCCGCTGTCTTTGGGGGAGTTGAAGTGGGTGCTAATTCAGAAAAATTATAAAAATTGTTGTATTTTTAACTTAGAATGGGAGACCAGATGTTAATGAAATTTGACATTTAGAAGGAACTCATGTCTAAGAGCTCTTGTTTTAAATCCCGACCAGATCTGGTGACATTTGGGGAATTGGATGGGGAAACCAGAAATCCTGGAAAACGCTTAGAGTGGAAAATTTGGGATGAAACCTGGTAGGTAGAATAAGCAAATGTCGTAGATATGTGATTGACGTAACCGGACTGGATCCGCTCTCTTTGGAGGAGTTAGGGGGTCCAGTGCTTTGGCGAGTTTGGTGCTTCTGGACGTGCTAGGACGATAAAAATGTGTAGGTGTGTCAGGGACCTGCACAAATTGATTTGATAAAGTCGTTTCTCCCAATTCGGCCATCTGGGGGGATGAAGGGAGAAGAAAAATTAGAAAAAATGCGGTTTTTTTAACTTACGAGTGGGTGATCGGATCTTAATGAATTTTGATATTTAGAAGGATCTTATGTCTCAGAGCTCTTATTTTAAATCCCGACCGGCATTAAGCCTCTGATTTTCCTTTTGTTGATTCATTTCCTTTTTGATTCTTTGAATTTTGCAAAAGTGCCATATGAGCTCTTAGCTCTTGTTTTGTTCTTGTTTTTTTTTTTTTTTTTTTTTCAACCTTTAAACAACAGGCCCATGTGCTTTAATGATTACAAATAAAGATTTTATATATAAAAAAATTGCATAACTATGCACCAATTATTGAAGGAAAACCTTATCTGTATATCTGAAAAGGAAGCCTTCTTCTTCTTTGAAAAAGAGGCCTTTAGTCCATTTAGGACATTTCCTTTGTTTTTCTTTTTTTTTTTTTACAAAAGTTAAAGATATATTCTGCTTTGTCACTATGATACCCTTCATTTGGATCTTAGTTCTTGTTTCTATTATACCCAGTTTTTATTGGGGATTTCGAATCAAAACCATTTGGAGATGTTTTTTTTTGTTTATTTCATCCTCACTTTTATTTCATGTTGGTGATAGTATTTAAAGATAGTGTTGTCAATTTGGACCAAGCAGGAGGAGCAGCTTATTATGTAACTAATTGATAGCACGATTGTAGGAACTCAAAAAGAGCCAAGTTGTTTCTTTTCTGGGTACATTAGCCCAGGTCAAATTTGAGTAACGTAGCCAACCAGATTCTTCAAACTAAATCAAAAGTCAAAAACCTTTTCGAGTTTTTTTTTTCTTACAAAATTGAAACTTTACTGTTCAAAGTTGGTTACAAATTCGACGCTCAAAGTATTTTTCATTGCTAGCCACAACTTCTTCCCATTTTCTGGCTATATACTGATAGCATCTCTGAAAATTCGACCGGTTTGGCTACAATCCTTGATTTGATCTTTTTTTTACTTATCATAATTGGATAAGTGCTCCTCACCCAGGTCGTACTGCATTGACCAGAAAAGTTAGTCAAACAGTTCAAACAGTTTGCCTTATTTTAGAAAATAGGAGGAAACACCCTCTAAAAGTCACAGAATCTTAACGAAAATTACACCATCAGATTCAGCGTATCAGAGAACCCTACTGTAGAAGTTTCAAGCTCATATCTACAAAAATGTGGAATTTTGTATTTTTTGCCAGAAGGCAGATCACGGATGCGTGTTTTTTTTTTTTTTTTTTTTTTTTTTTTTTTTTTTTTTTTTTTTTTTTTTTTCAGGGGTGATCGTATCGACCCAGTTGTCCTAGAATGTTGCGAGAGGGCTCATTCTAACGGAAATGAAAAGTTCTAGTGCCCTTTTTAAGTGACCAAAAAATTTGAGGGCATCTAGGCCCCCTCCCACGCTAATTAACGAACAGAAATTATTACCCATTTGAGGGGCTCACCTCCTCCTAATACGTCGCTCTTTATGTTAAAGTATTTTTAGTAATGTCAACTATTTATTCTACGGCTTTTGTGATTCAGCGGTAATCAAACAGTTCGTGGTAACGAACTGTAGTAAGGAGCGACCCGGCTCAATAATAACCAAAACTCTAAAAAATGGAATTTTGATACCAATAGCTACATCATAAGAATCGCATTTTAATGCTGGTTTTAAATATATAAGTTTCATCAAGTTTAGTCTTACCCATCAAAAGTTACGAGCCTGAGAAAATTTGCGTTATTTTGGAAAATAGGGGGAAGCACCCCCTAAAAGTCAAAGAATCTTAACGAAAATCACACCATCAGATTCAGTGTATCAGAGAACCCTACTGTAGAAGTTTTGAGCTCCTATCTACAAAAATGTGGAATTTTGCATTTTTTGCCAGAAGGCAGATCACGGATGCGTGTTTTTTTTTTTTTTTTTTTTTTTTTTTTTTTTTTTTTTTTTTTTTTTTTTTTTTTTTTTTTTTTTTTCCCAGGGGTGATCGTATCGACCCAGTGGTCCTAGAATCTTGCAAGAGGGCTCATTCTAACGGAAATGAAAAGTTCTGGTGCCCTTTTTAAGTGACCAAAAAAATTGGCGGGCACCTAGGCCCCCTCCCACGCTCATTATTTTCCCAAAGTCAACGGATCAAAATTCTGAGATAGCCATTTTACTCAGCGTTGTCGAAAAACCTTATAACTATGTCTTTGGGGACGACTTACTCCCCCACAGTCCCCGTGGGAGGGGCAACAAGTTACAAACTTTGACCTGTGCTTACATATAGTAATTGTTATTGGAAAGTATACAGGCGTTTTCAGGAGGATTTTTTTGGTTGGGGGGAGGGGTTGAGAAGAGGGGGATATGCTGGGGGAACTTTCCATCGAGAGTTTGTCATGGGAGAAGAAAATTTCTATGAAGGGAGAGCAGGATTTACTAGCATTATTTAAAAAAAAACAATTAAAAAATAAATGTGAAAAAGCTTTTTAAGCTGGAAGTAAGGAACAGCAATAAAACTTAAAACAAACAGAAATTATTACCCATATGAGGGGCTCATCTCCTTCTAATACCTCGCTCTTTACGCTAAAGTATTTTTAGTAATTTCAACAATTTATTCTACGGCTTTTGTGATTCAGGGGTCATTCTTAATAAATTGGGATAAAATTTAAGCTTTAGTGTAAAGAGCGAGGTACTGACGGTGGGGCGAATCCCCTCATATATGTAATAAAAACATGAGAATACAAAAGTTCTTTGTGTAAGCTAATTTATAAGTTACGTAAAACTTTTACCAATAAAAAGATTCGTAAAAAATTAAAAGTTCTAGTTGCCTTTTTAATTAACCAAAAAATCGGAGGGTAACTAGGCTTCGTCCCCCGCTCTTTTTTTCTCAAAATCGTTCGATCAAAATTATGAGAAAGCCATTTAGCCAAAAAAAAAATAATATGCAAATTTCGTTTTGATTATTCCTCTGCGGAGAGCCAAAATCAAAACATGCATTGATTCAAAAACGTTCAGAAATTAAACGAAAAAAGCAAGTTTTTTTAACTGAAAGTAAGGAGCGACATTAAAACTTAAAACGCACAGAAATTACTTTGTATATGAAAGAGGCTGCTTCCTCATCAACGCCCCGCTCTTTACGCTAAAGTTTTTTACTGTTTTAAAAAGAAAAATTGAGAGATAGAGTCAAACTTTAGCGTAAAGAACGGGGCGCTGATGAGGAAGCAGCCTCTTTCATATACAAAGTAATTTCTGTGCGTTTTAAGTTTTAATGTCGCTCCTTACTTTCAGTTAAAAAAACTTGTTTTTTTTATTTAATTCTTAATGAATTGGGACAAAATTATATCTTTTACTAATAAAAAGATTCGTAAAAAATTAAAAGTTCTAGTTGCCTTTTTAATTAACCAAAAAATTGGAGGGCAACTAGGGTTCCTCCCCCGCTCTTTTTTTTTATCAAAATCATTCGATCAAAATTATGAGAAAGCCATTTAGCCAAAAAAAATAAAAAAATATGCAAATTCCTTTTTAATTATTCCTCTGCGGAGAGCCAAAATCAAAACATGCATTGATTCGAAAACGTTCAGAAATTAAATATAAATAAAACAAGTTTTTTCAACTGAAAGTAAGGAGCGACACTAAAATTTAAAACGAACAGAAGTTACTTCGTATATGAAAGGGGCTGCTTCCTCATCAACGCCCCGCTCTTTACGCTAAAGTTTTTTACTGTTTTAAAAAGAAGAGTTGAGAGAAAGAGTCAAACTTTAGTATAAAGAACGGGGCGTTGATGAGGAAGCAGTCCCTTTCATATACGAAGTAATTTCTGTTCGTTTTAAATTTTAGTGTCGCTCCTTACTTTCAGTTGAAAAAACTTGTTTTTTTTTATTTAATAATCAGAAGAAGCAATGTAAGGGCTATACGGCAGGTGTGATAGAGCTTTCCATTTGAGCGTTTCCAAGCATGTTTTAAAGGGTGCGGAAATATGTGACCAAGCATTGTCATGTTGCAAAATAACTTGTCGTTTCTATTGGTGTTTGTTGGTGTTTTCCTTGCAATGATAACCTCAAACACATCAATTGTCGTTAGTAAATCCCCTGTGATCTACGCTGAGATGCTGGTAATGTCGATGAGAACATCACGGATGGTGAACTCCACTTTCCATCGCCTGTCACAATATGGTGCAGAAAAAGCTTTCTTTTGCCGTTGAAGCTGTAGTTCTCACGTGAAAAAACAGCCTTCAGTATTTCTTGGCTTCAATTTATATGGCACCCAATTTCCTTACTTTCATATCATTGCCATTGTTTTTAAACGACAAGAATTGATTGATGAGGGACTTCAAGTGTTTTTGCAAGCTGAAAAAAAGCACTTCAAGTGCTTTTTGCGTTTGTGATGTGTCTTCATCGAATGGGATTACTCGGAAGCATGGTCACCATGTACTTCCACTAAGATACTCCCTGCAAAAACACATTATTCGGTACAAAATTCGCTATATTCGAATAAGTAAAAATTATTGTTGTTTACATGCCAACAAAAAAAAAATTATACTGATATTTCTGCCTAATGACAGTAGCTTTCTAAACAATCTATGGAAATGTGGATCGATCGACTCATAACAAGTTACGCATAACAAAACAATGGTAAGCATGCGAAGACAAAAGTTTTCAGAAGTACCATTTTCTAAATAGGACACGAATTGAAATCGCGAAGGAATTTAAAGGGCTTGGGATTGCTTTTGATAGAAGCCTGAAGTTTAAAGCTCATATTAGACAGTTAAAGACAATAGGTGCCAAAGGCTTATATTTTATGAATAAGATGTTACGTGGAGCAAATTTCGGCCCAAAATCTGATATTTTTATGGAGTCTTACATAAAATATATAGGAGCGATAAGTGATCATTCAAAAGTCCGTTGATTTTTGAATTAAAATGAATAGTTGTGAGCATCAAGTCGTGGCTAATTGTAGAAAAAGCCAAGACAGATAGTCCAATTGAGTGAGAAGCAAACCTGGCATTAATCCCCTCCCCCCTTGTTAGGATTGTATAAAAATGAAGTTAGTTCATTTATTAATTGGGATACGGAGGAATAGTTGATGTGGTGATATCTAACTTGTCGTTCGAGGGGTTGGAAACCATTTAATATAGTTCTGTAAGGGCAGCCTTTGGAGCTAAAAAGACAAAGCTACGGGGGTTTTCTTGAATCAGAAAGTGGAATTGAGAAGCTTGGCCGCGCGAAAGACACACCAACATTAAAGTCAGAAGATATGAATAGCTGACCAATCAAATCCAACTAAATCAAGATGCGAAAGAGGGAAGGTTATGGTGCTCGAATACCAATATACATCAATTTTGAGAGTGCCGAATGCGACATAGCCCCTCGGTGGAAATCTATTACATCCCATTGCAATGCTAAATTTGAAAACTGGATAAATCTGGAATATAAGCCATCGTTCAAGCTGAGAAAAGAAGTGTATTATCTTGAAACTGTGGATATATTCACCGATGCATCCAAAGTGGATAATAAAGAGGAGGCAGCTTTTACAATTCCTGATAGAAATATAGTTAACTTGATGAAATTAAGTAATATAACTACAGTGTTTAAAACAGAAAAGAGGCAACACCCAAAACAGCGCGAAACAAGCATCCATAGAAGACGGACAAAAATGTAGTAATAATACTCTGATGATAATTAACCAAATTGGAGAAGTGATAAAGAAACTGGAAATTCAGACGGATACGACAAAACGACTATTCGAGGATAGACGTGCGTTCCCAGCAATTATTTTGGTGACACAGAAGAAAGAAAAGCAATTTCTAAAAAAAATATAGGGAGTAAATCTGAGGCCAGAGTGAAAATTAGGTTAAGGTCGAGTCATGCAGAAATTCAGATATGTAGAGCTCGGTTCAATAATGGTTCAATCTATTATGCGCCCCCCCCCCCATAAAGAAAATTCTGGACCCGCCCCTGCTGGGGTGTTTGTGTTTTGTCTCTGCTTCAGCTGATTTTAAATGACGATCAAATGTTTCTTGACAAGTTGAAAACCCCTAAGCATTACACAAAGTTTGAAAGTCATTTTGTCTGCATTATTTTTAACGCCCAAAATTATGTTACTTTCTGATTGGCTTATAACTTATGGGGTATGTAAGCAGCGCGAGGTAGACCTGATTGGAAACAAAAATACTTTGAAGTTTGGTTGTATCTATATATGACACCTGAAACAGGGCCAACAAACTTACTGTGCATATAGATAAAGATGATGGGATTAAACAGACAATTAAGAAATGGATCAAATATAGTAGACAGGAGCAATTTAAAAAAAAAAAAAAAAAAAAAAAAAAAAAAAAAAAAAAAAAAAAAAAAAAAAAAAAAAAAACATGCGCTATTGATTCATGACGTCCAAAATTTGCTTCGTGCCCAATTGGCTACAAACATTCTGGGCATGTCTATTGGGCCATACAAACCTTGTAGGGGGTAAGAAATTAAAAAAAAATGAGTTGTATTCGATTCGTGAAGCCCCTAAATAGACCTAACATTGTTTTTCTTGGATCGTTGTGAAACTATTAAGGCAAGTAGACTATATCTGTACATTTTGGAGGGAAAATGTGTTTTTATTGATCCTTATCACGGAAACTTCAACTGCTTATTTGCTTTAAAATTCTTTTAGACAACTCAATTGAAATGTTCAGGACCAAGGAAACGTCAATTAAAACAAAACATTTAGGAAACAAACTCGTTAAAAAGGGCATCTACCATGTTAAAATCTAAAAAGAGCAGAATACTCCAACAATTATTGAAACTTAAAACGACCAGAATTCAAAATGAATAATTACATCATTAAGATGCCAGATACTGCTATAAATTAGTACATCTATCTTATTAAACAAGCATTAATTGTATATCTGTAAATTTTTGCTTGAAAACGCCACAATAATATTTTTAGAAAATTGCCATTCTACCCTTTTCTAGTGAGAAACAGTGATGTAGATATGTTACGACTTTGGGAAAATCCCAGCTCATTTATATGCTTCATAATTAGAGATCCCTGAAGATTGAAAGCCTTGAGTATAAGCAGGAGGAATCTCAAAACACAATTTCTTAACTTTTAGAGAAAGACATTCCAGTTTGATAGCTGTGAATTGAGTCTCAGATTCTTAATTGCTTCGCATTAAACGGTACGCATTTTTATAGAGCTGCACATAAAAACAAAAAAAATTAGAACACGTTGAAACAAAGGAGGAAAAGAAAGAAAAGAGAGATTGTACCACTGCAAAGCTGCACCATTCTTATTTGTAAACCTAGACTAACCTCGCAATAACCCTTTGTTTTGTTTTTGTTGACCCCATGACAAATAAATGACACACTGCTCGAAATAAAAATTCTTTTCAGTCATGGACAAATCACGATGTGATGCTTAAAATGTTCAGGAGTCTGCACTCCTGCTGATGTTAGTGATAATTTATATTCGTTTTAATTCTGACTTGATTGTTCACTTTAATTTCTGTTTGTCTTAAAATTCATTTATTTATCTATACCAATATCTGCTATCTTTACGTTTGATGGGATTTTATTTTAATTAGTGTTCGTTTTGGTTTTCATTCGTTCATTGATAGTAATTTATATTTGTTTTAAGTCTAAATTATACAGGAATCTTTCTCTTCTCATCGGAGGTTTTATCTTTATTTATTTATTTTTTTTTTAAGAATCCTCCAGTTTTTATTAAGAACTTCTTTTTTTGGATTTTTTTTATTTAATTAATAAAAAGACTTAGCTTCTTGTATTTTTTAGCTGTTCAGTCTAGTCTTTTTTTTGTTCTTTCTTTTTTTTTGGGGGGGGGAGGATTTAAAGTTTTTGGATTGAAGCCGAGATATTTGGGATTTTTCCAGTTTATTTTATTCACTTTTCTAGTAAAAAAAAAATCTCAACGCTTGTACATTTCTATTTTTTATATTTTATTTGTAAATAGAAATACAACATATTTTGAGAAAATGTTTTCCCTGTGAACAGGCATAAATAAGTTCTGATATAGAGTTGGAGTCTTTGTAACAGTTCGCCTTAAGCTATCAGGCTGTCAGCTAGTTGGTCATCAAGGTTGCTAGAACTGACATATAAATAAATATGGTTTACCTTGTGACAATGGAGGGGCCTTTTGGAAACAGGTAATGCTAGTCTTTGTGCATTGTAAAAAAGAAAACTCAGTAATGTAAACCATTTATCAGAAAGAGAATTGACTAACTTTCATAGTCAAATTTAGCTTGTTTAAAAATATTCTTATGTATTCTAGGCATTAACCTAAAAAGGCTATTTCGTTAATCCATAATATTATGCCAAGAAATAGTCAGAGTGAGGTAAACTTTATGTAAATCTTTTTGCTAGGAGTTGGCCAGCAAAATGAATCCTCGTCTCAATACTCAGTGGCCACTGAAAACAGCAATTGATTGGGACCTTTCGTCTTTTTGGGAGGTGTAATGGAGCCGACGATTGCCTACAGGGTTTAGGGGAGGAATATAATTTTGACTTCAATCTTTTCTCTCTCTCTCCCACTGTCTCTGCAAAAAACGGAATTCTTTAATATTGGGGGGGGGGCAGATAAATTGACACTTTAATCATAAAACAAAATTTAAAACATTGCCTCCTGGAAAACCGAGAACTCTACACCAGTAGATGATTGTATCTTTCTGAATGAGTAAAGGGAAAAAGATAATGCCATCTACCTAAATAAAATAGCTCTTGTTTATAGTTTGAAATTATGTCTTTTAGTCCTTCGCAATCTGTGACTATTTTTTTCTTCCAGATTAATGGAAATGTATCTCAAATGTTTTACACGTTTATTAATGACGGAAAGACGACCATTAGATTCAAAATTCCTGACATCTGTTTGAGCTTGCGTGGCAAACCTGAACAAGTAGCGAAAATTACAGTGGCCATTGCAAAGCTTTCTGGGCTTAAAGATGACGCTAAAAAAATTATGGAAGAAACCAAACTCGTTTTACCAAGTCCAGATGCCCAAAAAGATGCTCAGAAATCTACCAAAACAAAAAGTTCTTTGACAGATTTACCTCCCTCTAAAAAGCCAAAGGTTGAGTTAGAGAAATTGAAGCTTGAAATTAGAAGTCACAAAGAATTCATCCAAGTATCACATCTTCCATTGACGCTCACGACTTTAAAGGTATTTTTTCATTTCTTTCAGGGAGAGTGAGGTATAGGAAACAATACTCCTAACCATAACTTAAAATTGTACTAAGAGTGTATTAGACTAGGGGGTGTGTAGGCTTATACTTGAGAGAAGGGGATTTCGAACTGTGTTCACCGCCTCTTATTACTAGCTTATAGTAAGACTTATTACTAGCTAAAGTTCGAAAATAATTTGAATTTTTTCTTTTTTTGTGCTTGCACAAAGGGATGAAAGGTCCAGAATATTTGCCTAAAGCATCACTTCCTTTTATGCTGATTTTTTTTTTTAATTGTGGTCTAAAACGCTGCTTTAGTGTTTAGAACATTTCTCTGGTTGTATCCCCCCTTCCCTTAAAGTCTGCGTCTGTATGTAATTTTTTTTGTCATTTGTAACCTGTATTATTTTCAGATTGGTAACGTTCAATTTTCTCGGTTGGACCAAAGATGCTTAAGACTGGTGAATCTGCAATGGTTAACAGTTAATAACACGCAGTTAGAAACTCTTCCAGAATCAATGGATATATTCCCCAACTTGTGTGTCTTAGACCTTGGGAATAATTATATTTCGGATTTGCCTAGGATGTTTTTCAGGACTCTGTCACCAAATTTAACTGTTCTCAACTTGTCCAAAAATAAATTGACTTACCTGAGTGAAGACATTTCTAAACTGAAGAATTTGAAGGCACTGTACGTTCGACATAACCTGTTGACTAGGATACCCTGGAAAATTGGCCTTCTACCAAATTTAAGGTTAGTTTTGATTTTGTTGGTGTGTATTTGTCCCATATCCATTCCTTGAATTTGTTTTGTGCTTCCGTCATGACTTTTGCACCCTGGTCCCTCCCCCACCCCAAAAAAGTAGTTTATTATATGGCAATTAGTTGTTGATGCGCTGAGGAAATAGCTTGTGGGAGGATAGTTGTATGTGAGTTCGGTTGTGCAAGCACAGGAAAAGAGTATGAATTTTCAAATAAGTTTGTTTTTGGAGGAAAGAATTGTTCTGTTGTTAAACTAATTAGCATACAAAAGAAAATTTTCGCTAGAATGCCGACTTTTAAGACTATATTTTCATTCCAGGCGGAAATTATGGTAATTGAATATTTTGAAACAGGAAAAACTTGTTAATCCTACATTTTTAAGCAGAAGTTTTATTGTTTAATTCTAAGCTCAACAAGACATGACGGAAATAGAAAGCGCATTTAACACGAGGTAAATATTTTACGCTCATTGTGTAACAACTGAACGAAGAAAAGAAAAAAGGATGTGACAATTCTATGTTATTTTATTATATAACTGGATCTATGTTGCATGAGCAACGTGAGGTGTTGCGGCAACCTTTGTTCGACTTCGCTGAGTGTAGTGTTGCGAGATTAACACTTTGGTTTTATTTCCTCGCTTTGATTAATTGCTGCAGTTGTTAATCTTTAAGGATCTTAAAATAAATACTAGGTACACCAACTCGGAAAAGTTGCAAACCCCTCATTGCAAATAACAAAAGTTGTAAACCCGTCATCGCTGAAGATGATTGTAGCCTAACAGCCGATTATTACTTACAAGTCCCCTACATGTCTTGCCACTGGAACCCAATTGGTCTTACCATCAAATACATCGGAAACAAATAATAGGTACACCAACTAGAAAAACTTGCGGACCCCTCATTGCCAAAGATGATTATGAGCTTAACAGTCGGTTGTTGCTTAAAACTCCCCTTTATGTCTCACAATTGGTATCGGACTATCTTTGGTTTCGTGTGTACCTTACTACTGAAGTTGTCAACCCCTTTAAACTCTCAAACTGGTATATCTCATGCAGGAATGTTTCTCCAAAACAAGAGCTAAGAGCTCATATGGCACTTGTGACGAGGCGAGAAGAGCTAAGAGCCAAGAGATCATTTGGTATGAGCTCTAACAAAATTCTATGAATCAATAGATTGATTTAAAAAGGAAAATAAGAGGCTTAATGCCGGTCAGGATTTAAAATAAGAGCTCTGAGTCAAGATGTTCTTCTAAATATCAAAATTCATTAAGATCCGATCACCCACTCGTAAGTTATAAATATCTAATTTTTTCTAATTTTTCCTCTCCCTTTAGCCCCCCAGATGGTCGAACCTGGGAAAACGACTTTATCAAGTCAAATTGTACAGCTCCCTGACACGCCTACCAATTTTCATCGTCCTAGCACATCCAGAAGCACCAAACTCGCCAAATCACTGAACCCCTCCCCCCAATTCCCCCAAAGAGAGCGAATCCAGTACGATTCTGTCAATCACGTATCAAGGACATTTGTTTATTCTATCCACCAAGCTTCATCCCGATTCCTCTACTCCAAGTGTTTTTCCAAGATTTCCCCCTCCAATTCCCCCCAATGTCAAAAGATCTGGTCGGGATTTGAAATAAGAGCTCTGAGACATGAATTCCTTCTAAAAATCAAATTTCATTAAGATCCGATCATCTATTCGTAAGATAAAAATACCCCAATTTTCACGTTTTCCAAAAATTACGGTTTCCCCCTCCAACTCCCCCCAATGTCACAGGATCTGGTCGGAATTTAAAATTAGAACTTTAAAGCACAAGATCCTTCTAAATATCAAATTTCATTAAGATCTGGTCACCCTTTCGTAAGTTAAAAATACCTCAATTTTCAAAATTACCCCCCCCCCCCCTATTCCACCAAAGAGAGCGAACCGGTCCGGTCATGTCAGTCACGTATCTTAGACAGGTTTCTATTCTTCCCATCCAGTTTCATCCTGATCTCACCGCTTTAAGTATTTTCTAAGATTTCCGGTCCCCCCCAACTGCCCCCCCCCCAATTACGCTTGATCCGGTTGAGATTTAAAATAAGAGATCTGAGTTACGAGGTCCTTCTAAATATGATGTTTCATGAAGATCCGATCACTCCTTCGTAAGTTAAAAATACGTCATTTTTTCTTATTTTTCAGAATTAACCCCCCCCCCCCAATAGAGCGGATCCGTTCCAATTACGTAAGTCACGTATGTAAGACTTCTGATTATTTTCCCTACCAAGTTTCATCCTGATCCCTCCAATCTAAGCGTTTTCCATGATTTTAGGTTCCCCCACCCCAAACTTCCCCCAATGTCACCAGATCCGGTCAGGATTTAAAATATTTGCTTTGAGACACGATATCCTTCTAAATATTAAATTTCATTGAGATCCGATCACCCGTTCGTAAGTTAAAAATACCTCATTTATTCTAATTTTTCAGAATTAACCCCTCCCTCAACTACCCCAAAGAGAGCGGACCCGTTCCGTTTATGTCAATCATGTATCCAGGACTTGTGCTTATTTTTACCACCAAGTTTCATCCCGATCCCTCCACTCTAAGTGTTTTCCAAGTTTTAGGTTTCTCCCTCCCAACTCCCCCCCCCCCAATGTCACCAGATCCGATCGGGTTTAAAATAAGAGCCTTGAGTCACGATACCCTTCTAGATATCAAATTTCATTGAGAGCCGATCACTCGTTCGTAAGTTAAAAATACCTCACTTTTCTAATTTTTCAGAAATAACCCCTCCCCCCCCCCGCCAACTACCCCAAAGAGAGCGGATCCATTCCGTTTATGTCAATCATGTATCTAGGACTTGTGTTTATTTTTCCCACCAAGTTTCATCCCGATCCCTCCACTCTAAGTGTTTTCCAAGTTTTAGGTTTCCCCCTCCCAACTCCCCCCCCCCCCAATGTCACCAGATTTTAAAATAAGAGCTCTAAGACGCGATATCCTTCTAAACATCAAATTTCGTTGAGATCTGATCATCCGTTCGTAAGTTAAAAATACCTCATTTTTCCTAATTTTTCAGAAAACTGAATGATAAACTCAGCTGAAAGCACGAACAGGAATGGTTAGAAACAATAGATGGCAGTACTTTCGGTCCCCTCTTTTTTGTTTCTGTAAATTTTTCTATTTATTACTCAAGAAGGTATATTGGCTGTGGGGCCGGGTAACTGCCGCATTTATTTAACCCTTATAGATTTTAGTCCATCTTCATTTTCAAACTGGTACCTGCCTGCTTGCCTGCTAGAACGGAGCTTTCCACTCGAAAGCAGAAACATGGTTTGATGAAACGAAAGCTTGACTGCATAACTTCAGATAATTCTCTCTGATATTGGCTATAAAACTCCAACCCACTTCGCACACTATAGGCTCTGGCTCAAGGACAAGCAAAAACCATCCTTTTTGGCCCCAGGCAAGAGCTCTACGAAGCTTTCCAAAATGCAAAGTCATATTCATCAATCCGGTCTAAGGTCCACTCTTTTCGTAAAAACCGCAGAGGTTAGACCCTTAGGAATAACCTGAAATCGTGGTATTAGAAAAAAAAAACGACAAAGCCACTCGCAACACAATTAATGTAGCTGTCGGTATTTAAAAATATCATGTGTCTCGGAAAATTTTTCACCATAACTTAAATGAAAGGGTGTTGCCAAGGAACTGGGGCCAATAAAAGTACGAAGATAGTTTTAACACCAACTGCAGTAATATTTTTTGTTACATACGAGTTATAAACTCCCCCTTCCCCCAATTAGTAGAAATTCTGAATTTTCACTGTGTTCCTTGCTTTATTTTTTGTTCTGTTTTTTTTTTTTAATATGGCCATTTGGGTTGTGATTGAATTTTTTTTTTTCGTCTTCTCTTGGGAAAAACATGATGCATCTTGTAGTCAATTTGTTTTCCTATTAGAATTGCAGCTTGTAAATTTCTGTGCTAATTAATATTTATTTTCTGTTCTAGGACTTTGAATATAAGCTACAACAAAATCGCTTATTTGCCTTATTCGATCAGCTCCATGTATTTTGATAATATTGATATAAGCGATGCTTTTGATATGGGATATATGGGAAGAAACCTTCAAACCACTGAAGCGGATCATCAAGTAAAATCCTTAATGGAATTAGCAGCCTTGTCAGTACTTGATCGAAAAATTCCACTTTCTGTTCGCAGTGTACCTTTGACTATAATAGAGTGCATGGAGTACTCTTATATTTGCCATTGTGGAAAAAAGTCTATAAATCCTCCGTTTAAAAACATATCTTTAATATCTCTGAAAGCCATTAGCTGTTGTATAGAAGGACTAAATAGTGCTCCAATGCTTGCAGTTGCTTGTTCCTCAAAGTGTTTGTCTCGTTTTAAAATTTCCTTGAGTCCGTTTAAAATGTACACTTAACCCGAGTGTTGCTTGTATGGTAATTGATTGTATAGATAACAATTTCTTAGGAAGAAGGGCACACATTAAAGGTTGCTATTGTAGAAAAAATTAGCCTATGTATCTTCTATTTAAAATTATATTTTCTATGTGGCGGAAGAGTAATACTTGTATGGAAGGACGCTAGGAATGAAATACTTATATACTAGCTAAGAGAGGCTTAATTTAAGATATGCTCTACCAGCAAAGGTCTTAAGGGGTTTCCCTACATTAAAAGCTCAGCTTGTGTAAATATTCATTTAAAAATGTATGCAAAAAAATTGGTTCTTATATTGTAGGCTAAAGTAGCGTTGCATTCGTCGTTGTTACTTGCTCTTCCATGTTCTTGTCTCAATTCAAAATTACTTAAGCTCATTAGAAAATTACTAAAAGTAACTATTAAGCAAGTTAGGTATGTGTCTATCAGTTTAAATAAAAACTTTTATGTATCAAACCTTTAAAAACTCGATTCACGTGTTTAAAGTATTAATTGTGACAATGAAGGACAAAGTAGAGCTCCAATGATCATAGCTGCTTTCTTCAACTTTAAGCCTGTCTGAAAATATGTGTAGAAATTGAGTGATGTGAAAGTATGTATAGACTCTGGCAGGCAGAATTGAAAATTAATATGTTACTCTATTCATTAAAATCAATCCCATGTTTTATTGTTGTTAAAATTTTATTTCTTTTTTTGTACCTATAACGGAAAGACAGTGTGAATTGTGGTTTCTCTCACGCCCTGACAGTTCGAAAAGTCACTTAATGAGTTTGGGCCTATGTATGTTCTAGTCCTTAATGAGAATGAAGTTACATGGGGTACGACCGTACTAGAGTATAGACTAAAAAAACATTTGGACATCTCACCACAGATCGTCTCTGCTAAATAAAGTGGTTACCCTATTCTGGATGCTTAGGAGGAAATATTGGAATCCCTCTGGTGCTTCTTTACATTTTTTCTACTGTGCCATTTTTCTTAGTAAATAATATCGGACATATGGGTGCTGAAAGTAGAAGGCCCAATCAAAACACAAAGCTGCTAAAGAGTCATGTTACTCGTTACTTGTAGGTGGATACCATAGTTCTTACTTGACTTACTTTGACTTAAGTCTCCTGCCGGGCACTGCTCGGCGTAGAGAGTGACGTGTGCCTCCTCCACCCACTTCGGTCCATGGCGAGTATTTGCTCTTCGCCCTGTCTGATGTTTGCCATCGTCAAGAACTCGGACAGGCTGTCGGACCAACGTTTCTTCGGTCGGGCGCGAGGTCGCTCCCAACAAACTTTGATAGGGTCGAAGTTATAGATCATCTTTGCGGGTAGATGTGGTGGCATATGAAGCAGATGCCCGAACCATCGTAAGGTTCGCTCGGCTGCTTGAGCCGAAAACCAAGACTGCTTTGTGAGCTGCAGGAGCTTTTCATTGCCGACGAAGTCGGACCATTGTAGGACCTCAATCCTCCTCAGGCTCTTTGCATGAAATACGTCTATTTTCTTGAGGGTTGCAGCTGATGCTTGCCATGTCTCAGCTCCGTAAAGCATCACAGAGCCGACTAGAGCGTTGAAGATCCGCAGTTTCGTTGTGCGATTGATGTTCGGTTTTCGCCAGAGGTGACGATTCAGTCTACCCATGACAGAAGACGCTTTAGATAATCTCGCCTGCAGTTCGGGGAGAAGTGAGCCATTTGAAGAAATTACGGAGCCCAGGTAGGTGAAGTCTTTAACAACCTCGATGCTAGTGGTGCTGTCCAGGCTAACTGGAGAGTTAACAGCAGGAGAAGACTGGTCTGTGGCCATAATTTTAGTTTTGTTCCAGTTTATATGCAGTCCCACTTTGGCAGCCTCTTCTCGCAGAATTCGGAGTGCTTCCAGCAGCTGCTCCATGGAGTCCGCCAGAATGGCCAAGTCATCGGAAAAATCAACATCTGTGATGGTATGATCTCCGAATTTGAGCCCAAAGATGAGACGTGAAGTGGTTTTTGTCATAACTTAATCTATGATGACATTGAAGAGCTCTGGGGCCACTGCACATCCTTGGCGCACCCCTTTCGTGATTTGAAAGAACGAGCTGCGCCGACCATTTATTTGTACACAGCTCTCCGTCCCATGGTGCAGCGCCTTGAGAAGTCTGCAATATTTCTCGGGTAGGCCAGTCAACTCTAGAATCCGCCAAAGAGCTTTTCGATTGACTGAGTCAAATGCAGCACGGAAGTCAACGAAGGCAATAAATGCTTTCTGTTGGAACTCTGTGGTCTTCTCTACTATCTGTCGAATCGTGAAAATCTGCTCGATGGTTGAACGATCCGACATAAAACCAGCTTGCTCTGGTCGCCGGATTTTTCGAATGATGCTCCGACATTGATCCAGCAGGACCATTGAAAACAGTTTGCCAGGGACTGAGAGTTGAGTTATTCCCCGGTAGTTGGAGCAGTCGCTTCTTGAGCCTTTTCTCTTCCATAAGGGGATGATGACACCCTTCCGCCAATCCTCGGGAATTATCTCTGCATTGCAGGACCTCCATATTTTAGCAGCTCCGAGTTTAAGCCACAGATACCAGCAGCCTTATTATTCTTGAGTCTTTTTACTGCATATCCAATTTCTGAGGGGCTGAAAGGAACATCTGTTCCAGGTCTTTGACTGCAAGGTTGGCTGGGATTATCATTAGGAGGCGCAAACGGACCAGTATTGTTGAGGAGCGAACCGAAGTGGTCTTTCCACCGCTCAAGACAAGAACCTTCGTCAGAAAGAAGTGCACCATCCCTGGACAGAACAGGACCCAAGGTGGGAGTTTTATTTTCAGTGAGATCTCGGAGATGCTTGAATAGGCTGCCCATGTCTTTCTTTTTTGCAGCTAGCTCAATTTCATCGGCTTTCCTTGCAACAAACTGGGTTCTATCCCAGTGAATGAGTCTGTTCCGTACTCCATTGAGCCTTCGATATGTGGTCATGTCCCCAAGAAGTCTTTCCTTCCGTCTTTGCTCTATGACTTGCAGTGTTTCATTAGTTAGCCACGATTTCTTTGGGTAACTCCTCTTGCCAAGCACTAGTCGTGCTGATTCGCTGGTCTGCAATTTAAAATGCTTCCAGAGATCTTCGCTGCTATTAAGTGAGCCAAAGGTCTCGAAGCGATTCGATATCTCGATACTGTACTTCTGGCGAGTATCTGGTTCCTTTAGTTTCCCAATATCTGCAGCGACGGGTTTTCTTTCCGATCGTTGTGCATGGAGGCGAAGCCGAAGATCGGCACACGCAAGCCTATGGTCTGCGTTTCCAAGCTCTGCTGATCTGTAAGTTCTGCAGTTCTTCACCAATGATCTCCAGCGTTTGGCAATAATGACGTAGTCAATCATCTTCTTTGTACGACCGTCATTACTATACCACGTGTACTGATGAATAATTTTGCGTTGGAAGTAGGCATTTGCAATGTAACGGTCGTGAGATCGGCACAGTTCAAGTAAGCGGGGCCCATTGTCGTTAAGTGGGTCGGGGGATACAGGACCAACTGTGCCACGCCATACACCCATATCATCGCGCACTGTCGCATTAAAGTCGCCAAGGAGAACAGTTATATCATGAGGGGAGGGGTACTGTTGCAAGGCATCTGGACAAAGCAGAGTAGAAATCCTCCTTAGTCGTATCATTAGAATCGTTGGTCGGGGCATAGCATACGATGACAGTCATCTTGCCATGCTTGTGTCCAAAGCGGGCCTTCATTAATCTGTCAGATACAGCTTCGTGTAAAAGTAAGGCCTTTCTTGTAAGGCTATTTAGTGCAAGGCCAACACCATTCCGTCTCGAGCTTCCTCCAGACCAGAGCAATGAGTCACTGTTACTTATTCGCTCTTCTCCACTTCCGGTAAGACTTGTTTCTGTAAGACCTGCAATTGACACTTTGTTCTTGCGAAATTCTTCAGAGAGTAGGTTCTTTGACGCAGGTGCATTCAGAGTCAAGACATTCCAGGTCGCTATTCGTAGCCCCCTTCAGTCCATAAGGTTTAGTCTGTCAGTCTTTCTGACTTCATCAGCATGTCCATTGACGCGCGATGGTCGAGATCTTAAAAGGGAGTCCGGGTCCGAGGCTATATTGTCACTTTTCGTAGCACTTAATTTTCGGGTGGAGGGTCGCTAGCCCAACCGACCCTAGGCCTGAAATCTGATTATAGCTAGGTTAAACCTAGGTACTGAGATTCCCGGGGTGGGCTCCACCCGCCGCATGAGGTTGTGGCCGTCCTGATCGGAGTGTTTAGTTAAGGGGAGAAACCCCATATCCAGAGGCACGTGGTCAGCAGACAGAGTCTGCCTCATTCCGGACGAACTTCATTCACCTCCAATACCGATAGTTCACCTTTAATTTATTGTTAAACGTTTGACAAATAGCAGTGTATGCATTCAATCATCCGTCCCGACTAAAACTGAAAACGTTAGTGCATACGAGATGAGGATACGAGTACCGGGCCACGGCACGCGGGAGGCTTCTATATATGGATTCTCACTGTCGCTTGTCTTCTAAACGCAGACAATTTAAGCCTTTTCTTGATGCCGTGACGTCCAAATAGACCTTAAATTAGAAGTAGTGCCTTTATAATTTTTTTTTACCTTTAACTTTTGCCTCGGCTTGTCTTTTGTCATTATGAAAGACATACCGCTGACGCTTCGTTTTTTTTAATTGTTCAGGGGGTGGGAAAAAACTTTTTCTTTTGCCTCGACTTGTCTTTTGTCATTATGAAAAACATGTTGCCGAACCTTTTCTTCTTTTAATTGTTCAGATGGTGGGACAAAACTTCCTCTTTTGCCTCAGCTTGTCTTTTGTCATTATTAAAGACATATCGCCGAACCTTTGTTTCTCTTAATTATTCAGGTGGTGGGACAGAATCTAGGCCAGGTTTTTGATTTTCAAAGATATGGTAGACGTTGATGACCTTATCCACGTCTAAATTCAAAACCTAATAAACATCACTATCATTTTCAATTGTTTAGTTCGTTTTACTTCGACTTGTCTTTCGTCACTATTGAAATACATGTTGCTGAACTTTTTTTTCTTTTTTTTTACAAAGGTATGGTAGGCATTGATGACTTTATCCATGACAAAATCCCAAGCGCAGTCATCATCACTATCATTTTCAGTTTTGACACGTTTTTATTCTCGCTGTCCAGTTAGATTTTTGCAATAAATCGAGACGTCAATTTTAAAAACCAAAATTAAGGCTCTTAACGAATTTTCACAGACATCTGACCTATCTAGATTGCTTTGTTATGGCACTTGGTATTAACCAAGCCACACATAGCAATCGCAAGTTCTGTTGGTCTGTTGGTCCCGGTTTTGCTACTTTAGGCACTTCCAGGTAAGCTAGGACGATGAAATTCGGCAGGCGTATCAGGGACCAGACCAGATTAAATTAGAAATAGTTGTTTTCCCAATTTGACCATCTGGGGGGGGGGGGGGTGAGGGCTCGTTAATTCGAAAAAAATAGAAAAATTGAAGTACTTTTAACTTACGAACGGTTGATCAGATCTTAATGAAATTTGATGTTTGGAAGGATATCGTGTCTCAGAGCTGTTATTTTAAATCCCGACCGAATCTGGTGATATTGGGGGTGGGTGTTGGGAGGGGGAAACTTAAAATCTTGGAACACACTTAGAGTGGAGGGATCGGGATGAAACTTGGTGGGAAAAATAAGTACAAGTCCTAGATACATGATTGACATAACCGGAACGGATCCGCTCTCTTTGGGGTAGTTGGGGGGGGGGGTATTTCTGAAAAATAAAAAAATGAGGTATTTTTAACTTACGAACGGGTGATTGGATCTCAATGAAATTTGATATTTAGAAGGATATCGTGACTCAGAGCTCCTATTTTAAATCCCGATCAGATCTGGTGACATTGGCGGGGGGGGGGGGTTGGGAGGGGGAAACCTAAAACTTGGAGTAACACTTAGAGTGGAGGGATTGGGATGAAACTTGGTGGGAAAAATAAGCACAAGTCCTAGATACATGATTGACATAACCGGAACGGATCCGCTCTCTTTGGGGTAGTTGGGGGGGGGGTTAATTCTGAAAAATTAGAAAAAATGAGGTATTTTTAACTTACGAACGGGTGATCGGATCTCAATGAAATTTGATATTTTGAAGGATATCGCGTCTCAGAGCTCTTATTTTAAATCCCGACCGGAAATGGTGACATTGGGGGGAGTTGGGAGGGGAAAACCTAAAACTTGGAAAACACTTAGAGTGGAGGGATCGGGATGAAACTTGGTGGGGATAATAAGCAAAAGTCCTAGATACATGATTGACATAACCGGAACGGATCCGCTCTCTTTGGGGTAGTTGGGGGGGGGGTTAATTCTGAAAAATTAGAAAATATGAGGTATTTTTAACTTATGAACGGGTGATGGGATCTCAATGAAATTTGATATTTAGAAGGATATTGTGTCTCAGAGCTCTTATTTTAAATCCAATTTTAGACAATTTTAGTTATCTAATTTTTTTCTAAAAATTAGAAAAAATGACGTATTTTTAACTTACGAAGGAGTGATCGGATCTTCATGAAACTTCATATTTAGAAGGACATCGTAACTCAGATCTTTTATTTTAAATCTCAACCAGATCCAGCGTAATTGGGGGGGAGGGTGGGCAGTTGGGGGAACCGGAAATCTTAGAAAATACTTAAAGCGGTGAGATCAGGATGAAACTGGATGGGAAGAATAAAAACCTGTCTAAGATACGTGACTGATATAACCGGACCGGATCCGCTCTCTTTGGGGTAGTTGGGGGGGGGGGGGGGTAATCGTGAAAAACAAAAAAAAAATCAGGTATTTTTAACTTACGAACGGGTGATCGGATCTCAATGAAATTTGATATTTAGAAGGATATCGTGCCTCAAAGCTCTTATTTTAAGTCCCGACCGGATCTGGCGACATTGGGGGTAGTTTGGGGTGGGGGAACCTAAAATGATGGAAAACGCTTAGATTGGAGGAATCGGTATGAAACTTGGTGGTAAAAATAAGCAGAAGTCTTAGATACTTGATTTACATAATTGGAACGGATCCGCTCTATTGGGGGGGGGGGGAGTTAATTCTGAAAAATTAGAAAAGATGACGTATTTTTAACTTACGAAGGAGTGATCGTATCTTCATGAAACTTCATATTTAGAAGGAACTCGTAACTCAGATCTCTTATTTTAAATCTCAACCGGATCTAGCGTAATTGGGGGGGGCAGTTGGGGGGGGAACCAGAAATCTTAGAAAATACTTAAAGCGGTGAGATCAGGATGAAACTGGATTGGAAGAATAAAAACATGCCTAAGATACGTGACTGACATAACCGGACCGGATCTGTTCTCTTTGGGGTAGTTGGGGGGGGGGGGGTAGTTCTGAAAAATTAAAAAAATGAGGTATTTTTACTTACGAACGGGTGATCAAATCTCAGTGAAATTTGATATTTAGAAGGATATCGTGTCTCAGAGCTCTTAGTTTAAATTCCGACCAGATCTGATGACATTGCGGGGGGGGGGTTGGGAGGGGGAAACCTAAAACTTGAAAAACACTTTTAGAGTGGAGGGATCGGGATGAAACTTGGTGGGAAAAATAAGCACAAGTCCTAGATACATGATTGACATAGCCGGAACTGATCCGCTCTCGTTGAGGTAGTTTGGGGGGGGGAGGGTAATTTTGAAAAATTAGAAAAAATGAGGTATTTTCAACTTACGAACGGGTGATCGGATCTCAATGAAACTTGATATTTAGAAGGATATCGTGTCTCGGAGCTCTTACTTTAAATCCCGACCGGATCTGGCGACATTGGGGGGAGTTGGGAGGGGAAAACCTAAAACTTGGAAAACACTTAGAGTGGAGGGATCGGGATGAAACTTGGTGGGAAAAATACGCACAAGTCCTAGATACATGATTGACATAACCGGAACAGATCCGCTCTCTTTGGGGTAGTTGGGGGGGGGGGTAATTCTGAAAAATTAGAAAAAAATGAGGTATTGTTAACTTACGAACGGGTGATCGGATCTCAATGAAATTTGATATATAGAAGGATATCGTGTCTCAAAGCTCTTATTTTAAGTCGCGAACGGATCTGGTGACATTGGGGGGAGTTTGGGTTGGGGGAACCTAAAATGATGGAAAACGCTTAGATTGGAGGGATCGGGATGAACCTTGGTGGGAAAAATAAACAGAAGTCTTAGATACGGGATTTACGTAATTGGAACGGATCCGCTCTATTGGGAGGGGGGGGGGGTTAATTCTGAATTGAAAAAATGACGTATTTTAACTTACGAAGGAGTGATCGGATCTTAATGAAATTTCATATTAGAAGGACCTTGTAACTCAGATCTCTTATTTTAAATCTCAGCTGGATTCAGCGTAATTGGGGGGGGGGGGGTACCGGGAATCTCTGAAAATACTTAAAGCGGTGAGATCAGGATGAAACTGGATGGGACGAATAAAAACCTGTCTAGAATAAGTGACTGACATAGCCGGACCGGATCTGCTCTCTTTGGTGGAGTTGGGGGGGGGGAATTTTGAAAATTGAGGTATTTGTAACTTACGAAAGGGTGACCAGATCTTAATGAAATTTGATATTTAGAAGGATCTTGTGCTTTAAAGCTCTACTTTTAAATTCCGATCAGATCCTGTGACATTGGGGGGATTGGAGGGGGAAACCGGAAGGCTTGGAAAACGTGAAAATTGGGGTATTTTTATCTCACGAATAGGTAATCGGATCTTAAGGAAATTTGATATTTAGAAGGAATTCATGTCTCAGAGTTCTTATTTCAAATCCCTACCAGATCATTTGACATTGGGGGGAGTTGGAGGGGGGAATCTCGGAAAACACTTTGAGTGGAGGAATCGGGTTGAAGCTTGGTGATAGAATAAGCAAATGTCCTTGATACGTGATTGACGGAACCGTACTGGATTCGCTCTCTTTTGGGGAGTTGGGGGAGGGGTTCAGTGCCTTGGCGAGTTTGGTGCTTCTGGACGTGCTAAGACGATGAAAATTGGTAGGCGTGTCAGGGAGCTGCACAAATTGACTTGATAAAGTCGTTTTCCCAGATTCGACCATCTGGGGGGGGGGATAAAGGGAGAGGAAAAATTAGGTATTTATAACATACGAGTGGGTGATCGGATCTTAATGAATTTTGATATTTAGAAGGACATCGTGACTCAGAGCTCTTATTTTAAATCCTGACCGACATTAAGCCTCTTATTTTCCTTTTAATCAATCTATTGATTCATAGAATTTTGTTAGAGCTCATACCATATGAGGTCTTGGCTCTTAGCTCTTCATGCCTCGTCACAAGTGCCATATGAGCTCTTAGCTCTTGTTATGTGAGAATATCCCAAGATATCAATTTTCCCGAATTGTAATTTTCGCAGAAATTTCAGGTTGAACTCTTGTTCGTGCAGTAACTTCATGCAAAATGTAACTTTGCCATCTGAATGTAATTCAGATGCAGAATGCAAAGTGTAATTTGCTCCGAGTTTATTATGAACCTTAGATCGTTGAGATGGATTTCCCGATGCTTTTTGCTTTTGAACTTTTTCGTGTGTTATTTTATATGCATTTTATGTTTATCAAACGGAAAAAGTTCGGAATTGCTATTTAGTTACTGTTTTGTATATCCTTCTTTTCTGTGCTCGTCTCGTAAACCTATATGTCAGTGGTGACTAAATGTGCTTGAAAGTCTTTCAATGCACACTTTTTCACGACAAACTGAATAGTGCAGTATAGAAAGGAAAAAAATGTGTTGGGTCGTTAATATTTTATCACTAAAGGCCAGTGAAAATTTTTAAACTGGAAATAGGTTATCACGATCAGTATTAATGTATTGTGGCGCAATTGTTGCGAATGTCTTGTTCTTTAATAAGATACGATTTTGTCTTCTTTTTTTCATGACAACTGGATATTAAAAAAAAAAAAAAAAAAAAAAAAAAAAAAAAAAAAAAAAAAACCTTATCTCTTTCAAATGTAAACATGTCCAGAAAAATCGTCGTGTGTTTCAGTGAATTTTTATTGTTTCTTCAATTACGTTTTCGAACATGTTTTCTTATCGCTGCTGCTGTATTTTTGAGGTGTTTACAAAGTTACAAATATTATCCATAAGTTTGGCTTTTTTTTTCACTTCACTTTATCAACTTTTCCATTATGAAGTATATTATTTTGGGATTAATTTTGAGTTCATAAAACGTTGTGTATTCTGTATAGCTTCGCGAAAAATAAAAATTTGGGGATATTGTTGTGCAGATCTGGCTTATAAGATAGGAAGCAGAAGCAAGAATATTAGAGAGGACGAATATTAGAGAGGACCATGTTTGGATTGGGATTTGGAATTTCCTCCACGGGCTCTCTTGCAAAGACTTCTGAAAATTATAGACAGTGCAATAGCGCTGCCTAAGTAAAGAGCGATGTGGGCACAGTGTATTGTTTTTCTTTTTCTTACTTCGGTTTTAGACCAGGGCACTTCGTATCGAAAGAGTTGTCGTGAAAATGTCGAAAAGGACTCATTCGATTGGAAATTGAAAGGGCCAGTGCCCTTTTTAATAGCCAAAGTGATTGGAGCTTACTCCCTTGTCACGCCCACAATTTCCCCAAGCATATCTAATCCAAATTTTGATGTAGCCATTCTGTTCAACGTAGTTAAAAAGTTTGGAAACTATGACTTTGCGGATGACACCCTTCATAGCCCTTAGGTCAAGGGTTGTAAGCTATGCCCTGGGGCATTTAAGGTTTATATAGAAAGGGTGATCGCATAAACTTCAGAGGGGGTCATTGGATTGGAAACCAGAAGTTCTAGATGCCCTTTTAAAGATTCAGAGTGATCTACTGCTACTAACAACTCACAACAGCACAAAGCCACCTGAGTCCGACATAGCTACGCAGGCTCCTCCTCCTCTCAATCTATTCAAAGCCTCCCACTTTACACCCTCCTAGGAAGTTTCTATTTCCTTTAAATCCTCCCACCTCAGACGAGGATGACCTGCTTTGCGTTTGGCCCTAGGCGGTTGGCCGAAAAGGACAATCTTTGGCAATCTGTCATCCTTCACCCGCAGAACGTACCCTAGCCATCTCAACCTTTCTTTCATTATAGCCCTATAAAGCGGGATTGTACCACATTTTTCGTACAGCCTACTGTTTGAAATACGGTCAGTCAGCCCGGTACCCAGAACAATCTGTAGGCAATTTCTCTGGAAAACATCCAGTAAATTTTCATCCGGTTTTCGGAGCGCCCATACTTCAAAGCCATATTTCACCACTGTCATCACTGTACCTTCCTATATTCTAATCTTGGTTTGCAGACTTATCTTCCTGCTCTTCTAAACTTTTTTTAACTGAAAAAAACACTGAGCCTTTACTAATAATGCTACCAAGGTAAGTGAAGCTGCCCACTTGATCAATCTTTTCTTTACCCAGCGTCACCTTTTTATCCTCACTTATTCCTAGCCTTTGTTACTTATTCTTTTTAACATCAATTTTCGAACCTATTCTAGCACCCTGAACTCGCGAAACCTCTAAAAGTTCATCCATTTTGCTCACACTTTCATCTAGGATGCTTAAATCATCGGCATAAAGTCCAGGATAGTTTCTCCTCCCCATTTGATTCCGTGGTCTCCCATTGCCTTTCCTGTGTTCTTTAAGACAAAGGCCATCAAAATGATCCATAAAAAGTGGGATAGAACACAACCATGCTTAACTTCCTGATATAATACAAAAGCAGCTGCTAACTTCATTTTCTACCTTAACCGCAGCAGCATTATTCTCGTACATAGCACAAATCACTTTAATGTATTTGTCTGGTATACCATACAAGGATAAGACCTTTGCTAAAGCTCTACTATCGACAGAATCGAACGCTTTGGAGGGTGGATACTTTCAGCCTCCTACCTCCTATTTTGCCAAAATGCATCTAATAGAAATTTCGAAATTTTCCTCTCATTTTCTTTCCTAGAAACTTCTAAAAAGGCTCAATTGATTGAAAACTGAAGGGGCAAGTGCCCCTTTTAATCGTCGAAAGTGATTACAGGGCAACTAAACCCCCTCTCACGTCCAGTATTTCACCAAATACATCCAATCAAACTTTGAGAAATTCATTTTTATCGGGTTAGTTGAAAGGTCTGGAAATTATGTCTTTGAGGATGACAACCCCCTACAGCCCTCAGGGCAAGGGTTGTAAGTTATGTCCTGGGGACATATAAAGTTTTTACAGAAAGGGTGGTCGTATGAACTTCGGAGGGGGCTCGTTGGATTGGTAATCAGAAGTTCTAGTACCCTTTTTAAAATTCAAAGTCATCTGAGGGTAGATACCTCCCTTCCCCTCACCTCGTGTTTTCCTGAAATGCGTCTGATAGAAATTTTGAAGTGACTATTTGTTGTCGTAGAAACAATGCCCCTTTTAATAATCGAAAGTGATTAGAGGGCAACTAACCCCTTTCCCATGCCCACCATTTCCCCAAACCCATACAATCAAAATTTTTAGATAACCGTTTTGTTCAACGTTGATGAAAAGTCCGGAAATTATAGTGCCCCTAGTCGAAAGTGATTAGAGGATAACTAACTTCCCTCCCGTGCCCACCATTTTCCCAAACACGTCGAATCAAAATTCTGACATAGCCATTTTTTTCAGTGTAGTTAAAATATCTGAGAATTATGTCTTTGAGGATGACAACCCCCACAGCCTTCGGGGCAAGGGTTGTAAGTTATGCCCTGGGGGGCATATAAAGTTTTTGTAGAAAGAGTGGTCTTTTAAACTTTAGAGGCGTTCATTGGATTGGTCATCAGAAGCTATAGTACCCTTTTGGAGATTCGAAGTGATCGAAGGGCGGATATCCCCCCACGCACATCGTATTTTCCTGAAATGCATCTGATAGAAATTTTAAGATGACCAGTTGTTGTAGAAACTTCTAAAAAGGCTCATTTGATTGGAAATTGAAGGGCCTTGTGCCCTTTTTAATAGCCGAAAGTTATTAGAGGGCAACTAACCCCCTCCCACGCCCACCATTTCCCCAAGCACATCCAATCAAAATTATGAGATAGCCATTTTGTTCAGTATAGTTAAAAGATCCGGAAATTGTGTCTTTGAGGATGACACACACACACAGCCCTCAGGGCAAGGATTGTAAGCTACGCCCTGGGGGCATGTAAAGTTTATCTAGAGAGGGGGGTTTCATAAACTTCTGAGGGGCTCATTGGATTGGTAAACAGAAGTTCTAGAACCCTTTTTAAAAGTTAAGTGATCGGGGCACCCGCTTCGCTACAAACAAAATATATTTTAAATGTTTTCTCTTTTCTTACTTTAAAAAGAAATTATCAAGACTTCAAAGAATAAATATCATTATAATACAGTAATAGTAAGTATGCACTTAGTGCCTTTTGGTTACTTCAAATTTCCTCACAACATACCCTTAAAGTTTCAATTTAATGCTCTAAGTCATACCCGGAATATTGCTAATACACCCTGCTGGGAATCTAAATATAGTGTGGTTTGATTTAGTTCAACATACCCTGAGAGCTTTACCTGAAAACCCTTAGCTTCAGTAGTCGTAATAGGTGTAGCAGTTCAGTTTTATAATAAGTTTAGCAATAGCAGTATGCACATAGCATCTTTTTTTCAGCATCTCCATCGACATGCGCTCAATGTCTCAATTTAATACCCTAAGCAGTTCTTTGGACATTGCTGATGCGTCCTTTTGGCAAATTGTATGCGTATGGTGTTTTGGTTTCTTTCAACGTACCCTATAATTTTCACCTCAATGTTCCTACATTAAGTATTAGCTGCATCCGAATATTACTTTTTTGTTAGTTCAACATCCCCCCAACTTATACTCCAACCTTTTCCTAAGGTACTGTTGATACGCCCTTTTGAGAAGTTGCATGCGCACAATATGACTTGTTTTAGTTCAACTTCCTCGCAATATTCCCTGAAATTTCCACCTTCATAACCTTAGTAGTAGAAGTCATAGTGGTAGCAGTAGGGGTATTAGTAGTGCTAACTGTAGTAGCAGTGGTAGTATGAACACATTGGCATTGGCATTGTCAGTTGGACATCCCCCTCAGTTTGCCCAGTAAATTTCAACTTAATGCTCTAATTCGTTCCTAAGATATTGCTTATATGACCTTTAGTTGTAGCTGTGATTCAAGTAGCAGTAGTAGTAGTAGCGTGCGCATATTTTCTTTTGGTCAATTGGTCATCCCGTAACCATTGCCTGAAAGTTCTAACTTAATACCTTAAACGATTCATGATATACGCTCATTTCGCACCCCGCATGCACATAGTGTGTTTTGATTTAGTTTAATCATCCACTCAGTATTCTCTTGAATTTTCACCTTCGCATCCTTAGCCTTAGTAATAATAGTATTATAGTAGTTGCAGTATTAGTATCAATAGTAGTATGAACATATTGCCTTTTTGTCAATTGAACATCCTCTCATCATGCCCCGAAAGTTCCAACTTAATACCTAAGCCACTTTTAGGATACGCACTTTCAACACCCTAAATGCAGATAGTGTGTTTGATTTAATTCAACACTCTCCTCAAAATTCTCTAGAAGCTTCACCTGAACGCCGCCTGTGCCTTCTACAGACTAGAGCATAACTTGCACTCTACTGGAAACAAGATACATTTTAAATGTTTTCCCTTTTTTATCTTTAATAAATCCGAATTTATTAAGACTTAAAGGAATATCAGTGAATATGCATATTAAACTGTCAATCCACATTCTTTTTTTCGGTGATCTTGGCTATAATAGTGGCTTTGTTAAAATTAAAAAAAAAAATATGAAACATTTAAATATATTCGTTTCCAGTAAAGTGCAAATTATCTTCAGTCCCACGAAATGTTTGAACATCGTCCAGGTAGCGTCCGTGCCGCTATATAACAGGAACATGGTCAATCTGACTCCGTGCTGACCCATTAGGTGAAGTACATGTAATATCTATGTTATTTGCACTGTGAGAACAACAATCCACCAACAAATAGGGCACGGCTAGCACAGCGCCAATTAAACGCAACCCATTGTCATTTTGTTGCACCAAAACTGTGCTGGCCAATCACACCAGATTCAAAGTCATGATCGCTATCAACTTGGCATTTCATTCACCGCATATAATGAGAATATCAATTTAGAGTATTGAATTGACTAGATCCTACAATAAAAAAAATCATGTCTTTCGTAGAATTATTGACCTCATTAGTGGGGGCGTATGCAGCTGTAATTATCAATTCACACTGGGAACTAGCGAAACGAGCTTTTAGCATCCTATCATCATTTAGCATAAACTTGAGCCTCGATTTCTTCGCTGATTCATTTACAGCAAGGAAAACTCAAAGTTTCACGCTTCCTCCCCTTTCAGAGAAGAAGAGTTCGTATCCATGAATACGCATAGATCCAGGACTAAAACAGAAGGGAAGTGGGGCAACACAAAGAAATGTAAATTAGAATCTGAGGAAAACATAGGAAATATTGGAATAAGTTTCAAATACTTTGAGATTTTGAAGGAGTTAAAATTGGCTAGAACTTGTCAAGCAATTTTGTTCTAAAATTGTGTTAAGACGATAAGTACAGCATTTCATAAAAAAAGATATTAGCAAAATTACCAGGAAACGAAAAGCAAAAACTACTAGCTGTTAGGGAAATCTTAATCCACAAGAAACCTCAACTAATTGTGCCTGTAGTAGCAGACGTATTCTTACAAAAAAAAAAGTATCTAACAACTATTATAATTTTAAAAATCATAATCTCGAAGGCTCAGGTTCAGATTTGCTGAGGTCTTCTTCAAACTCGGAATACTTTTTCGTTTTGTACTCTCTTCGTGCCTCGTCTACAAGAATATTTGTCAGCAAATTTTTGTTATGTGGCTCTGGGACTATAGCTGGAAAGAGGTTTCCTGAAAAGAACAGAAACTATATAATGAATTTGAAGGAGCAAATTTTAGGTAGACCTATAATAATATCATAAGCATAAAAAGTATATTTCACGAAGGCTTTAATGTTTGAGAATAAGCGTTTTAATGGGACCCGGGTCATTAAGAAACAACTGTGGGCGTAACGTTTATTGCTAGCTATTTCAGATCCCTGCTAATTGAGCTAAGGCTTTTCAATTAACGAATAGGAAGATCTCATTGTTCTACGTTTTTGATATGGTAAAACTGGCTAAGATCTTTTACATATGCATTTTATGCTTAGGAAGGCAGTATCGATAAAGTTACCAAAAATGAAATTCTATTGGATATTTCAATAAAAATGGTTAATACACATGGAATTTAATGATCTTAGTGAATAAGTGTACTCGTAACTACCAGGCTAGTTTTCCAAACACTACAGGGAAATGGTTGCCCGAAAATTTTGGCCATTTATCGTCAGGGTCCTTTAAAAAAAACATCAGGGATTTTGAGATTTTTTTTTTTTATTTTTCTGCTGTAAAAAAAAAATTACTAAACAGCCATCCAAAACCTACGTTTTAGGCTATTTTGAGAAGATAAAATTCAAATTTGATTAAATTTATGTTTTGATTCAATTTTGGAAGATCACATAAAACTTAAGAAGATACATTTTACACTTATTGCTAGCAATGGATTCCAGGCAGCTAACCACATAAATATTCTGTCATTGTTCCTGTGTCGTCTCCAAACGTATCACCACGAAAAATATCAAATTTTTCTCTGCCGTCAGATAGAACGTCGTTGTCTTAGCTGTCATTACAACAACTGTCACCACTTTCTGTCATCAGGCTAAGTATCGTCCCTTTTATCTACCATTGTAAAGCTTATCATCGTTAGTTTTTTTTTTGTTATAGGACAGATTGCCCTTTATTTTCACTTAGCTCTTTTTTTATATCATACCATGACTTAGCTTGTATTTGCGTAATTTCAAGCACTTGGCCCGATCTTTTTCACCGTGCTACTATCCTAGTAGAGTGAGGTCCGTTCCCTCGTGGATCGCCCGATCTCCTGACTATATCTGCTCTGAGCCTCTTAGCAGAGTGGGATGAAAAAAACGCAAGAAACATGTTTTTTTCCATCCATGACATTGATTATCATTCATCATATCATTCATGACAATGATTTAAGTGAAGGTTAGAATGGATGCAGGAGGTGAAAAAATGAAGGGTAATTTGAAAATGTACAGGGATGATTTTTGATATCTTTCTTTTTCTTCTTTTACTGGTTTATTTTATTTTGTACAGAACGTTCGCTAGGTTTTCACATTTGGGTAATTATAATGTTTATCGGTTCTACTCTTTTTCCTTTGGTATTCCATGATTAATTGTAACAGGCTATTACTGCTCAAGAATAATTCTGTAGGTTTTATCAGGAATCAGATGTCATTTTGAGAGATGTATTTGATGTTATTGGGAATAACATCAGACGATTTGCAGGACTGAAAATCGTCTAAGCAGGTTTTTTTTAGTGATCTAGTGGAAAATGACCCTGAATCTCAGGAGAATGTTTTTTTTTCTTTATTTCATTTGAATTGTCAAGGCTGAATTATTTTAGTAAGTATTTAATTGAATTGAATGCGATTATAGGAAATATAGAATTATTAGCAGTGACTGAACCGTGGTTGAAGGAACGTTTAGATTCTGCATTAGAAATTAAGGGTTATAATTTTTATAGGAAACCCAACGATATCATCAACCTGACGGGGTGGCTGCCTACGTTAAGTCGGACCTCGAGGTTAAGCTAAGGGACGAGATTTATGTTAATGTCGAGATGGTGTTTGAGAGTATAGTAATTGAGGTAGTTCTAGTGAAACGAAGTTTTTACGATTATAAATCGTTATTTTTTAGAGTTAATTGAAATGTTATTATAGTCCAGGACTTTTAGCTCAAAAAAGGGTCGAACCCGGACAAAATTGCAATATAAACGAAAATGGTACCAAAATGATCAGAAAAAAATTCTGTACAACATACTAAAAGTCCCCATAAATCCGAGTGGGGCGAGTACCCGAAAAACAGGGGAAAAGGGGGAAATGCGGGGGAAAATGGGAAAAATGCCGAACATGCCCAGAAAATAGTTTAAAGTGAGTTTTCTGGGGTTTTCACATATGCTGATTACGAAATTGACATCTAAAATTCAGTATAGAAAAAGAGTACTACGGAAAACGGGGGAACAGGGGAAAGAGGGGAGAAAAGAGAAGAATACAGGGTAGGGGTATAAAGCGGTTTGGAAGATATTTTCTGGGGTATTCCTATCTGGTGATTATGAAATTGAGATATAAAATGATATACAAAAATCGATTAACATAAAACGGGAAATGGGGGGAGGGAGGGGAAAAAGGAAAATATACAGGGTAGGGGTAGAAAGCATGTGGAAATGTGTTTTCTAGGGTTTTTCTATCTGCTGATTATAAAATTGACATCTAAAACAAAGTTCGAGAACAAATACAGGAGATCTATAGAGGTTCGGCTACCCCATAGGTTCGGAAAAGGCAAAAAAAAAATTCGAGAAAGAAATACGGAAAAATACTGAAATTACATTATTCCGTATTCCTCGCCGTTATCGACAAGCGCGTGGGTTCGTCAACATAATCCTGTTCTAATTCGACATCCAGTAAGAGAAGCAAGGTAGACTAGTCACCGCGGAGTTCCAGTGCCGACGACAAAACCTATCCTGACGGAATGACATCTAGCGGATCCAATAGTCCCCAGTTTGCGTGGATGCTTACACATGTGAGATGGTAGCAGGATAAATCAAGGTACGACGAGATTTTTTTTTAAGTCAAGCATAATTTTGCGTATCGGCAACTCTTCTTTCAGTACTAAGCCAAGTTTAATTCATTATTTTCCCTGGGTGCCCGAATTAATGGTTAATAGTTGCGTTTTGTCAAATTTAAGCAAGAGCGACATCTAGTTTTTCAGCTTGTTTTCAGAGACGGTCTTTCGAGATGGCGCGCCATTTGGAAGGTTCAGAATTCATTTAGAGAGTTACGTTCGCCGTGCGAATGGTGCTGATGAAAGATAAAGCTCTTTGGAAACCCTGCTGCTGTATCAGAAGTGGAAAATTTTCATGTCATGGAGAGGTGAGATTCAAGGTATCTGTCCTATTTTTACCGAAACTAAGCTGCTCTTCTCTTTCAGTGCAAGATGAAAGACTCCAACAGACTCTGCATTCTTTGTCAGCAGGACATATCAAGCGATGATGACACATCAGTTGTTCTGACTGCGAAAGGAGCACTATCGGTGAGGACAGCAAGCAAAGACAGAGGCGACCAGATTGCTGCAGAACCAGGTCAGATTGTTCATAAAGCATGCCGAAAAGATTATTGCCGCCAAAGTACCATTTATTCCTTGAAGCGGACAAGTGAAGAACCTATCCCTAACGAGACTCCGAGAAAACTGAGATCTCAAGATTTCTTTAACGTGCAGGTCTGTTGCATTTTTTGCAACTATGAAGTGGGGTTCGAGAAGTCGATAAGAAAGGGGGCCAACGGCGAGTGCGTGAAAGCAGCCACGACAGAACTTAGACACTCAGTGTTGCGGGCATGCGAAAGTAGAGGCAAAGACAATTGGGCGACGACTGTTCTCGGAAGGATGAATTGCATTCTTTCTGACCTCCATGCTGCAGATGCAGTTTACCATAAATCATGCTATGTGAGCTTTAAGACAAACAAAAGTATGCCAAAACGGTACAAAGAGGAGAAAGAAAACGATTCTGCCAAGGCGGGAAGACCAGCCGAAACAAAGAAGCGAGAAGCTTTTGAAAAGTCTCTAGAGCACTTTAAAAGTATAGAAGACCAACACTTTACTCTTAGTGATGTCGCAGAAAAGATGAATTCTTTCCTTGGAGTCGGTGAAGCTTACAGTGTGAAGCACATCCAACGTCTTTTGCTTGAAAGCTACGGGGATCGTGTGCTTATCACGGATTTGCCTGGGAAAGCTAGCATTGTGACATTCAGAGAGACGGCTCATTTCATTCTGAACGAGCATCGCACGCTTCCTAAGGACCAATCTGAGGACGTAGAGATCATGAACATGATAAAAACGGTCGCTAGAATAATCAAAAATGAAGCTAAAAGCCTACCTCCTTTATCAGAAGAGTATCCAAGTTTCAAGTCTCTTGACAATGTCGAAACGTGCTTAAGCTACCTTCCCAAGTCCTTGCGTCTTCTTCTTTGCGAATTAATACCAGGGGAAAACGAGAATATTGCAGTGGCAGCTCTTGGTCAAGCAATAGTACAAACCTGTTTACCTCGAACAGTCCTCGCACCTCTTCAGGTGTTTGTAGCAGTTCAGCTCCACCACCACTTCGGATCACGGTTTCTAATAGACAACGTCCATAAGCTGGGCTTCTGTTCATCCTATAAAGAAGTACTCAGATTTGAACGAAACGCAGCTGCATGTCACGGGACTGGTCTTTTCACGCTTAGCGCTGGCAATTTCTTGCAGTTTGCAGCAGATAACGTAGACCATGATGTCTGCACGATTGACGGTAAAGGCACATTTCACGGAATGGGGATTATTGCAATAGTGAGTCCCAAAACGAAAACGACAATGCCCAGTATTCCTCGAATGGAAATTAATGCAGAAACCCTAAAAGACATCGCAGGCATGACCTTCCACTTCTACAATCGAAGGAACAAAGAGGGCGCTGGCATGGTGTATAAAACCCTCCAGAGCTATACAACCTCTGAAAGTAACTTGGACCTCCTTTGGCACAGCAGCTGGCTTTTTAGAAGCCAAAGACCTGGTTGGAGTGGCCTTATGCAGGCAGTGCACGTCGGAGAACATGACGGACGATCCTCAGTTCTGTTTTTACCTATGATAGACTACAAACCTACTGATCCGTCGTGTATTTACTCCACACTCATATTCATCAGTGACCAAGCGCGAAGACTCGGTGTAACTCCCGTTGTCACGTTTGACCAGCCCCTCTTCTGGAAAGCGACAAAGATTGTTCATGACGAGCCTCCCGCAAGTCCCCTGAAGAAAATTGTAACAATGCTTGGAGGGTTCCATACACGAATGAGCTTCTTAGGGATTAGCGTGTACGTTCGCGTGCGGAGAATGTCAGGGTATCAACTGTTTGAACAGGGACAACGAGATTGTCGAAGACGAGGAGCTCGACTAGTGATATCAATGCTGTGTTTTTCAAGTCAACTACACTGCCTTCGAAAGTGCAAATTTTACATATAATAGCCATTTTATATATAACTGCCAAGCGGTTGTTTTCTTTATGTTTAGTAATTCAAATGGTTGTAAGAAATGTCTGTGATTCAAGAAAGTACAAGTTTGATACTTAAGCGAGTTATTTTGTCCATAGGCCTACTTATTAGCCATTAGCAGCTGGCTCAGGAGTCAGGCCTCCCTTCCCCTTTTCCGTTGTCTCCTCCAGTTTTGTTCGGTTTTCGTGGTTCTCGTTTTCTTTCCTTCATTTTAGGGGTCAGTTTCGTGATCAGCAGATAGAAAAACCCCAGAAAACACATTTCCACATGCTTTCTACCCCTACCCTGTATATTTCCCTTTTCCCCTCCCCCCCCATTTCCCCGTTTTATGTTAATCGATTTTTTTATATCATTTTATTTCTCAATTTCGTAATCACCAGATAGGAATACCCCAGAAAATATCTTTCAACCCGCTTTCTACCCCTACCCTGTATTCTTCTCTTTTCTCCCCTCTTTCCCCTGTTCCCCCGTTTTCCGTAGTACTCTTTTTCTATACTGAATTTTAGATGTCAATTTCGTAATCAGGGTATGTGAAAACCCCAGAAAACTCACTTTAAACTATTTTCTGGGCATGTTCGGCATTTTTCCCATTTTCCCCCGCATTTCCCCCTTTTCCCCTGTTTTTCGGGTACTCGCCCCACTCGGATTTATGGGGACTTTTAGTATGTTGTACAGAATTTTTTTCTGATCATTTTGGTACCATTTTCGTTTATATTGCAATTTTGTCCGGGTCAAACCCTAAAAGTCCTTGACTATTAGAGAAACTGCCAATTACAGGAGATTTTAATGCCGATGTAAGTTAACAAAATGTAGAATTTGCAATAATTTTTGTGATATGCTACTTCCGGTTAATTTGAATCCTTCAATTAGCATTCGTACCCAGGTTAAAGAGACTCCTTCGAATCTAATTAACATTTTTTTTGTAAATTTTAATTATACAAAGCCGTGTATTATCTGCAATGATGTTTCCAACGATTATGGTATAATGGCGACTTTAGAAGTTAACGGATCTGACCTTCAAGAGTTAATACTGAGCGATTTTAAATTAGTATGACATCTTTAAGGTTAACAAAAAAACAGCGCTGGAGAATTTGGTTGGTCATTTTTTAGTAGTTGCGACACGTCTTTTGATAACTTGAATAAGAAAACAAGTGACCTTTTGAAGGAAGACTGCCCAAAGCAAAAGCATAATCTAGATAGAAATAATAAATCGAGAAAACCTTAGATTGCACCAAGTTTAATAAAATTGCACGAGAATAACACTGCTGCGGTTAATGTAGGAAACGAGCTTAGCAGCTGGTTTCGTGTTAAATCAGGATTTAAGCAGGGTTGTGTTCTATCCCTTTTTATATGGATCATTTTGTTGGACTTTGTATAAAGGAGAAAAAGAAAGGCAATGGGAGAACACGGAATCGAAAGAAAGGGGAAAACTTTCCTGGACTTAGATTATGCTGATGAGCATTCTAGTTGAAAGTGATGAGAGATTGCCAAAAATTGCCCTTTCGGCCAGCCATCTAGGACTAAATAGGAAACAGATCTTCCACGGTTGGGGAGGATGATGCTTGTCATGGTTATTAATTAATTGTCTGTTCTTGCTGATACTGTTTGATAGGTGTCATCAGCAAATAAGGTAATAAGGTTAAAGCTTGATTAGGGTCCGTCTTTACGCACTACTAACTTCAGTGTAAAACCCAATAGGTGCTAAATAAAGGTCATTTAATTATGCTACGAGACCCCTGCGTGATTCCACATCTCACTTTATGATCCACTGAATGAATTCAGATTTCTAAAAAATGACTTGACCCTCAAGATAAGAAGCAAAAAGTCGCAGCAAATTCCCTCGAATGCCTCTATTTTCAAATTGCTTCAATAAAATAATATGGTCACACGCATCAAATGCCCTTAACATGTCAAGAAACACTTAAACAACTTATCAAGACCATCATTTACTGTTGTACCCAGGAACTGAATGACATCTTCTGTAGAGTTACATATCTATACTTTGCGATTTCGACAGCAGGGAAAAGTTAGATCCGTCAGGTTAGGTCAATATATCCAATCAAAGAACAAAATAAAAACGTCAAAGTAAAAGAAAAAGATATTCGAAAATATCAAAATACCAAAACTGCACAAAATTATGCGGGTACTGCATACGTACTCGAACAATACTTTCATTTTCAAAAAGAAACCAAAGGAAAACTCGAGGTGTAATAAATATTTTAATTTCTATTAACATCTTTCCTCAAGCAATTGTAAGTCGTAAAAATATGTTGATGATACGCTGGAGTGAAATATGGAGTGAAAAGCTGGTAATATCCGTTTTTCTTTCATTGCACGAAATTAACCTTAGAATGTTTTTTGGGGGTGGGGGAGATCATTTGGAAGAAAGCAGCAGCCACTTTAATTATAAGTGGCTTAAGGAGACATGGAGGACCACGGACAACATATACCTTACGATTTCTCTTCATTTCTTGTTTTTCTTCTTTTTTCCAGTTAAATAACTCATTTTTTTTAAACAAAGCAGTCACAAGTTAGTTCTATACCTCTGCATAATCTTGTCGCTGTCACGCCTAATGGTCGTGCCTGACACTTTCACAGTTCTGACACAGTTGCTCAAATTCGTTTTGTATGTGCTTCTCAAAGGAAATATCGACAGGGTAACATACGATCAATCACATTTTGACCCTCCCCATCTACATTGCGCTTCTGAGAAGAGCTTAGCCAATGGTTTTGGTCAGTTATCTGACAAGTGAAGCAATGTCAGATATAACCTTCAGCCTCCAGAGTAATGCTATACAAGCATTTGCTTTTTTAACTGGGCCTTCTCCCTTGCTCAATACTGTTCTTGCTATGCTTTCACATTCAGTTTCAATTTCAATATAGTATGCTTTCAAATCGTATGTACAAGTGTTCCAAATATTTATCTAAATTTCTATTTAAACCAGTATTCCCACCTTATTTTCGTCTTAAGCTACTGTTTCTGATACAAGATTGTCACCAAGGAAAGGAGCTGTATTATTTGTAAATTAAGAATATCCAAAACGCAAGAGGCTAAAAACGAGATATATAACTCGATGCAATATTTGAAGCGACTTTGCTTCTAAAGAAATATTCCGCCATGAACCCAACTAATGCTAGTGATTGGGAATACCATTTTGCAAAGGACAGTAATAAAAGAATCCATCCAAATGAAGTCCTTAAATATTTCTCATCCTCCCCTCTCTCTCTTCCACTATTCATTTGATATATTCTGAGCATCTTCTATCGTTTTAATTTGTTATTTATAATGATCGCATTGTCTAAAGTCTTTGAGATGACTTTGTCAAGGACCATGCTTTTTCCCATAAGATAGGAACACACTTAGATGGGTTTCTTTCTAATCAGAGAAAATGTCTTTTTTCAACAATAGAATCACTCATTTAGGAATACTCTCCATCAGTCCACTGTTAGGCGTCCAAATGTGTTTGTAGACTTTATATTATCACGATGGCAATTCTCATAAGAAAATAAATCGTTTTAGGTGACAAAGAATAAAATAAACAATTTAAACCTACCTCGAAGTTCTAGGATCACTCTATCTTGTACACTGTGCAAAGGACGAGGTAGTCTGAGAACTCTCGTAAATGGACCATTAATATCAGAAAATCTTGGAGCCAAAACCTAATAATATCAAGTGGAATTAAATATATTATTGAATACCAAGAAAAGAAGAAAAAAATTCAGATGCCATTTTTGGATGAGCCAAGTTTAACAAGGCACTATACAAGAATATCCTATAATAGAATACATATTTTTCCATTTGTTCAAATCAAATTTAGTTTAAGATGTTTTAAATCATTAACAAAGAAACTATTCAAAATGCTTTGCAATTGCATACTGAAGATTGACTAAGTTTGCCTTATTTTGATGTATTTTCACTATTTTGACGCTTCTAATTCTAAACATAGGTCCATAGGTGTCAGTCCTTGGGGATTTTTTGTTCTAACCATTTATTAATTTTGGGAAGGAGCGGGAGGGGTCCTACGTGCAAAATAATTGTAAATACGTGTTTTTTTTTTCTCTCAACTAGTCCCCCCCCCCTATCAGCATTGAAACTTAGTAATGTTATTACGACTATAAAATACATAACAACAGAGAGGAAAAGAAAGAGAAGTCGCTGGAAAAACAGAGATATAGAAAGGAAGGCAGAGAAAAAGAGAGAGAAAGAAAGAAAGATGGAGAAACAAACCCAAATCTTTCCATGTAAATTATAATATGATAACGTTAGACCCATATTTTGAAGCACTTCTTAGTTTTGGCCAAGTGGTCACAAGTAGATAATGGGAGTAAATACAGAAAAATGTATAAAAAAAAATATCGGGGAAAGGATCAGAGTTTGTTTCGTTTCCAAAAAAACAGAGTTTAATTCTTAAAATAAGGAGTTTTGCAGTCCACTACTTTGAAAAGCTTTATCAAGATTTTCTGAAGGAAGTGACACAAGATTGTTTCTTAGTATTGAATCCCCTTCCACTTCAAGTGACACAAGATTGTTTCTTAGTATTGAATCCCCTTCCACTTCCTTTTATGCTGATGTGTTTGTAATTGGGTTAATCCTTAAGAAAACTGAGTCAAAATATGATGTTAATAATTAAAGGTATCAGCATTCAGCATTGCTACCAATACCTGAAACAACTTGAACAAACAATTTATCCATTTAGTGTATTCCTGCCAAACCTTTTCCTAGACTGATACGTTTAATTACTATTACTTTTTTTTTGTTCTTAACTGATGTTTTGATTATTAAAATACCTTAAATAGCTTATGTACAAGTTGTTTCTCTTCCAGCCAGTAACTTGCCATTTCCATGGTGTCCTTGTGTGTATCGCCATGTCTTATTGCATCAGAAATCAGCTGAAAAATTTAAAGCAAGATGCAGCTTCTGAAATTTACGGTTTTTGTCCTGATTTCAAAATAATCACACTTTTTTCTATCCTGTCATGTTTTTTTGAAAATTAAATTTAGTCAGATTTTGTTAACAGTAGCCACATTTTTTTTTTTCAGGTTGAATTTCTTCCCCCCTTTCTGAACATTGCCCTATTGTGGCGAAATCTCTCTGTTGCAATCACTTTGTATCATAAGAGTTGTACAAATACTTTTTTCAGACCAGTTTTCTGACCTGACAGGAGCACTTTGCACTACTCCTCTTCCTCTCCTCCTAAATGAGAGGAGGGGTAGACCCCTTTCCAATATTTTTGGCAACTGAAAAAAAGTGTTAGTAAAATTTCAGCAAAAAGCAAATTTCAGCAAAACTACAAAAAGCAGTTTTTAAAACATCTGCTGAAATAAACAAAACCGTATATAATAATTGTCTCTCTTTGTAGCCTTTGTCTGATATCATAGATATTTATTAAAAACATACCACCAGTTGTAACAAAATAGAACATGAAATGACTATTTCAATAAAATGATAGAGTAAGACACATTTATATGCATTGATATTAAATAGCAATGACAGAATGAGTGCAAATTGGCTTCAACCCCATACAATACAGCCCATTATGCAGAATTTCAAATCATATCATTGAAAATCCCTATCCACCTCAATTTCTTTTCTAAGAATGTTGTCAAATTTGTTCACATAAGCCAGAAAGTAATCAAATTTTGACTGAAATTTTGCCTAAGAATAAAATTGCAAAACAGCAGTTTATTTCCAGCAGAAAGACTTCAAAAATATTTCTAAAATTAACACAGCAGAACAATGTCAATTAAAAAACGAACGGAAAGAAAGTGAATTGTAAAAACAATTTGAAGAGAAAAAGTTGCCCGGAGAAAAGCAAAGAGCAATATTAAAACATTAAACTGAGCAGAAATAAAGTTATGCACAGTCACAAACTTAAAATAAACAAAAGTTACTATGGACGAATAGATGAAAATTAAAGATATTAATCAAGTCAATGTAATAGCAGCTAACACAATAAATAAATAAATGGAACCTAAAAACAACACGATGTAAAATGAATAATCAACTTAAACTTAAATTAACTCACATAAGATTGACAGCAACTCTCAGTCAACCCCTCTAAAATATTTTAACCTAATCAAACAAGCTGAAATTATCACAAACAAGACTGGCACCAACTCCCTGTCAAACCCCCTAATGAATAGAGCTTCTTATGTGCTTCACTGGAAAGAATTATTGAAACATTTTTTTCTTTTTTTCTTATAACATTGAAAATTAAATACTACTCAAACTTCCAAGATTTTTTTTTTTATATCATTATATTTTCAAGCAATAACTGGTTTCTTTAGTCAACAATGCCATAAATCTTGATCAATCATTTCTTTCTCTTTAATATATTCCTCTTTAATTAAGAAAACTCAATTGGCAAGTCATTTATCAGTTTGCCAACTTAAGATGTTACCTCAAATTGCACTAGGAACAACTTGCAAGAATGAAGCGGTAACTGCTTACCACTCCTCATGTTTAAGCAGTTGTTTGCCATAGTGGAGTTACTATTCACAAAATCAGACCTATTTGAGACGTTGGCGCGTGAAGAGTGATGCTTGTCATGTTCAACATGACAGAAGTCCTCCAGTCTACCAGCATTTTGATACAATACTTTGGCAAAATAGGCAAATTGCTCCAAAATTACCAATCAGGGTAACACTTAAGAGGATAATATCCAGCTTTCTGTTCCTCACATTTAAGTAGTTGTCTGCCATAGAAGAGTTGATGGCCAAAAAATAAGATCTATTTGAGACATTGGTGTGCGATAGATGATGGTTATGACAATAAATGTGACATAAGCTTTCCTGTCTGCCTATACTTTACTTTAATGCTTGAGCAAAATAAATAAATTACTTCAAACCTTACAAATTGACATTAAAAGGACATCCATTTTCTATACTTTTGAATCAATGGAATCGAATTCGAATATAAAAGTAGTGACCAAAGGAAGTGATGTTCAAAAACAATAAAAGTAAATTCTAAGTTGCAAATCTATTTCTTGTAAGATATTGCTTTTTCTTTTTCATAAACTTGATTATGGTATTTTGTTAAGTTTTTGTTTCGTGTATGTTTAATGACAAATACAAAATCAAACACACATTCTAACACACACTTATGAGCAGTAGAGCGCAGATAACAGTTGATAATTTAGGGACATTAAGAAGATAGTGACCCCACTCTTATTTCTGGCTGTTTTGGCAAGCTAATGGTAACTTGGCCTTTCATTTAAATTTAGGCCTGTTTTAGGTTTCATTAAATCACTCATAGTAGGATATATTGTTTTTAAATTTTACATAATTATTTATTTTAAGAGCAAGTTTGTTTTAGAGTTCATTTATTCTTTCATAGTTATTTCCATTTATTTTAAGTTGAAAAAGGGCTCCATGTGAACAGACATGACAACTTCCCAAGGTTTGAATGTTCTTAAAATATTTGGCCTTTCTCCTTATCCAGGGCCTCCACATTTGGCTCCTTCCCAAAAAAAAAAATACCATAAATTACAGTTTGAAGCAATCTAGGCATTTTCCTTCAGAATATCCAGTGTTGATGATTGAAATTGTTTTCACTGTTATTTAGTGACCAGATACTGTTGGATGATCAGAAGCTTCCCAATCAAATTTACACTCTCTCAAGGACAACTCAGAATCCAGTCTTTGTTTGAAAATCTCAAGAAAATTCAGCGGTAACTGTGTCTTCAGAGAGTTTGTTTTAACTGTTAATTAATCTTGGAGAAAAAAATTGATTACAGACTCTAGTTAGGGTAGACTGCTTAACGAGTTTCAGCCAAATGACCTATGGTTCTTAAATTAGGGCCAACACTAAGAAAAATTGATTGGAGAGTGTTATCCTTCATTAACTTATAGGTTAGAATATCATTGACCCTGTTTTCCCTGTATAAAAGTGTTGGAAGTTTCAGCTTAGCTAGTCTTGCAGGGTAAAAAAGCTCATGCATGGCAGATATCACTTTTGTGGCATGTCTCTACACATCTTCCATAAGTTTTGTCTTTTTTTAGAAATACAGGGAGGCTCAGAGACATTCCAACTATGACATTTGGCCATTCTCCCCCTCCCTTCTAAATTATATTGATGTGTCTAGTTTTATGACTCTCTGGCAAAAGAAAAATCCATACAGCTTCCATTTGTTACAGATTGAATAATGTTGGTTTTCAAATAGCCTACTCTGAGAAGCAGCCCAGCTATAAGAACTTGGCTAAGGAAACAAATGTGGTAAACATAAAAATTAGCACATGCCCCAGGATTAAATTAATTTATGTCAAAAAATTAAAAATAGCTTGATCTGAACGAAAAGATAGATTAATCTAGAACTGTGTTTTAAGCAAAACACATAATCCTCCTTGATTTGTTTTTTGTACAAGATTAAATTATTAATTGCATAAATATTACTCTTAGATGTTTATATATTTAGTACTAGTGATTAGAATCAGGTGTATCACAGAGGGTGGTTTACTCATTATTCATCTTAAACTAAATATCAAAAAGTATAGAGCCTTTTTTATTTATGTCCCTAAGTTGGATGTGTTTAGAATTTTTCAAGGTGCATTTTTAGTGCATGAACTACTTATAAAGGGAATATAAAAAGAGATTAAAAGTAACACCATTAGTTCCTTATTTTATTATCTTTCAAAATACAACTGTTAATTTGCTGACAATGCACACTGAAATCCCTCCCCCTCTAATCCTCCCATATATAGCCCTAAATAATACATTTCTATTCTGTTTTGCATCTCTTGTTGCTTTGTATTTCTTTGTCATAAAATACCTGAATTTGCCTTATCTAGAAGCAAAAGAATTTAAGACCTGTGGCACATTCCATATTATTACCTTATATTACCTTAAATCGCAGCTTGGAGTGATATAAGGATTATCCATCCTTGTGATGCTCCATGAAATAAAGAATTCGTTTGGTGTAGATTGTGGCTGTTAGATTAGACTCTTGTGGAGGACTCTGCAGCTTCCCAATTGTAAAGGAACTCCTGGCAGAGCCATTCTCTATCAAGGTGGGACTTGAACATGTCAGTTGAAGTAGCAGAAACTGTTTCTTCAGAGAGCTGGTTCCACATATTGATGATTCTTTGGCTGACAAAGTAGCTTCTATGTCTACTCGTGGAACGCTGCATCGAGAGCTCCAATGAATGCCCTCTAGTACCAGGATGCAAGGGCTGTGCAAAGAAACCGGGAAGGGTGTTTTTAGAGAAGATTTTTTTGGTTAAAATAATGTCACCCCTTTTCCTTCAGTATGTCAGTGTTGGCAGCTTCAAACGATGTAGTCTTTCTTCGTATGGAAATTTATTCATGTTGCTAACCATCATAGTGGCACGACGCTGGACATCCTCAAGCAACTTCTTATCTTTTTTGAAGAAAGGGGCTGCCAATGACATTCCAACCTCCAGGCGTAGACGTACAAGCGCCTTATATAACTTCATAAGAGTTCTAGGGTGTTGGCTGGAGATGGTTCTTTTTATGATACCGAGGGTTTTATTTGCAGAAGATGAGACAGACTTAGCATGGCTGCTAAACTTTAATTGGTGATCTACAATAACCTCAAGATCTCTTTCATCGGAAACAGCAGAAAGGAAGTTGTCTTGAAGGAAATACTTATGATGCTTGTTGTGTTTGCCAAAATGGATTACATGGCATTTGTCAATATTGAAAGTCAGAAGCCACATGTTAGCCCATCTTCCTAGACTGTCAAGATCTGTTTGAATTGATTGCTGGTCAGAGGGAGTAGCCGCTTTTCCAACCAGTTTTGAGTCATCAGCGTAAAGGGTAATAAAATTTGAAACAGTAAAAAGATACATGATAACAAAACAAGAAATCTGATGATATGCAGATTACTTTGATTTTATTACCAAATTTCTTTTAGAAGTGACCGTGCAGTAAAACATAAAGTTTTAATGCAGAACTACTCCTCAGAAGAAGAAAACACTATGAAATTCTGAAAACAACTTTAGAATTAACTCTGAAATACTTATTTATATCTTTCCTAAAGGTGTTTCATTTTACTTTATCCTCTATCTCTTTCTACTGTCTAAACATATTACCTGTCTTCCACAGATGTAATTTGCTATGGGGCAGGAAGGGGGGAAGGGAAAATGACTCTCCCAGACCTTGCCCCCCCCCCAATTTGAAGCTTATATTTTTCAAGAATTTTGTCAAAATTAGGATAAGCCTGCATGATTCAAGCATCCACAGAAACAGGTCAGTTTTCTTAAGGATATATATTTTTTCTTTAGGATATCTTTACCTTTATGTTGCTATATAGTGTATTTTTCAGTTTTCACTGTCATCATATGCTACTCTTTTATTTAGTTATATTAAATGGCAAAGAAGCAACATCAATGAAATCAAAAAATGGAAAAGTACATAGAAGATATATAATTTGGTCTATATACTTGGACCAATGTTTCCTTTGTGCCATGATTTTACTAGGAAAGAATAAACATATGACTTGGTGACTTTTTCATGTTCTTTCCAAATACAATAATTAATTCAGGGTTAAATTTCATTTTATGCCCTGAATACATTGTCCATAGTTTTTAAAGCATGATTTAAGGTCAAAAATTTGAAAAAATTATCAAAATTCCATTATCAAATCCATTAATTTTAATATTCCAAAGGAACTGATCCAATTCAAGTGAATAAGTCTATTTCAATTAATATTTAGGGTATAAATATAAAAAAACTATTTTTTTTAACTGAAAGTAAGGAGCAACATTAAAACTTAAAACAAACAGAAATTACTCCATATACGAAATGGGTTGTCCCCTCTGCAATCCCTCACTCTTCACGCTAAAGCTTTTAATTGTTTTAAAAAGTAGAATTGTGGCAAAGAGTCAAACTTTAGTGTAAAGAGCAAGGGATTGCAGAGGGACAATCCATTTCGTATACGGAGTAATTTCTGTTCGTTTTAAGTTTTAATATCACTCCTTACTTTCAGTTAAAAAAACTAGTTTTTTTTATTTAATTTCTGAACGTTTTTGAATTAATGCATGTTTGATTTTGGCTCTCCGCACATAAATTATTAAAATGTAATTTGTATATTAATTCTTTTTTTTTGGCTAAATGGCTTTCTCTTAGTTTTGATCAGATGATTTTGAGAAATAACGAGTGGGGAAGGAGGCCTAGTTGCCCTCCAATTTTTCGGTTACTTAAAAAGGCAACTATAACTTTTAATTTTTAACAAACGTTTTTATTAGTAAAAAATATATGTAACCTAAGAATTAACTTACATAACAAACTTTTATATTCTTATATTTTTATTATGTATACGAGGGGGTTTGTACCCTCGTTAATACCTTGCTCTTTACACTAAATCGTAAGTTTTGTCCCAATTCTTTAAGAATGACCCCTGAATCCGAAGGGCCATAGAATAAATAATTGAAATTACTAAAAATACTTTAGCATAGAGAGCAAGGTATTTATCTCCTCCTAAATACCTTGCTCTTTAGGCTAAAGAATTTTTAGAACCCCTCATATGCGTAATAATCTCTGTTCGTTTTGAGTTTCAATGCTACTGCTTACTTCCAACTGAAAAAACGTTTTCATGTTTATTTTTTCATTGTTTTTTTTATAGTAATGCTAGAAAGTCCTGAGCCCTTTTCATTGAATTTTTCTTCCCCCATGACATATTCCTCCAAGGAAAGATGCTCCCACATAACCCCCTCCCCTCAACCCCACCCCCCAAACCAAAAAAAACCTGAAAACGTATGTACACTTCCCAATAGCCATTACTGTATGTAAACACTGGTTAAAGTTTGTAACTTGCAGCCCCTCCCCCAGGGATTGTGGGGGAGTAAGTCATTCCCAAAGACATAGTTATTACGGTTTTTGACTATGCCAAACAAAATGGCTATCTCAAAATTTTGATCTGTTGACTCTGGGAAAAGAATGAGCGTGGGAGGGGGACTAGGTACCCTCCAATTTTTTTGTCACTTAAAAAGGGCACTAGAACTTTTCAGTTCCATTAGAATGATCCATCTTGCAACATTCTAGGACCACATGGTTGATACAATGACCCCTGGGAAAAAAAAAACAACAAACAAACAAATAAATACATGCCCATGATTTGTCTTCTGGCAAAAAATACGAAATTCCACATTTTTGTAGATAGGAGCTTGAAATTTTTTCTATAGGGTTATCTGATACGCCAAACGAGATGGTGTGATTTTCGTTAAGATTCTATGACTTTTAGGGGGTGTCTCCCCCTATTTTCCAAAATAAGGCAAATTTTCTCAGGCTCGTAACTTTTGATGACAAAGACTAAATTTGATGAAACTTATATATTTAGAATCAGCATGAAAATCTTATTCTTTTGATGTATCTTTTAGCATCAAAATTCCGTTTTTAGAGTTTTGTTTACTATTGAGCCGGGTCACTCCTTACTACAGTATGTTACCACAAACTGTTTGAAATTCTAGTTGATCAACTATTGGCTATCTTGGAAAGGGTTTAGGTTAGGAAAATGAAACTTTAAGGGGTGGGTCTAAAGGCTAAAGTATGTCCCAGGAAGGTATTTTAAAGTGCCCACCTCCATTCCTTCTCCTTCTAGAGGAATCTGACCTTTGATGAACTTTAAAAATATGTAAGTTATAAAAGTAAAACCCTGCAAAATAGATCTTCTGCTTAAATGAAGTACAACAAAATTGTTTTTAGCTTCACAACTTTGCTCAATCCCAATTTATAAGGTTTTAAAGATATGCAAATATATCTCCTAAATTTTGAAAAAAACAGTAAAATTCTAGTTTATTGACTTCTTGCTATCTCAGAAAGGGGTTAGGTTAAGAAAATAAAACTTTCAGGGATGGATCTACAGGCTAAAGTATGTCCTGGGAAGGTGTTTTGAAGTACCTGCCTCCACACCCTCTCTCTCCAAAGGGTCCTGACCTTTGATGACCTATAAAAATATGTGTGTTATAAAAGTGAAACCTTGCAAAATAGATCTTCTGCTTGAATAAAGTACAAAAAAAATGTCTTCAGCTTCACAACTTTGATCAATCCCAATTTATAAGGTTTTAAAAATATGAAAATACATTTCCTAAATTTTGAAAAAAACATTGATATGGCTCAGAATTCTACTCAGTAAAATTCTAGTTTATTGAGTTTTGGCTATCTCAGAAAGGGGTTAGGTTAGGAAAATTAAACTTTTGGGGATGGGTCTACAGGCTAAAGTATATCCCAGGAAAGTATTTTGAAGTACTCACCTCCACTCCTTCTCCCTCAAGAGGGCCCTGAAATTTGACAACATGACAGGTCTATATCTATTAAAATTTTGACAAAACAACATTTTATCTTAATTTTCAGTTACCAGTTGCTTTTTCTCTGCCTCTAGGTCAGAAAATGCAATTACTGTTATTTGAGTAGAATTCTGAGCCATATCAATGTTATTTTTTTTTTTTTTCAAAATTCAGGAAATGTATTTCTGTATCTTTAAAACCTTGTATATTGGATTGAGCAAAGTTGTGAAGCTGAAAACAATTTTGTTGTACTTCATTCAGGCAGAAGATCTATTTTGCAAGGTTTCACTTTTGTAACACAAATATTTTTAAAGGTAATAAAAGATCAGAGCCCTCTAGAGGGAGAAGGAATGGAGGAGGGTGCTTCAAAATACCTTCCTATGACATACTTTAGCCTTTAGACCTATCCCTGAAAGTTTCATTTTCCTAACCTAACCCCTTTCTGACATAGCCAAAAGTCAATCAACTAGAATTTTACTAATATTTAGATTTAAAAAAGTTAATTCTAAATTCCCAAGCATTTTAGTAATGTCTGAAAATAAGGGCAAGTTTTCTGTCCAATAAACTTTGCTGCAATGTAACAATAGCAAGTGGAGAATTTGAGCAAAAAATAACATATTGCCCTTATTCTACAAAATTTCCCACTATTGTTAGGTTACTATAAAGCTTATAGTGCAGATATCATAAAGATAGTTGACATTGTTGAATAGTATTCACAAATTAAATTTTTATGAAAATAGACTGTTATAAGTCAATAAAATATATTACCCTTTCAGCATACCCTCTTGCTTCCTGTCCTTTATGCCAGTTTATCTCAACTCTTTCATATTTAACTAGAGCTGTAACAGTTTTTCTAAGTCTAATTAGTCTTCCTTCTGGGCCTCTGGCATTACTCATTTTCAAAGGCTTTGGATTAACTCGAATTTTCAATGAAGAAACAAGTTTAGTTAGTTCTGGCATTTGAGACATTTTAAAACGAATCGAAAGTTAGGGAGACTTGGGGAAATTAGACACGTTATTTGATTTCAAATTTTTTACGAAAACATTTCACACTTTTACCCTTGGTTCCCACTGATACGAATTTTTTTAACGCAAAACGGGTCAGACATGATGGATGCAGCAAAATAGCAAAAATATTCACACAGAAACGTTTTCTTGAAAACGTTCAAGCGCTAAAAGTAGGATGAGATATTTAAACAAGAAGCAAAAAAGGCTTTAGAAATTTACTTGATGGACAAAAAATATCCAGTAGATTCTTGAGGCTTTATTTGTTGCAACCAAAATTTGAAAATAATAACTAATATGTTTCATGTTAGTGATATGGTAATGGAACATCTAAGCACCATCCATGCCCTATCATTCTGACCTTCGAACTGAGAGTTGTCAGCTCTATTAAAAATTATATTTTGAAACCATGAATGACCGCCAGAGCTTAATATTTGTATCATAGATTACCTGTAAAAGAAATTAAGATAATTTATGCTTCTAGTGAATACTAGTAAGTTATTCCTTGACAACAAAAAGTATTCTTTCATGCAGTTGATACCAAGTCCAAAAATGGTACTATATATTCAATTTAATAGATAATGTATATTATATATTACAATATAATGTATATAACAATATATAACAATAATGTATATACAATAATGTATAACAATACAACAATATATAGCAATAATGTATATATAATATTATATATAACAATATAATGTATAATGGTATTATACATTCAAATAAAATTTAATTTTTCAGCTATCGAAAATCAGCTCTGCTATAATCAAACGTTGAAATAACTCTATTTTCCAGTTTGTTTGAAGTATTTACCAAGTTTTTAAGCACAATGTGACCTCTTTTATCGAAGTGTGAACCACATTCTGTATTCAAAATGTTATCAAAGGACTTTGTAAGAATTAAATCTAGAATAAAAGGAGCTGTATGATTTCTGTTTCGTATTGCCTTATCAAAATATTGAAAAGATAATGATATATTTTATTAGTAAAACTGCTGCTCTTAAGACAAACATGATTTGTTATTAAAAAAACGAACCCTTGCCTACATTAATCAAATTAATTGAAATTGAACTGATTAAAAAAAACAAAGAGTAAATAAAAATTTTCACAAAAACCACGGTTTTTTACATACAAGAAAAGAATTGTGACAGACTGTAATAGCTTGTTACTATTTTCTACGAAACAAGAAAAACACTCCAACATTTTAGCTATGGTAATGGAACTTGATTTACTGACTGTAAGAATACAACAAAATATAATACACACAGACATTTATTCCTTTGGTGTTCAACAGTGCTTTCCACAATTATCGTCATTAAATTGCAACCATATTTTGAAGGTATTCAGATTGGGCTACCTTCTCCGGTTTAAACACCTTGTATGAGTCTTAAATAAATGTGCAATGGTTTCCTACGAATAAGGTTATCTCTATAGGTTTTTAAATTGGGGAATTTCCCCTTTCTTCTATTCATTTTGTTCTTTAAACGAAACCACGCTTAATTTCCACTATTAAACATTGGTGCGTTCTGGAGATAGAAAATTAGGGTTCAAATTATGTTTGATCATCTAAGTAAGTGTCTTATGAGCCAGCATCCCTTAGAAATTGGCACCTGGGGGTAGGATTCTCCCTTTGTTCCTCCCAAAGGTCCATCCGTGTTTAGTATACTGAATAATATATCTGTAACAAGCACCTTTCACACCGACTTTTAAATAAACTAATAATAAGTCAACAATTGATTGAATGACTTCGAATAATTTATATTAATTATCAGTGCAAATAAACATATTTTCAACAAAATTACTTACAGCGAAGGTGGAATCGAGTAATTATTAAAATCATCATCACACGCTTTCAAAACATCATAAAAAACAAATTTCTTAGTGAAAAAAGTATCTGGATCTCGTTTTTGGGCCCAGCTTCACTATCCAATAATCCTAAGCTTCAGAAAATTTGGGAGGGAAAGCCTCAGCTAAACTTTTTCCCGTTACAGATTCACTTTTCAGTTGCTTTCGGAAAAGCTGGAACATTTTTTTTTAAATATTCATTTACAGATTCAGCCACCACATTCCAAGATCTAACAATAAAAACTTAATTTCATAAGCAAACTCAATACTTTTTAACCTTTACCTTGCATTCTTCGGTCACCTCTGATGTGATTTCATGCAAAAACGGTCGTTTTTGTATGAGGCAACAAATTTCATTAGATTTTTGTAGAAAGTTCATGCGTCCCAACGGTTCAATGGGTTAAGTAAAACAGTTCAAAATAGGGATGATACCTTTTTATTGACAGTGAATAGATATAAAATTATTTAACTGGATATTTCGAACACATATACAGTGTTTATCATCAGCAGTAAAACTCTGATTTTTAGTGAGAGTTTCAGTCAATGGGTTAATTGAAATGCTTTTACTGAGCCATTGAAAATCACATTCGTTATTCTGAATTGAATACTTTATTGTTCTTCTCTGTAAGAAGATCTCAACAGCCTTTGTCTGTGGGCAACAACAGGGATACCGAGTTCAACCCATGCAAATACAAAGTCCTTCGTCTTGGTCCAAACAACCCCTATCATAGTTATTACATGGTTGACTCTGCAGGAGCCGATATACCCATTCAGAGTGCCAAAGGAAAGCATGATCTTGGGTTAATTATTGACATTAAATTTAAATTTCATAGTCACTGTCAGAGCTAAATAGCTAAGGCAAACAAGGTTCTTGGTTTAATCAAGCGTTCAGTGACAAGTCAGCGACCAAGAGTAATCAAGAAGCTAAACACAGCCCTATTTCGTCTCAGTTTTGAGTTTGGGATGTCGGTTGTCAACCTGCGCTCTAAGTGTGACATGAAGATACTTGAGAAGGTGCAGCGTAGAGCAACAAAGCTCCCTTTTTCCAGAAAACAAATCTTATACGAGCAACGACTAAAAAAGCTCGACCTTCCTACCCTACCGTGGCATAGAAATAGAGGATATGTCGTCCTAGTATCTAAGATGATGACCAGTGATATTAATAAGCCCATTTTCAATCACAGTGAATATACCAAAGCACGAGGAACCCCCAGAAAATACTGCGTACATTTTTTTGCAGAAAGCCTGAGAAGCTAAATTCCTTAACCAATCCTGCTGTTCCACTGTGGAACTCACTCAGCGAATCTACAGTGTCTGCCAGGTCATTTGACAGCTTCAAGATCAGTGTTGACCGAGATATGACCGGGAAGTCATGGAAACCGCAGTGGGTTGAACCAGTATCATCCAACATTGTATAATAGCCCTCAAATGCACTAGGCAAGCGCTACATCTAGTTGCACCCATCGCATATATATATATATATATATATATATATATATATATATATATATATATATATATATATATATATATATATATATATATATATATATATATATATATATATATATATATATATATATATATATATATATATACTTATAACAGATACGATTATGAATTGTCACATGAATATTGATTCTACATTACCTGGCGACATCTACAGGCTCTTCAACCTTAGTCGCTGGAAGATGCGATTTAAGGTAATTTAAGTTAATAAATTGCAGGTAACAGAGACATTTATCACGCTTATCAGATATTTTCAGTTAATATTTAATAAGGAACACAAGGGCCAGGCTCTTTTTATCCATCATTTTGCCTTAACAGTTAGGAGGAAATTTTCAAGGAAATGAATACACAAGTGAAGAATTATATCTTATTAGGCATGGCTACCTTAGGTAAATACAGGTTATGCCTTTGATTGTTATTCTGTGCTTCTAGAGTCTTAGTTAGCCTATTCTTTTGCATTTGCTGTTTAATATTTTTTAATGTTTAACTTGTAAAATTTATTTGCGCTTCAGCAGCTGCATCAAATCGTCTCTGTGAGAATATTTTTGCGATTTCACTGCATCCACTATCAATGAGCTATTTTGTTTAAAAAATTACATCAATGGGAACTGAGTGTTCCATAGAAGGAATGCAAATTTTCCTGCAAAACTCCAGTGTAACGACAGAGAATCGAATAAAACTGCGAAATTTGGCAGTGTCGGTAGATATGCTAATTCCAATGAGGCGTGTTTTGTATTGGTTCTGCCATCTTTTCATTATTATCAATATTTTGCATCATTTTCATTTTACATAACGGTGTTCACGCTGTAAGTAACCAATTCAATAGGTTAAATTTGAGTTTTAAAACTCCCCTCAATAGCTGGGTATTTTACCGTATTATGTCTAGAGTATTTTCCACTACCAAGAATTTTGCTTGCTTCTAGAGCTTTTGTTTCGGTTGTAAACTGGTGCTGATAGGCTAAGTCTAGACTACTTTAGCATGACCAAAAATCAGCTTTTTTTTAATAGCGTAACAGCTATCAGGGATCTGACAGGATATAGCGTATCTCATTTCTGTATGAAGACAGAAGAGTAGTAACCTACCTTGAACAGGGTATTCAACATTCTAAATATGGCCTATTGGTTGATACAGTGACAGCTCCCCCCCTCCCCCAGTAATATAGCAAGTTAATAAATTGAATTATCATGCTGGTTTCATCTTAGCTTTTGCACTCTCAAATTGGAAAAATGATTAAATACTGGAAGTCACTTCATATCAAGAATTATACCTACTCTCCTCCCTGAGGACAAATGTTTAGACTAAAAAAGACCTATCTATATATAAATGTATATAGGGACATTTAAATACTTAACAGTTTTGAGCTGCTGAGAAGGAATCACATTTAAAGAGAACAATTCTTAGGCTACTTCATAATATGTTGAATACTTGTAGCCTAATATTTCTTAAGTAGGGTAAAAAATTGGTATCCAAGTGAGGAAAATTATGTAAAACTCAAACCTTCACATCTTGTATGGCAAAGAATTGAGAAGAATTTATAAGTCAATGAATATACCTTAAAATGTAATTTGTGTATCAATACAGTTATTGTTAAAATTACTTAGGAACAAGTAGGCTACTTAAAATAATTAGTTTATTGACTTACCTACAAGGTCCTCTTTTTGAACTACTAATTATCCTATTTTTATGTTTAAAGCCTATCCTTTCAGTGTTTCAGTTTTATTCACATATTAGCAGAAAGCTGATTTACTTTTGTTCCTAAAAATGTAACTTTCATTGCCTGACATCTACTCTGTAAGCCAGCAATATCAAATAGAATTATATTTCTATTAAATTGTTTATCAAAACAGAGACCACATTTTTAATTTATGCTGGCAAATCATTAGTGAAAATTCTACCTAAGTGAGAGGGCTTTTATTACTACCTCCCCCCCCTTTGCATCATGCTTTAGTAAATTAGGGGAGGTCTAAAAACCAATCTCTATTTTTCTGGAATACCAAAGAAAAAAGGTCTTTTAGCTTAACCAAAGAAAGCTATTTTCAGTAGGCCTATTTGTAGGAAGTGCATTCTCACACCCCAGTAATATCATTGGTTATTTTATATATTTTACAAGAGCATTGAATAAAGAATTAAATAACATACTCCTCTATATTAGCTTAGAACCATATATTGCACATTTCTGATTTCTTTTTTATCAAGAATTTGACCTTATTTTGCTCTGAAGCAGAAAGTAAGGAATTAACTTGTGCTTCAAAGTTCAATAAGCTATTGAGAATCAGGGTGTTTTTATCCAAATAAGCTATAAAATTTATGTATTGTTTTATTATTCTAGAGAATGTTTTTTTTATTTGGCAAGAAGTTCATTTTGCATCTCAATATTGTACAAGAGAGTGTTGTGCTTCATTGTGCTCATTTGTAAGCCATTACAACAGCTTTATTGAACTTGTCTAAATTGAGTGTTGGCCTTGCTGAGGGATAGCTAGCTCTCTTTTGCATATATTATTTGTAAATATTTGGCAATTGAAATTATTGACCTACAAATAAAGCAAACCTGCAACTAAATGCCATTTTTATGCTCTTTCTGAATATAATAATTGTTTTTCTCACAAATTCAATTTTAAACTCTTTTAGGAACTTTTTACATAATAATTTCATTCTATATTTGTTTGATATAAAATGGGTTATAACATTTGTTTCAAACATACTATTTCATTTTAAATCCATTCTGTCAAAGTTGTATAATTCACAAACAATGATTTCTCAACATTAAGTTGAATGAAAAAATTCAAAACAAACCTGTCATGTATTCTTCCCATTCTGCTAGGCTGCTTAAGAACTGCTGTTTCACCTATATGTCAAAACATATCAAAGCTGACAGAAGAAACATGGCAGATAAGAAATGGAGAATTTGTTTTGAATCTTTTAATGAACTTAATTTTGACAAATCAATGCTTATCAATTATAAAACTTCAATAAAAGGGGTTTTATAATGAAATAGTAAGTCTGAAACCAATGTTTTACTCCTTTTTGTACCAAAAATATAGAAAGAAATAGTTATTTTTAAATATCCAAAAATGCTTATAACTGAATTTGTAAGAAAAGCAAATATTATATTCAGAAAGAACATAAAAAATGGTATCTAGTGATGTGCTCACTTCATTTGTAGGTCAATAATATGAACTGCTCAATATTTACCCATGCTTTTTCCAGGGGCACTTTACATCTAAGGTTTTGTGGTAAATTTGTCATTTACAAGATAATTTAGCTAGGATGAAAGTGAATACATCACTTGATGCCTTTGTTCATGCTTTTTTGTTGTTCAGTAATCCCTTCTGGGGCAAATTCCATTGAGCCCAAGTGTGAAAATATATTTTAAAGCAAAACTGAATAGCAAGAAAAAATTCACCATTTGCAGGCAATTCAGGAATAGAAATTAATTTTTCCTTATGGCAACCAGTCCCCAAAGATATGCAATAAAAACTTGAGATAGCTATTTTGTTCTAATTATTCTGAAAGCCAAATAACTATAACTCCAGGGTCAATATAATCCCCCAACTTCCTCAAGGCAATTGCTGTAAGTTATACAAGGTGCCTTTTGTTTATGTTTAAGTTTTTTAATTAGGAAAAGATGACAGATTTGATTCCAGATCTAAAGACTTGGGGTGTTAAGGTTAAACTTTAAAAAAGTTTTGAAAGGGATGAACACTGTATGTGCATACTGGTTGTCAAAAACATGTCTTAGGAATGGATGAGGGTGTTTAAAAGTCAGTGGATATTGAAGAGTGATCAGAAGGCAACCAGCCCCATTGTCATTTCTAGGTCAAAAGAAAGTTTTGAGAAAGATGAACATAGTATATGGACACCGGCTGTCAAAAAGCATATTAGCAACATCTTAGGAATAGATGAGGGTGTTAAAAAGAGTCAGTGGATATTAAAGAGTGATCAGATGGCAACCAGCCTATAGTCCTTTCTAGGTGCCCCCTCTCCTGTTCACTGAAGTTTTTAAACTGCCAATTTGTTCAGAACAGTCAAAGGTCTAGTAACTATATCTCTGGGGATGCTATATGCACAGTCAGTCTATTTTTGCCTGCTAGATTTTTCATTTGGAAAAAGGGAATATTTGATCTTGGACGTGTCTGAAAAGGCTTAGGGCATTGAAGTTACAATGAAGATTGAGGGGGTATATTGAACCACATAAAAAAAAAAACTGTGTTCATCCAGGTCCTTGAAAAGGTGTCAAATACTGAGGGACATATTGAAAAGAATCAAAGCACTTGGTGCATGCTGGTTGTCAAAATGGCTTATCAGCAATATGGCTGGGGTAGCTGAGCATATTAAGCTGATACTTCCAGGGTATGTTCAGGCAGATGTTTGAAAGCAATCAGAGGCCAACCCCTCCCCACCTGTCCTATTTATGGGTCTTCTCCCCAACCTGATCATAATTTGGAGACAAAATATTTTGTTCTAAATAGTAAAAAAGAAAAAAAAAATACACCTTTGGGGTGCTAAGCCCTATGTAGCCCCCACGGTAAGGGTTATAAATGATGGACTATTCCTAGTGTTTATGTACAGGTCTATCATTTGAAAGTCGGCAATGTTTGTTCCTGGGTTTGTCTAATAAAGCTAAGTGTGCTAAGGTGAATGTTGAAGGCCATGCTGAAGTAAATCAAATCTTTTTACATTTAGGCTATCAATTACCTTAAATTGCAGCTTGGAGCAATATAAGGATTTTTCCTTGAAGAAACTCCAGAGTTGATAACACATGACACATAGTTGAATACATACACTTGACTAGTGGTTTGATGTTGCTGATTTCAAATGCTTCCCAGTTATACTTCCATTCTTTTTTTGACCATTTGTTGTCAAGATGGTTCTTAAAGCTGTCTGTGGTTTGGGCAGCAATGGTATCTGGCAGTAATTTGTTCCAGAGGTTAGCAACACGATTGGTAAGAAAATGGGCACATTGCCGCTTTGAGGAGAAATGCCTGGATAACTTCAAGTTATGTCCCCTTGTACAAGAATCCTGAGACGCCAGAGGAAGAAGACCAGGAACTGCCTTGGAATTAATAAGTTTATGAACCTGAAGGCATCACCCCATCTTCTTCTATAAACCAGAGTTGGGAGTTTCAGCTTGCATAGCCTTGTAGGGTAAGGGAGCTCATACAGTCCACTCACCATTTTAGTAGCTCTTCTGTGGACATCTTCAAGAATTTTAACATGTTTTTTGAAAAAGGGGAATGCAAGGACCATGCCTGTCTCAAGCCTTGGCCAAACAGGTCCTTTATACAAAAGGCTCCGAATTTTAGGAGAACAAGAGGAAATTGTTCTTTTTATGAGCCCTTGTGATGAGCTAGCTGATGCTGCTGCCTTCTTTGCATGAGTGCTAAATTTAAGATCATTGTCAGCAATTACTCCTTGGTCACATTCTTCCAACACTGGAGAAACGAGTTGACCATAAAGAGAGTAAGTTGTATTGATATTCTTGTGCCCAAAGTGTAAAACATGACATTTTGACACATTGAAAGTGAGTAGCCAAGGTTTGCCCACATGCTAAGGAGATCAAGGTCATTTTGAAGTTGGGAAGTATCTTCAAGAATGCTAGCTGGACCAATTACCTTGGAATCATCAGCATATAACGTCATCCTGCTTTTAAGTGCTAGAGGAGCATCATTTATGAAAATATTGAACATGGTGGGGCCAAGAACACTACCCTGTGGAACCCCACTGATAACATTCTGAGAGGAGGATACAATAGGATTACCATCTGCACCAAACAGTCTTACATGCTGAACACAATTCCTCAAGAAATCCAGGATCCAGTTGAGAATTTTTTCCTCCAAACTAATAGATTGTAGCTTAAGCTCAAGTCTCCTATCACAAACTTTGTCAAATGCTTTTGAAAAATCAATGAGGGTCATGTCAACAGGGATTCCCAACTCCAGTAGTTTTGTAATATAGTCATATGACTCAAGCAGATTAGTGTCAACTGATCTGTTGCATCAGAAACCATGTTGAGAGCTGTTAAGAAGATTATTCCAATCAAGATGCTCAATAACTGCTTTGTTGATAATAGGTTCAAGAAGCTTAACAACAACAGAGGTAATACTAATAGGCCAGTAATTTTCCACATAATCTTTCCATCTCTTTTTGTGAATTGGGGTAATATATGTCACTTTCCACTCAGCAAGAAGCTTTGAGCTATCAAGAGATAGTCTAATGAGCTTTGAAAGTGGGTATACTATTTCTGCACTCATGCAAGAGACAGGGGTGGAGGCCATTTGGCCCTGCAGGTTTAGTTACATCCAACAAAGCTAGCTGTTTCATAACAGACTCCTCAGTCACCTCAAGAAGTGGCATTGGTTGAGTAACAATATATGAGGGGGGAGCCGGAAACTTACTAGCAGTTTCTGATGTAAAAGCTGATGCAAATTGGTTATTTAGGATCTTGGCTTTAATAGCTGGGTCTGAAACTGTCTGACCATGATGAGTCAAATCAGGGACAGAGTGCCTATTTCGACATTTAACAGAAGCATACTGCCAAAACAGCTTGGGATTATTTTTTATATTTTCAGCTAACCTTTCTTCATGTCTCTTCTTCAGTTGTTTGATGGAATTGGTGGCCTCATTCCATGCCTTTTGATACTTCTGATAGTTTGCATCTGTTTTCTTTTTTTTAAAGTGTTTCCAGGTTCGATTCTTCCTATTCAGTAGTTTGCTAGTTAGACAAGTCATGAAGGGTAGTGTTTTTTGCCTGTCTCCTCCAAAATGTTCTAGTGTGAGCTTTTTCAAAAACTAGCAATACGGCTTTGAATTTCTGCCAAGATTCTTTGATATCTGAAGTGAATATGGTATCCCAGTCAAAGTCAGCAAGTCTCTCAGAGATACGCCTGTAATCAATAACAAGCACAATTCTGTGAGGATAACAGCATGATCACAATAGGGGCAAGAAATTCATTTTTTGTCCACAAATCTGGATTATTAAGAATAACTAGGTCCAGTATGTTGGATGCTTGACCATCTCTATACTGTGTAGGTTGGTCAATAGTTGTGAACAGTGAATGTTCAGACAGACAAGTAAGAAATGGAGATTCCTGTTCTTTGGCTGAAAAACCAGAACCATCAACCCAGTCATAATCGGGAAAATTGAAGTCTCCAAGAATCACCACATGTTGGTTGCAAGAGTCTTTGATAATATCAGAAATGATATTAAGCAAGATACTGTTCTGATTCAAGGCAAGAGGGAGTATTAGGACTACAATAAACCACTCCAACCACCATTGTAGAATACCACACTGCAGTCTAACCCAGACATTCTCAACCCAAACACAGCAATGGGAAGAAGGAATCAAAGTGCTTACCTTGAAACTACTTTTTACATATATTCCAACACCTCTCCTGCAGGCATCAGACTCAATGTTAGATATGAGTTGGTATCCACTGATTTCAAGTGCTTGGGCTGTAAGAGGCTGTTTCACATTTTTGGGGCATATCTCAGATATGGCTGCAATATCAACTATTTCTTTTGCTAGGTGGATATGGAGTTCTGGAACCTTGTTGAAGAGGCCATCAGCATTTGCACTAAGAATCCTTAATTTTCCAATATCATTTGCATGACGAGTTGCACTTTTGGTTGCCACGTGCAGAGATGATTTATTAGCAAAAAAAAACACCAGCAGAAAGAGGCTCAGTTGATGAAGCATCAGAAGAAACTGTTAAATTAGCACTGAAAAAATGGGAACTACTTGAGGACAACTCATTAATACATGAAACATCATCATCAACTGAAACAAACAAACTATTTACACTCTCATCTGGTGACTCTTGTCTGTCCAGATGAGAAACATTACAACTTAATCCAAAATCATCCCCTGCTGTGGAATTGCAGTCTGCAGCAGGTCTGCGTCGTTTTTTATGACAATTTTTAAGTTCCTGATTACAAGATTTTTTTCACCTAACGCTGTTCTCTCTTTCAGTTGCTGAACAAGCTCTCTATGTTTAAGGCGATCCTCCCTGGATTGGTTGGATTGAAACTGGATGTCTGCTCTGAGTTCAAACGATTTCTGAAGGATTTTTTTCTTAACCTCAAAATTGGACACAGTAAAAATTACCAGTGGAGGACGTTGGCTTGGGGTTGAATTTGGACAAGATGGCAAACGTCTAACATTAATTAGCTCGCCAGGATTGATGCAATACTGCGGCGCTAAATAATCTTGAATAAAAATAGACGGGTCACCAGACACTGGTATTCCAAGTGCAACAATATTTAATTTTCGATATCATGATTCTTTTCAGCTTGCACTATTCGTATAATATTGGATGCACTCAGGGCTGAGACATTAGCAGATTTGATTTCTTCTTGGGCAATCAACCAAGTAGTCTTTTCATCACACTTTATGGAGAGGTTTTGTTCAATAGTAACCACTTTAGTGTTTAAAAGTTTGAAGTCTGCTTTCAACGTATCCATGGTACTATTGACCAGTTCAGTTAGTGTCTGGGAGATAGTTCTCTGGAATGGCAACATGGCTGCTGAAACGGCAGACGTTATGTCCACTACACTGGGGGCATGAGTTGGTGGGCTTGTAAGGCATTTAGAACAGTTCCATGCACACTCAAGCTTACTAGTAGTCGAGTTCAATGCAGCAAATTCTTCATCATTCAAATTTAAACAAATAGCACATGTCCATTTGCTGCAAGAGTTGCACTGCAAACATTTAGAACTCTTGTCAAGGCATTTCATACAGCGGTCTGACTTGGAGGGGCTTTCTCGAACGCGCTTTTCAGGTCTTTTTCCCAATTCATCAGACACGCCAACACTTTTAACTGTCGATTTCGGCATAATATTGGCAACACTTATTACAACTTCAAAGAAAACGGTTGAAAGATAATCAATATTAATTCAGTGACATGGCACTTATCACAAATAAAGTAATTGTCTAATTAAAAACAGAATAAGACAAAAATGGTATTATTTTGTTAAGCGTTTTTTTCTGCATCCATTAGTACATAACACATTGGGAAAGAAACACTCTATCTATAGGAAATGTTGGATAAAATTAAACTAGGTCACAGCACATCAATAAAGTTTGTATCACCATCATCAACTGATGATGATCATAATCAAAAAGGAGAATCTTTAATATCTTTGGAGTGGCTAAGGGTATTAACTCAAAATTCTCAGGACCTCTACTAATACTGTGGTTGCAAATGCAGCAAATTTTGACTCTCAGCACTTCTACTTTCTGGTACTTCAAGAAATTTTTAGTGAGATTTTGAACAAAATCAAACACACTGTATACTTGATGGTTGTCAAAAGTGTGTATCAGTAATATATCTGGAGTGGAAGAAAGTATTAAGTTAAAACTTCAAGGACATGTTGAAAAAAGATTGGAGGGCAAAGGCTTTCTTTTCTTTTTTCAGTTATCCCCCCCCTCTCATTTGATACTGATCAAGATTCTGAGATAACCATTTTTTTGACACAGTTAAAAGGTCTAATAACTATGTGTCTGGGAATATCATGCTCCTCTGCAAAAGGTGTGGTAAGTTATACAATCTACCCATTGTTTACATATGGGATTTATCATAGGAAAATGTGGGACAGTTTGACTGTGTGTATGTGTTAGGAAAGGCTAAGGGTATTAAAGTAAAACGGGGGAATATGGAGGGGAATGTTAAACTAAATTAAAAGACCCCATGTTCACCCAGATTATCGAAAGGGCATATCTAAATATCTCCTTACAGTCACTACTGTGACAGTTTGTAACTTTGACTATGACTGCTTGCAACTATGACCAATACTACTTGTAGTCACAATGCTAATACAACCACTTTTGACTGCATTTTTAACTCCTTGCAACTTTGATTACTTGTGACTGTGGCAGTGATTGCTTGCAATTTTAACCACTTGTGGCTGGAACTACTTGTGACTGTTGCTGTAAATAAAGGTACTTACTCTAGCAATTATTACTACTTGCAACTACAACTCCTTGTGACTACCTACTTGCAGCACTAACTACTGTACTTGCAAATGCAGCTATTTACAACTGTAACTACTTAAGACTGCAAATACTTGCAACTGTAAAACTGAAAAAAAATCCAACATCAGAATGACAAATTATTCCTTAGTCAAAATTATTAAACTACAAGATGTCAGCAAATTACTGGAAAAACCCTGAAAAAACTGAAAAAGAATTAAATAATATATACATTAAAAAATGTTTACAAAAGAATATATAAAAAGTGAGAGGGAACAAAACAAGCAAACAAACAAACATAAAACTTGTGTGTTACTTATACAAAATTAAGAAAAAGGAAAACTAGCAGTTTATTTCATCTGTAATGAAGGGGAGAAAGGTTTCTTCATATCTGGAGGTAAAGCAACAAATGGGGACAAGATAAGAACAGGCTCAGAAACAGTCCATGGCAGGCAGCATCTGGGTGGGGGGGTTATCTTTTGGGGGAAATGCTTTTGGTGCAAGGGTTTGTTATTAACCAAGTGACATATAGCAATTGTAAATTCTGTCAGTCTGTTGGTCCTGCTTTTGCTACTTTAGGCACTTCCAGGTAAGCTAGGACGGTGAAATTTGTCAAGCGTATCAGGGACCAGACCAGATTAAATTAGAAATAGTCGCTTTCGTGATTTGGCCATCTGGAAGGGGGGGAGTGGGGAGCCTGTTAATTCAAAAAAAAGAAGAAAAAATGAACTATTTTTAACTTATGAACAGTTGATCAAATATTAATGAAATTTGATGTTTGGAAGGATATCGTGTTTCAGAGCTGTTATTTTAAATCCCGACCGAATCTGGTGACATTGGGGGGAGTTTTGGGGGAACCTAAAATCTTGGAAAACGCTGAGAGAGGGGGGATTGGGATGAAACTTGTTGGGAAAATAAGCAGAAGTCCTAGATACGTGGTTGACATAATCAGAACGGATCCGCTCTATTTGGGGGAGTGGGGGGAGGGCTAATTCTGAAAAATTAGAAAAAATGACGTGTTTTTGTTGTGATCGGATCTTCATAAAACTTTGTATTTAGAAGGACCTCGTAACTCAGATCTCTTATTTTAAATCCCAACCGGAGCGAGTGTCATTGCGGGGGGCAGTTGGGGGGGACTGGATATTTTAGAAAATACTTAAAGCAGAGAGATCATGATGAAACTGAGTGGGAAGAATAAAAAAAGTCCAAGATGCGGAACTGACATAACCGGATCCGCTCTCTTTGTGGAGTTAGGGGGGAGGGAATAATTTGGAAAAAAAATAGAAAAAATGAGGTATTTGTAACTTACGAACGGGTGACCAGATTTTAATGAAATTTGATATTTAGAAGGATCTTGTGCTTTAGAGCTCTTATTTTAAATTCCGACCAGATTCTCGGACATGGGGGGGGGGTTGGAGGGAAAAACCGGAATTCTTGGAAAACGTGAAAATTGGGGTATCTTTATCTTATGAATAGGTGATCGGATCTTAATGAAACTTGATATATAGAAGGATCATATGTCTCAGATGCTCCATTTTTGACTCGAATTGGATCTGGGGACATGGGGGTTGGAGGGGGGAAACAGAAATCTCGAAAAACGCTTAGCGTGGAGAGATCGGGATGAAACTTGATGGGAAGAATAAGCACAAATTGTAGATACGTGATCGATATAATCGGAACGGATCCGTTCTCTTTGGAGGAGCTGGGGGGTGTAAATTTGGAAAAATTAGGAAAATTGACGTATTTTTAACTTAAGAACGGGTGACCGGATCTTAATGAAATTTGATATTTAGAAGGAACTCATGTCTCAGAGCTCTTTTTTCAAATCCTGACCAGATCTGTTGACATTGGGGGGAGTTGGAGGGGAAAACCGGAAATCTTGGAAAACGCTTAGAGTGGAGGAATCGGGATGAAGCTTGGTGGGTAGAATAAGCAATTGCCGTAGATACGTGATTGACATAACCGTACTGGATTCGCTCTCTTTGGGGGAGTTAGGGGTGGGGTTTTAGTGCTTTGGCGAGTTTGGTGCTTCTGGACGTGCTAGGACGATGAAAATTGGTAGGCGTGTGAGGGAGCTGCACAAATTAACTTGATAAAGTCGTTTTCCCTGATTCGGCCATCTGGGGGGCTGAAGGAAGAGGAAAAATTAGAAAAAAGAGGTATTTATAACTTACGAGTGGGTGATCGGATCTTAATGAATTTTGGTATTTAGAAGGACATCATGACTCAGAACTCTTATTTTAAATCCCGACCGGCACTAAGCCTCTGATTTTCCTTTTAAATCGATCTATTGATTCTTAGAATTTTGCTAGAGCTCATACCATATGAGCTCTTGGCTCTTCCGGCCTCGTCACAAGTGCCATATTTAGCTCTTAGCTCTTGTTCTAAAAGGATGAACATACATACATATTTATATATTATTTCTTTCCCAGGGGTTATCATGCTAAACCAATGGTCTTAGAAAATGAGGAGGCAGGTTATTTGAATGAAAATTAAGAGATCTAGTGCCCTTTTTCAGTAGCCGTAGAGATTGTGCTACAGTAAAGTGACTTTTACTGCCATTTGGTGATAAAGAACTTTAAAATTCTGGGATAGCCAATCGATTATTGAAAACTGGCCTGTCTTCATAAACCTTCCATAAATTTGTACATGCAGTTATTCTTTTGTTAATTTTTTGTTCCATTTAGGTTTCAGTATTCCTCTTTGCTTCTCCTTGACTCGCTTTTTTAAGAAAACTTTGTGAAGGTGATTACTTTATCTATGTCCAAAGTAAAAACATATTGAATATATAGTTAACAAGTATATTAGTCCCAAGTATTAGTATGTAAGAGTTTTTTTGGTTTTCAGTTTACTAGTTGTCTTTTGTTAGTCAGTTCACAAGTAAAGATAAGTTACGTTCCCAAAAATGTTTCCACAGATCATATAAAACAGGGTAATCTCGTAACAACTCCTTTCATTAATTGATATTCTTTTCCAGACTGTTGGGCACTAAGTCTTTTCGGACCTACACTTGGAATTACGGTACCTAGGTATGTTTTTTTTTGTCATTTTGTAATATTTTTAGCTTTTTTATGTTTTATGAGTAAAGTTTGGAATACCTTGAGGCATTAAATCATTTTCTGTTTGTTTTCGAAGCTTACTCATACACAAAGGGAAGGGCTTCTGACATCCCCAGCGTAATTCAAATATGTTTACAACATGTTTATATTGTCATTTTAACATCCCTGCTTTTGAATTTTTTTTTACACGTTTTAGTTCTTTATCTACTCTATAAGTTTCTTCTTGTATGCTTGTTTTGCTAAAAAGTCTTTGAAAAAATTTTCATACTATCTTTCCTTTATAAAATATTTTAAACATTAAGGAGATTTAAAAGGGGGTTTTTAAATTGCTGTTAGCCCTTTGTCCAGTCTCATTTCTAGGTTGCATATGTTGCACGTGTTGAATCTTTGTTTGAATGGATCAACACATGACTCTAATATAATAGTTAGCTCAAACTGTTAGCCCTCGGTGGATGTATAGGGCCTAAAAAAGCTGTTTTCAAGTACTGTTCCCCTATCCTTCTTGTATTCGGAAATATTTTCTTGTGACAATCCAAATTGAATATTGCCCTTGGAAAAGAAAAACGTGCAAGTTCAACAGATATTAGTCCTAAACAGCAGTCTGTTCCTGGAGAAACATTTTGGCAGGACAACTTATGTTAATGCACATTCGTGTATTCATGTGTGAACACAAAATTGCGTCCATGGCTTGGATTTTCTTCACCCGAAAAATAAAACAAATATCATGAAAATGAAATTCCCTGCATACTTTGAAATCTTTTCAGTTAGTTGGTCCTTGAAATATAGTTCTTGGACCATGTCCCCTTTTTCATCCCAATTATGTAGGTATTTTTTATGTGTAATCGTGTTCTTCAAGTGTCCCGCAACAAAATAATCCTATGAGTACTTATGGAATCCGCATGAAATCTGTCATGAAATCTCTTTTACTGTTACTGCTCTCAATGAAATAAAAATTATCCAGCAAAACCCTTTGACCAATTAATCGTATTTTTCAGATGTTTATGCATTGCAGTGTGTCCACTTATGCATTGCATAAGTGGACACAAGCTAGACTTACTGGACTCAGAGGTTCTTTTCCTGGGGGAGAAGAGGTCAAAAACACTAAAGAAACCGTACTTTTATGCTAATTTTTCTTTTTGGAATTTTTTACCATTCACTATTCTTAGATTTACGCATGGGAACACCTAGTTTCAGTTGTTAATAGAGAGTTTTCGGTTGTGACAAGAGCATTTGTTCTCAGAAAACCTGTTCAGGGGAAGCTCATCCCCAGAATGCTTATGGCCGGAAATCTTGTCCCAATGATCTCAAAAAATTCCAACCAAAAGAACCTAAATTGACACTCAAGTTTCTCGCCCCGAAAAAAGTCATGCTCAATCAGTCGCGGATCCAGGGGAGACGGGGGTGCCTCCCTTCTGACGTAGTGGTTGATTTGTGGCTGAGATCACTTGCTACGGTTTGGGTTGGAACGAAAGTTTTTATGGCACTTGGTATTAACCAAGTGACATATAGCAATCGCAAATTCTGTCGGTCTGTCTGTCTGTCTGTTGGTCCTGGTTTTGCTACTTTAGGCACTTCCAGGTAAGCTAGGACGATGAAATTTGGCAAGCGTATCAGGGACCGGACCAGAATAAATTAGAAATAGTCGTTTTCCCAATTTGACCATCTGGGGGGGGGAGTGGGGGCCGGTTAATTGGGAAAAATAGAAAAAATGAAGTATTTTTAACTTATGAGCAGGTGATGGGATCTTAATGAAATTTGATGGTTGGAATGATATTTTGTCTCAGAGCTCTTATTTTAAATCTCGACCGGATCTGATGACATTGGGGGAGTTGGAGGGGGGAGGGAAACCTAAAATCTTGGAAAACACTTAGAGTGGAGGGATCGGGATGAAACTTGATGGGAAAAATAAGCACAAATCCCAGATACATGATTGACATAATCGGAACGGATCCGCTCTCTTTGGGGTAGTTGGGGGGGGGTAATTCTGAAAAATTAGAAAAAATGAGGTATTTTTAACTTACGAACGGGCGATCGGATCTCAATGAAATTTGATTTTTAGAAGGATATCGTGTCTTAGAGGGCTTATTTTAAATCCCGACCGGATCTGGTGACATTGGGGGGGGGAGTTCGGAGGGGGAAACCTAAAACTTGGAAAACACTTAGAGTGGAGGGATCGGATGAAACTTGGTGGGAAAAATAAACACAAGTCCTAGATAGATGATTGACATAAACGGATCGGATCCGCTCTCTTTGGGGTAGTTGGGGGGGGGGGTTATTTCTGAAAAATTAGAAAAAATGAGGTATTTTTAACTTACGAACGGGTGATTGGATCTCAATGAACTTTGATATTTAGAAGGATATCGTGGCTCAGAGCTCTTTTTTTAAACCCGACCGGATCTGGTGACATTGGGGGGGAGTTGGGTGGGGGAAACCTAAAACTTGGAAAACACTTAGAGTGGAGGGATCGGGATGAAACTTGGTGGGAAAAATAATCACGAGTCCTTGGTACATGATTGACACAACTGGAACGGATCCGCTCTCTTTGCGGTAGTTGGGGGAGGGGTTAATTCTGAAGAATAAGAAAAAATGATGTATTTTTAACTTACGAACGGGTGATCGGATCTCAGTGAAATTTGATATTTAGTAGGATATCGTGTCTCAAAGCTCTTATTTTAATCCTGACCGGATCTGGTGACATAGGGGGAAGTTTGGGGTGGGGGAACCTAAAATCAGGGAACACGCTTAGATTGGAGGGACCGGGATGAAACTTGGTGGGAAAAATAAGGAGAAGTCTTACATACGTGATTTACAAAATTGGAACGGATCCGCTCTATTGGGGAGGGGTTAATTCTGAAAAATAAGAAAAAAGACGTATTTTTAACTTATGAAGGAGCGATCGGATCTTCATGAAACTTCATATTTAGAAGGACCTCGTAACTCAGATCTCTTATTTTAAATCTCAACCGGATCAAGCATAATTGGGGGGGGGTTAGGGGGACCGGAAATCTTAGAAAATACTTAAAGCGGTGAGATCAGGATGAAACTGGATGGGAAGAATAGAAACCTGTCTAAGATACGTGACTGACATAACCGGGCCGGATCTGCTCTCTTTGGTGGAATTGGGGGGGGGGGTAATTTTGAAAATTGAGGTATTTGTAACTTACAAAAGGGTGACCAGATCTTAATGAAATTTGATATTTAGAAGGATATTGTGCTTTAGAGTTCTAATTTTAAATTCCGACCAGACCCTGTGACATTGGGGGGGAGTTGGAGGGGGAAACCGGAATTTTTGGAAAACGTGAAAATTGGGGTGTTTTTATCTTACGAATAGATGATCGGATCTTGATGAAATTTGATTTTTAGAAGGAATTCATGTCTCAGAGCTCTTATTTCAAATCCCGACCAGATCTTTTGACATTGGGGGGAGTTGGAGGGGGAAATTTTGGAAAAAACACTTGGAGTGGAGGATTCGGGATGAAGCTTGGTGGATAGAATAAACAAATGTCCTTGATACGTGATTGACAGAATCGTACTGGATTCGCTCTCTTTGGGTGAGTTGGGGGGAGGGGTTCAGTGATTTGGCGAGTTTGGTGCTTCTGGACGTGCTAGGACGATGAAAATTGGTAGGCGTGTCAGGGAGCTGCACAATTTGACTCGATAAAGTCATTTTCCCAGATTCGACCATCTGGGGGGCTAAAGGGAGTGGAAAAATTAGGTATTTATAACCTACGAGTGGGTGATCGGGTGGTAATGAATTTTGATATTTAGAAGGAGATCGTGACTCAGAGCTCTTATTTTAAATCCTGACCGGCATTAAGCCTCTTATTTTCCTTTTTAAATCAATCTATTGATTCATAGAATTCTGTTAGAGCTCATACCATATGATCTCTTAGCTCTTTTCTCCTTGTCACAAGTGCCATATGAGCTCTTAGCTCTTTGTTTTTTTTTTAAATTGGTTTTTAATAGTTGAACTTTAGGTAAGTTTTTGATTATTAAGACTGTTTCTTTTTGCTAACAAGTTTGAAATAAGGGTGTAGTTACTTTGTAGGGTCTCTGTTAGATTTTTACTAGTGACGCATACCGCCAAATACTATGTAATTAACTTTAGGTTTATCAAGGAAATCCGTCCTTATTACCACAAAAGCCAACTGGGAGGTGAAAATCTTCATTTTGTAATATCAAGGAGGGGAAATTTAAAATCTTAACTTCTTTAGGCTTTCGAAATGATATTTTTGTGCTGTCACAACGGGACTGAAGAGCAAAATATTTACTTCTTTTACTGTAAAAAATTTGTTTTGGAGTCTTGCTATGGCAGTGAGGCGAAGAAATTGATATCATTACTTTTTTGGCTATCTGTTTTGGTTTTTTCGGTTTGCTTTTTTTGCAAAGCGGGGATGGTTTTTACAACATTGTGGTTTTTGGGGGGATTTGTATAATAGAAAGTAAATGTGTGATAAGTGCAAAAATTATTGATTTAAATTTTGGATTTTGGTGAGGAAATAGTGGCCTCTTTACTGCCTACTTTCATCTAATTAAAGCTCTGCGTTATATGACATATAACTTCCTCTGTCCACCGTAAAACACTAAATTAAAGGCCAATTTCTTTAGAACTTTAATAAAGGTTCGTATAAGTAAATACTTAAAACTAAGTATATGAGTCGAAATATTCCTTCAAAGGTCGGAGTAATCATTTAAGAAGAATAGATTTTCGAGAAATTGTGTGTAAAAGGAGACAAATAATTATGTATTTTTTTTTATCTAAATATACTTAGATAATACGGTGACCGTATTGGACCAACAGTCCTACTAGATCGGGAGAGAGCTCACTTGGACGGAAAAAAAATTCTAATGTCCTTTTCAAATTGCCCAAAAAAAATTGGAGGGTACTGGTCCCCCCTTCCACACCCTTTTTTGCGAAAGATATCCGATCAAACGCTTTAGATGGCCATTTAATTCAACATTGTTGAAAGGTCAAATAACTATGCTTTTGCTATTGAGAAATACACGGACATTATTTTGGGTAATTTTCTGCGGTGAGGGGTTGGGAGATTTTTCAAGGGTTGTAATTTCCACGATAAGTTTTACAAGGGTGGGAAGAGAGAAGGGGATTTCCTGGCATGATTTGATAAACAGTCAGAAATTAAATAAAAGAACAATTCAGCTGAAAGTAAGGAGCAACACTTTAACTTAAAAGAACAGAGATTATTCTGCATTTTATTGGGGGGGTGTCCTTTCCCCTATCTCGCTCTTTAAGCTAATTTCTGACCTTTTATCCTGATTCTTTAGGAAAGACTACCCAAACACAAGGGCCTTTGAACTTGAATGAAAAGTATTTTTAAACAACTTTTAAGATTTTAGTGTAAAGAGGAAGCTCTATCCCATAGACATTTTTGTAACCTTAGAGGTATGGTTCTCTCTCGAGCCGAGCTGATGAACATAGGGTGTATGTTTTAGACTCCTGAAACACGAGGACCGTCTAATTGGATTACGAAGCTTTCTTAAAGTACTAAAAACATTTGAGAAAAGAGCAAGGGATTGAAGAGGGTCCCTCCCCTATATGCGGGAAACTCTTTTATGTATCTTCGTTTCAAGTTTTATTGTGACTCCTTACTTTCCTTTAAAAAAAAAACTTGTTAAAAAAAAATCGTGTGTGTGTTTGTGTGTGTCCTGTATGGTTCACTACACTGTTTATGAGATCACCAAGAAACTCGAAGAAACTGTTGAGTATACTCTTGTGAATGTTTCAGGTATAAAATCCCCCCCCCTTCCAATGCGCTCTTAACACTTTTGGTGCTAACTGGAATAAGATACCTCTCGACATAAATAATTGGCTGTCGCTTCTGGTCATTTTTATCTAGACATTCAATTAACTGATTAGTTGATTATGGTTTTCAACAGTTTCGTTAATTTTGGTATTCAACCTAATTTTTGAATACTTTTCATATTTAAAAAAAATAACCATCGTAACTTTACATATGAGGGAAATTTTTCAAGGTGAAAATTCCATGGGGGGAGATTTTCCATGTTAAAATGAATTTGGTTCGCATATATCTGCTATGCAATCAAAATACATTAATTACGTTATTTATATACATGTAAAGTAAAGGACAACCTTAATTAACCTGGGATGAACTCTATTGCAGATAGCGTTGTTTTTGAAAAAAGAGGATGTTCATGTTTATTGATTCAGTGCATTATCGTATTTTTCGATTTATAGACTCAATTCTTAAATGAAGACGGATTTTCCGGGGAAATTTTTCAAATAATTTTAATGTATTAATACGATCGTTATTAATACACAAGAGGAAGTTTCCCTGAATTGCCTTTCTTTAGAGATCGCAGTGACGAGCGACGGGTACGCTAGTGATACATAAATTTTTATTCTGTTTAAAATTATGATGAAGTTTTCGGAAAAAGTTTCAGATAAACATTCCCAATTTGGGTACAGCTTAACAATCTAGTGATTTTTAAGAATTGGAAACTAATTATAAATAGCTAATTTGACTTTCTTATCCACTTTAATACTCAATATCTTCTGGTCTTATTTGTAATGCAAATTGAAATCTTAGTTTCCATAAATCTTTTTTTAAGTTCAAGCTTAATTTTTAAAACTGCTTATTTATGCTAAATATTTTAAGAAGAAAATTGTCACACCTTGAAGGTGTTATCCAAAAATTGGTATAATTGCATAATTTATTACAAAGTTATGCAAAATTAAAACTTACTAATAAATGAATTAATTAATGCAGCAAAATGTTTAATTATTTAATTCCGTTATAAAGGAGTTGCCAGATCGATTAAACCATTTGACTTGCATCAGATATAGAGATGGAAAATTTTTTTCCTTGTAGCCTATCTGATTATATAGGATTTGGTTAAGTACATTTATTACATCTGCTTAGTCTTGATCGCTGCTTTAAAAGAAGTCATTTATTAAATTGTGGCCTAAATTTGTTTTTGGTCAATAGTCTTTATTTGTAGGGAACTTTTGCGGGTGTTTTTGAGCATTGAGAATGTGTTATTGCTTTGACGCTACGTTTTAGCAATAGTAGAGCGAATCATTTGACGTTTTAAACGCCTTATTTATTGTATCTGATTATCTGTATTGTTGGAGATATTCAAGTAAGCTTATTGTTTTACCTTTAATTAGTACTGTAACGACACGGCACGGCCATGGAATCAGTTCTTTCGCCTAACGTTTTGGAGTCGACTGCCAACGGTTTGATGACGACAGGCAATCCCCTGGACTTACCATCAGGATCTGAGGCTTTTGACCAACCCATTCATAATGGCGAAGCCGCATCCAATAATTATGACGACATTTTCCCTGTGCTTCCTGTCACTGCCATCCCTCAAGGAATGGACTCAAACTTGGGCCGCTGGAATGAAAAACTCCGAGTTGGTGTAAGAAATGTCACACAGGTAAGCATTTCTTTTTTACTTTTACGTTTATAGCAACGCTGTATTGGCATGATATGCCTTTAGTATATATATATATATATATATATATATATATATATATATATATATATATATATATATATATATATATATATTTATATATATAGATATAAATAACCCGATAACATTCAAGTTCCTGATTTGTTTGGTGTGAGTAAAACCAGTTTGTCTGTTTGCATTCGGGTATAATTAGCTGAGTCTCAAGCTATTAATGAGAAAAATTACGATGCATGCATATTTTAATTAAATATCAAACAGTTCGTGGTAACGAACTGTAGTAAGGAGCGACCTGGCTCACTAGTAAACGAAACTCTAAAAAACGGTATTTCGATGCTAAAAGATATATCAAAAGAACTGGATTTTTATGTTAATTTTAAATATACAAGTTTCATCAAATTTAGTCTTTGTCATCAAAAGTTACGAGCCTGAGAAAATTTGCCTTATTTTGGAAAATAGGGGGTAACACCCCCTAAAAGTCATAGGATTTTAACGAAAATCACACCATCGCATTCAGCGTATCAGAGAACCCTATAAAAAAAATTTCAAGGTCCAATCTACAAAAATGTGGAATTTCGTATTTTTTGCCAGAAGACAAATCACGGGTGCGTGTTTATTTATTTGTTTTTTTTTTCTTCTTTTTTTTCCCCAGGTGTCATCGTATCGACCAAGTGGTCCTAGAGTGTTTGCAAGAGGGCTCATTCTAACGGAAATAAAAAGTTCTAGTGCCCTTTTTAAGTGACCAAAAAAATTGGAGGGCATCTAGGCCCCCTCCCACGCTCATTGTTTCCCAAAGTCAACGGATCAAAATTTTGAGATAGCCATTTTGTTCCACATAGTCGAAAACCATAATAACTATGTCTTTGGGGATGACTTACCCCCCCCAAAGTCCCTGGGGGAGGGGCTGCAAGTTACAAACTTTGACCAATGTTTATATACAGTAATGGTTACTGGGAAGTGTACCGACGTTATCAGGGGGATTTTTTTGGTTTGGGTGTGGGGTTCAGGGGAGGGGGCTATATGGAAGGATCTTTCCTTGGATGAATATTTCATGGGGGAAGAGAAATTCAATGAAAAGGGCGCAGGATTTTCTAGCATTACTATTAAAAAAAACACTATGAAATATAAACATGAAAAAGTTTTTTTCAATTGAAAGTAAGGAGAAGCATTAAAACTTAAAACGAACAGAGATTATTACGCATATGAGGGGTTCTAAAAATACTTTAGCATAAAGAGCGAGGTATTTAGGAGGAGATAAATACTTCGCTCTTTATGCTAAAAAAAAATTAAGTAATTGCAACTATTTATTCTACGGCCTTTCTGATTCAGGGGTCATTCTTAAAGATTTGGGATAAAACAAGATTTAGTGTGAAGAGCGAGGTATTAACGAGTGGACCAAGCCCCTCATATATATAATCAAAAATATAAGAATATAAAAGTTTGTTACGTAAGTTAGTTCTTAAGTTACGTATATTTACTAATAAAAACGTTCGTTAAAAATTAAAAGATCTAGTTTCCTTTTTAAGTAACCGAAAAATAGGTGGGCAACTAGGGCTCCATCCCCACCCTTTATTTCTCAAAATCGTCTGATCAAAACTAAGAGAAAGCCATTTAGCCAAAAAAAGAATTAATATGCAAATTTCATTTTAATAATTTATGTACGGAGGGCCAAAATCAGACATGCATTAATTCAAAAAATTTCAGAAATTTGAAATGAAAGTAAGGAGCGACATTAAAACTTAAAACGAACAGAAATTACTCCGTATATGAAAGGGGCTTTTCCTCCTCGACACCCCGCTCCTTGCGCTAAAGTTTGATACTTTCTCGCAACTCTACTTTTTAAAACAATAAAAAACTAGCGTAATGAGCGGGGTGTCGAGGAGGAAAAGCCCCTTTCATATACGGAGTAATTTCTATTCGTTTTAAGTTTTAATGTCGCCTCTTACTTTCATTTCAAAAAACTTGTTTTTTTTTATTTAATTCAAGATATAGAGGTGACTTGGTTAGGTATTTTACTGCAGCTTGTTGATTTTTCGGGCCTGTGATGGCCATGGCCTGGATCCTAATGGTTCACAATTGTCTTTTTTCTGAAGTCTACACAGTAAGAGCTTGTGTAAAAATTGGACGTCACTTTGTCGACTGAAATTATTTACTTACAATATCTGTAATGAGCTTGTTGTTTTTGGGGTTCTTTTTTTTGTGTATTTTTTAGATTTTCGTAATTAAAATCAGCGAGTTTATAGTATTGACAAGAAAAGATTTTTTTAAAATAATAACTATTTTTTTTAATAACTTTTTTTTTTTTACTGAAACCAGTTGTTATACCCAGGGCAAAATTTCAGGCTTCAGTTTTGTTTCCTGAGCCAAGTTCCTGGTACAGTAAAATTCTGTTTTATTATTCAACTTAAATCCCGTAAGGATTAAGTTATAGTAGAATAGAATACACATTACTTTTTAAGCATAAGAAAATTTCACTGAATATAATAGGTTATGTGGTCTTCATAATAAAACAATAATAAGCTACGTAAGGGTTTTAATAAAACTAATCTATGTTAATCGGACACTTTCCCTTTTTTCTTCTAAGCCTCGACTCCCTCAAAACAAGAAGCAGTGAATTGTATTATTGGATGTCCGTCTTATTGGGAAAAAGGCCTCTTTTTAGTTTCTGATCTGTATCCCTTTTTATCCATGAAAAATGCTTCATTTTAGCTTCTGATCTTCATCCCCTTTTATGGCACTTGGTATATACCAAGTGATATATAGCGATCGTAATTTCTGTCCGTCGGTCTGTCTGTTTCTCTATCAGTCCCAATTTTGATATTTCGGGTACTTCCAGATAAGCTAGGACGAAGAAAGTTGGTAGGCGTATCAGGGACCAGACCAAATTAAATTAGAAATAGTCTCTTCCCCGATTCGACCATCTGGGGGGGGGGGGGGAGTGAGCGAACGAGATAGTTGAGAAGAATTTTATTTTCAGATAAAACAAATGATTATTCTGCTCAGTGTAGCTTGCTGGTCTAGGGGTATGATCCTCGCTTAGGGTACGAGGGGTCTCAGGATGGAATCCCGGAACACCACAATTTTTACATGAAGAAGATCCGAAACTAGATACGTGATCCATATAGCGATCGCTGAAAGTTGGCAGGCGTATCTGGGACCGAACCAGATTAAATCAAAAATAGTCGCTTCCCCGATCCAGCCATCTGGGGGGGGGAGTGGAAGGGTGGTTATTTCGGAAAAATTGGAAAAAATAAGGTATTTTTAACTTACGAACGTGTTCTTGGATCTTAATGAAATTTAACATTTAGAAGGACCTCGTGTCTTAGAGTTCTTATTTTAAATCCCGACCGGATCTGGTGACATTGGGGGGAGTTGGAGGGGAAACCGAAATCTTGGAAAACGCTTAGAGTGGAGAGATCGGGATGAAACCTGGTGGAAAAAATAAGTACAAGTCGTAGATGCGTGATTGAAATAACCGGACCGGATCCGCTCTCTTTGGGGGAGTTGGGGGAGGGAATTTCCACTGCTTTAGCGAGTTTGGTGCTTCTGGACGTGCTAGGACGATGAAAATTGGTAGACGTGTCAGGGATCTGCACAAATTGACTTGATAACAGTCGTTTCCCTGATTCGACCATTTGGGGGGAATGGAGGGAGGGGGAATCGTGAAAAATGAGGTATGTTTATCTCACGAATGGGTGATCGGATCTTAATGAAACGTGATATATAGAAATATGCCATGTCTCAGGTGCTCCATTTTCAATTCGGATCGGATTAGGGAACATGGGGGATGGAGGGGTGAAACAGAAATCTTGGAAAACACTTAGGAGTGGAGAGATCGGGATGAAACTTGATGGGAAGAATAAACACAATTTCTAGATACGCTATTGACATAACCGGACCATATTCGATCTCTCTGAAGGAGTTTGGGGGATTTCTAGTGCTTTTGCGAGTTCGAGAATAAGTACAAGTTCTAGATGCGTGATTGACATAACCGGACCGGATCCGATCTCTCGTCACAAGTGCCATGTGAGCTCTTAGCTCTTGTTATCTATGAAAATAGGTCCTATTCGTAATTACATAAAAAAAAACTAGTTTTTTTTTACTGAAAGTAAGGAGCGACATTAAAACTTAAAACGAACAGAAATTACTCCGTATATGAAATGGGTTGTCCCCTCCACAATCCCTCGCTCTTTACGCTAAAGCTTTTAATTGTTTTAAAAAGCAGAATTGTGGCAAAGAGTCAAACTTTAGCGCAAAGAGCGAGGGATTGCGGAGGGGACAACCATTTCATATACGGAGTAATTTCTGTTCGTTTTAAGTTTTAATGTCGCTCCTTACTTTCAGTTAAAAAAACTAGTTTTTTTATGTAATTTCTGAACGTTTTTGAATTAATGCATGTTTGATTTTGGCTCTCCACACATAAATTATTAAAATGAAATTTGCATACTAATTCCTTTTTTGGCTAAATGGCTTTCTCTTAGTTTTGATCAGACGATTTTGAGAAATAAGGGATGGGGAAGGAGGCCTAGTTGCCATGCAATTTTTCGGTTACATAAAAAGGCAACTATAAATTTTAATTTTTAACGAATTTTTTATTAGTAAAAAATATACGTAACTTAAGAATTAACTTACGTAACAAACTTTTATATTCTTTAATTTTTTATTATGTATATGAGGGGGTTTGTACCCTCGTTAATACCTCGTTCTTTACACTAAATCGTAAGTTTTGTCCCAATTCTTTAAGAATGACCCCTGAATCAAAAAGGCCCTAGAATAAATAGTTGAAATTACTAAAAATACTATAGCATACAGAGCGAAGTATTTATCTCCTCCTAAATACCTCGCTCTTTATGCTAAAGTATTTTTAGAACCCCTCATATGCGTAATAATCTCTGTTCGTTTTAAGTTTTAATGCTACTCTTTTCTTTCAATTGAAAAAACTTTTCCATATTTTTTTTTCTTTTTTTTATAGTAATTTTAGAAAATCCTGCGCCCTCTTCATTGAATTTCTGTTCCCCCATGACATATTTCTCCAAGGAAAGATCCTCCCACATAGCCCCCTCTCCTGAACCCCACCCTCAAAACCAAAAAAAATATCCTGAAAACGACTGTACACTTCCCAATAACCATTATTATATGTAAACACTGGTCGAAGTTTGTAACTTGCAGCCCCTCCCCCAGGGACTGTGGGGGAGTAAGCCATTCCCAAAGACATAGTTATTATGGTTTTGACTATGCGGAACAAAATGGCTATCTCAAAATTTTGATCTGTTGACTTTGGAGAAAAAATGAGCGTGGGAGGGGGCCTAGGTGCCCTCCAATTTCTTTGGTCACTTAAAAAGGGCACTAGAACTTTTCATTTCCGTTAGAATGAGCCCTCTTGCGACATTCTAGGATCACTTGGTCGATACGATGACCCCTGGGGAAAAGAAAAAAAAAAAACAAAACAAACAAATAAAACACGCACCCGTGATTTGTCTTCTGGCAAAAAATACAAAATTCCACATTTTTGTAGATAGAAGGTTGGAAATTTTGTTATAGGGTTCTCTGATACGCCGAATGCGATAGTGTGATTTTTGTTAGGATTCTGTGACTTTTAGGGGGTGTTTTCCCCTATTTTCTAAAATAAGGAAAATTTGTTCAGGCTCGTAACTTTTGATGACAAAGACTAAATTTGATGAAACTTATATATTTAAAATCAACATGAAAATCTGATTCTTTTGATGTATATTTTATCATCAAAATTCCGTTTTTTAGAGTTTCGTTTACTATTTAGCCGGGTCGCTCCTTACTACAGTTCGTTACCACGAACTGTTTGACCACCACCGTTAAAACTCAACCACAATCCCTATTAATGTCTGCACTCCTGTCCCAGTTTATAACGTACCCAACCCTTTGTAGAAAATTGTTTTTAAAACACCAATGTCCGCACCTATTGTTTGTAACTCATGATCTTAGCTTCATAGTATGTTTTGAAAGGTAAACCATAAAAAGAAAATCTCGGGGTTTAGTTTCTGAACTTTATTTTTTGAAATTATCTATAGCTTGGGCGCTTTAATTCTTGGATTTCTATATGTAAATATTATTACATTTGAACAATCAAGATGCGCGAGGGGCAGTTGTAGATTATAGATTTTTAGCATTAAGGATTTGTCGGCAAACTTTTCACTCCACTTAGGCCTAATACGGCTAGCAGGGGTGTATCTAGAGCAAAATCTTGGGGGGGGGGGATGTGAAAAGGGTGCCAATAATTGACCAAATTGACAAATGTACTTTATAAAAAGAATGAAAAAGAATAAACAGGGAAAGATGGCACCATAAAATATCTTGGAGGCGTGGGATCCCCCTGAATCCGCTAGTGACGGCTCCTGGTCAAAATTGAAATTATTGGGATAAATTTACGCATAATATGGAAGAAATTGTTAACAAGAAAAGTGGACGAAAGGGGATTCTTTCTCGTAAGGTGCTGTCGAAGTGATGCACTTATGAGAGATTACATAAAAAAACTAGTTTTTTAACTGAAAGTAAAGAGCGACATTAAAACTTAAAACGAACAGAAATTACTCCGTATATGATTTTGGTTGTCCCCTCTTCAATCCCTCGCTCTTTACGCTAAAGCTTTTAATTGTTTTAAAAAGCAGAATTGTGGCAAAGAGTCAAACTTTAGCGTAAAGAGCGAGGGGTTGCGGAGGGGACAACCCATTTCATATACGGAGTAATTTCTGTTCGTTTTAAGTTTTAATGTCGCTCTTTACTTTCAGTTAAAAAAAACTAGTTTTTTAATGTAATTTCTGAACGTTTTTGAATTAATGCATGTTTGATTTTGGCTCTCCACACATAAATTATTAAAATGAAATTTGCATATTAATTCCTTTTTTGGCTAAATGGCTTTCTCTTAGTTTTGATCAGACGATTTTGAGAAATAAGGGATGGGGAAGGAGGCCTAGTTGCCATGCAATTCTTCGGTTACATAAAAATGCAGCTATAAATTTTAATTTTTAACGAATTTTTTTATTAGTAAAAAATATACGTAACTTAAGAATTAAATTAAGTAACAAACTTTTATATTCTTTAATTTTTATTATGTATATGAGGGGGTTTGTACCCTCGTTAATACCTCGTTCTTTACACTAAATCGTAAGTTTTGTCCCAATTCTTTAAGAATGACCCCTGAATCAGAAAGGCCGTAGAATAAATATTTGAAATTACTAAAAATACTGTAGCATAAAGAGCGAGGTATTTATCTCTTCCTAAATACCTCGCTCTTTATGCTAAAGTATTTTTAGAACCCCTCATATGCGTAATAATCTCTGTTCGTTTTAAGTTTTAATGCTACTCTTTTCTTTCAATCAAAAAAACTTTTCCATGTTTATTTTTTCGTAGTTTTTTTATAGTAATTTTAGAAATTCCTGCGCCCTTTTCATTGAATTTCTGTTCCTCTATGACATATTTCTCCAAGGAAAGATCCTCCCACATAGCCCCCTCCACTCAACCCCACCCCCAAAACCAAAAAAAATCCCCTGAAAACGGCTGTACACTTCCCAATAAACATTATTATATGTAAACACTGGTCGAAGTTTGTAACTTGCAGCCCCTCCCCCAGGGGCTGGGGGGGGGGTAAGTCATTCCCAAAGACATAGTTATTATGGTTTTTGACTATGCGGAACAAAATGGCTATCTCAAAATTTTGATCTGTTGACTTTGGAGAAAAAATGAGCGTGGGAGGGGGCCTAGGTGCCCTCCAATTTTTTTGGTCCCTTAAAAAGGACACTAGAACTTTTCATTTCTGTTAGAGTGAGCCCTCTTGCGACATTCTAGGACCACTTAGTCGATACGATGACCCCTGGGGAAAAGAAAAAAAACAAAACAAAAAACAAACAAATAATAAACACGCACCCGTGATTTGTCTTCTGGCAAAAAATACGAAATTCCACATTTTTGTAGATAGGAGCTTGAAAATTTTGTTATAGGGTTCTCTGATACGCCGAATGCGATGGTGTCATTTTCGTTAAGATTCTGTGACTTTCAGGGGGTGTTTTCCCCTATTTTCTAAGATAAGGCAAATTTTTTCAGGCTCGTAACTTTTGATGACAAAGACTAAATTTGATGAAACTTATATATTTAAAATCAGCATGAAAATTTGATTCTTTTGATGTATATTTTAGCATCAAAATTCCGTTTTTTAGAGTTTCGTTTACTATTGAGCCGGGTCGCTCCTTACTCTACAGTTCGTTACCACGAACTGTTTGAAACAGTTGTCTATCGACTTTCGTCATTAGACATACGCTCGAATGGGATATCTGAAAGGTTTATTGGCTATGTCCAAAGACGTAGTTGTAATTGGGAGTGAGGGTATGGAGCTATTCTCCTTAGTTTGCACCCAATTATCCATGTTTTTTTCTTACTTTTTTGTTTGCTATAAAAAATAGACATCTGATTGATATGGATGCAACATAATACAATCATTTATTATGCGTCAGCTAACCTCACATAAAATAAATATGGGTACACACCGAAGGAAGTTCAGATCCAGATCCACAAAAGTTATAAAATAAATAAATAAAAAAAAAATTGTGTTGAAAATAAAAATATACTGTACGAGTTATCTGTATTTCTACTGTTTTGTCTTCTCATATTTATCTTTCCCCCTGTTCCCTAAATGAATTGCTGCATATAGGCTTGCATAAACAGCCATATTTATGAATAAGGGCCCTTGACTTAGGGCCAATGCACAATACGATTCTACCACTACCGAGGTTTAGTTAACGCTCATATGAACCTGTCAGATTTATCCTAGCAATTTCTGACGAATTCTATGAAAAGTTATGATTTGCTCAAATTAGCTCTAGCCAAACCTCAGTGTTAGTAAAATCTTACTGTGAATGGAGTTTAACACAAAGTAGAATATTTCTTTCAATGAAGACGTATATACATAGAAATACATAAATACAGCTCTGCACATTCGGTAAGCATAATAAAACTCGTTATATATAACTACAAACAAGACTTTAACAACACGAGAATTGTAACTGTGTGCATTTTGTTTACCGTTGAAATATTCTTTGCTTTCAAACACCTGTTTAGCTTATTGATTCGTTTGTCATACTTATGACCCCCCCCTCATTCGATGGTGCTGCCGTGAAGGTGTTTGTCTATGATTTTTTCCATAGGTATTTTCAATAGACTATGCTTTACGTAAAAATTAAATTTTGTTCTTTTGTAATGCTCTGATTATATTTCAACTATCAAAGTTTTGACGTCTCGTCTCGATTTTTTCTGAGGCCTTTTACTGACTGTCTTTTTATTTTAGAAATTGCTTTTTATTCAAAATTTTACAAGACTGCCTAGTCGACATTCTCCAAAATAGGTTTGCTAAAAACGCTAAGATATACTTTGCCGTCTTGATAACCTTTGAACTGGGACCCACTACTATTAACAAGCTATTGCAGTAACAACCCGCCTGAGACCAACACAGCTGCTCAGACTCCAGCCTAGAGTTGGATAAACAGAGTTGGATGAAACCTGTTTCCACCCACTCTCCTTGTGAAGGAGATTTTCCTGCAAATCTAACAAGTCTGTTTCGGTTTCTATGGGTCATGGCGCCAATTCACAAAAATATAGTTGTTTTTAATGAAGATACCAACAAACATGCTTTTAAAATTTTAGGGGGATCAATTGTCCTCCTCCGCTCCAATTGGTGCCCTTGACAACATGTGACCCCTGTTCGCATCATTCTGGCAAAGCCAAAGTCAGGGTCAGTAGAAGCTTGAGTTCGTGTGAAGAAGCATCTTGAGTTGTTGGAAAGGTTAAAGTGAGAGATTGCGATTAGAACATAACTCTCTCTAAAGCTCGAAAAACAAGGACTAGGTAAAAATAAAATAGTTACAACAATTCGAATGAATGGATTGCCTGAAAGAACAATACACTCGTACTACTATAAATTATGCGGATTACATTAATTTATTATCATTAATTATTACAGTCTGATGAAAAAACTAGACCCACATCGTATTAATCTACTATAAAAATGAAAGAATAGCTCAGAATGTTCCCAAGGCTTGATAATTACAAAAACGAAAGATAATTTTGAATCGAATAAAGTGTAAATAAAAAAAAAGAGGATTGGGTTTTAAACTAAATTGCCCGTCTTAATTCATATTAACTTCCCAACTCCGAACCATTGATACACTCCGAACGAATTTTGATCCCTCAGTGTGATGCCTCTCGATGTCGAAAATTTGTCTGTCGTCGGGCATTGTAATCAAGTGCCGCTTATGCCTGGAAAGTAAATTCAGACCCAGGTAAAATGGCTATTTCTTCGTGTTTTTTTGTTTGTATTTGAAAATAATACCTTAAAAGTAAACAGTTGTGAAATCGGCAGCATGTTGAAATTTGTCTTTAATGATTCTGTAAAAAAAAAAACCTATTTGGGAGTAAAGGCTGATGGCGGGATAAACATGTTAGATTCTGAGTGCTATTTTTTTGTAAAATCTGTATTGGTTTAACATGTTTTCTGAGTGTCAATAAATAAGAGTATTGGTTCGTATGATAATTAATTAGAACAAAGTAACTTCTGCGTAAGGCATCATAGGACAAGTAGTGTTCCAAACTTCGTGTTAAGCCATACCAAGAACGTATCCAGGGGGTTTAGCCGGTTTGGCTAAGATCCCCCCCCCCGAAATGTTTGTCCGACTCGGAAAAACGCAGCAAAAATGAATGTAAACATATTTTGATGCGTTTTTTAAAGTTTTCTTGTGCCCCCTCCCCCCACCCGGAAAAATCTTTTGTAACCCCTCCCCTCCCAAAAAAACCGGGATACGGCCCTGGCCCCTACCATGAAACATTTAAAGATATACTTCAAGTTTGGTGCTGAAAGATAAAGCTTTCACCAATCTTGATTAGAGCAACATCGATTTCTTCTCTCATTTTCCTTTCGTAGCTGCTATGCTTTGGCAGGCAACTATTCAATATATGAAAAACGAGATTTTTTCATTTACTTGTAATACGCCATCGCCCCTCTCCCTCCTCGACTAATGTGTAGCTTACTTTTGTACAGTTTTCACGTGTTTTAAAGAATTTGTCGAGCAAAAAGAAGTAATCAAAATTCTCGGTAGTTTCACTCTTCTCCCCTCCCAGAAAAAAGGAAAATACAGCCTTATTACCAATGGTTTTATCATGAAATATTTTAACCCAAAAGAAGATGCTGAATCACAATTTTTTGGCTTTTTCGTTTGAGACAAAGTTTCTTTAATTTGCTTATCTAAGATGATTTAATAAAGTTTAGAGAACTATGTTCGTGTCTTATCACAAGACTTTGTAGAACATCACTTGACGACAACATTAAATAATCCACTAATCCGGCCTTTTTTGGCATAAATAACATTCATTATCAAAAAGAATTTTTTTTTCAATTATATAAAGTAGTACTGATCTTTGTCTTCCGACATTTTAAATTCATAAAATAGCTTCTCTTTTTCTCAATATTGGCAAAGAGCTGAAACATCTGTTATTGTCGCATAAAACTTTGAAAGGCTTGGAATTTGTGTGCCATCACCTTTATAGATTACGGGAAGTTCGTTGATCTGCTAAGCAAAGAGAAACTTGGTAATTCCTTCCTTGATGAAACTGATTTTCATTATGGAAAGGGAAAGTATTGTGATCGTCATCAGTTGTTTACCTGGACACGATAAAGGCGTTAACACTTGAGGAACATACCTAATTTGTAATTAATCTTTTAGATAGAAAGCCAAAATAGGTCATGCTCATGTGATCAGAAGTATGGAAGTAGAGGAGCTAGTAGAAGTATACTGCATTGCCCGTCTAAGTAACAGCTTTGGATATAAATGAAGAACTATTCCTAATTAACTGCTCAAATCAATTTTCTGTCTAAGACGATTAAAATCTTTAAAGTCTGAAAACAAACTGTCCTATTTTTCAGGATTGTTTGAAAACCAACTTGAATGTATCAGGCGTGATGTCATCTTTGCAAATCCACCAATATGTTACAATGAACAAAACCCTTTGTATAAAAATGATTAATTTATTTTTAGTTTAAGGAATATTTGTAAAACCATATTTTTTAGACCTGGTATTCGTTGGTCAGTCCAGAGGATTTATTAGTTTACAAAAAGAGGACCTCTAAGTTAATTTCGGTGGGGGAGCGAATCTTATTCTCTTATTTCGTGTGGCAATTTTTCCAAGTTCATATTGTCGTTTCCTATACTAAAGAGCGTATTTCACTTTTCATAAGTGATTGGATACCTGGGAGAGGCCTATAGTGATGTGTTCTCCCAACTCGATTTCCATGGAGTGTTTCTGTTGAGAGTTTGCTTGTCTATTCAGTCCATTTTTAGTTATTTCTCTGAAAACTAATCGTGGTTAAGCTTGTAGCTCCAATGGATCTTATAAAGAATGAATTATGGCCAATAGTAGATGAAATTAAAAAAAGTTTTTTTTTAAGAAAACTGTCTAGTGACATTTTCTAAGCGATGCTATGTTGAAAATAGTAATTTTCCTCGGATTAAACGAAATAGTATTTTATAGTTACGAGAAGGCTTTTCTTTGAGATTTCAATAGACTCTGAAACTCGTCCAAAATGTCCATAATTTAGAACGTGAGTACACAACTGAAATCGATGTTGTTAAAAACCCTTCCCTCGTGTTTTAAAGTCCCCCGCCTTGAGCAGCAAGGAAAATCATATTCTTGAACGGACAGGGGTGTGGCTCCAGAATTTTTATTTGGGGTGGGCCAGAGGGGCCCATAGCTAGATAGTCAAGGGGCGTGGGCTATATACTAATTTTTATCCAAATTATTGGGTGGAGGGCAGCTGTCCCCTTGTCTCCTTTTTTCTACAGGGTTGATCGTACTGAACTGGTGATTGTAGAGATTTAGGAGAGGACTCGTTTGAGCGGAACCTCTATAAGTAAAGAAAGAGATCGTAAAACAGCAAGGTATATTTTTTTCCTCCTGAAACCTACAGTTTGTTTTATGGTTTTTCTATAATTTTCCTGATATACGCGTCACAGGCACTGCTCCTCAACACGCGCTTCAATCTTCCGAAGTGTTCAAATCTATCCTTCTCACTCCAAAGGACACCGAACTTTAACAAACTTGGTTCAAGTTTTTTTTTTATGGCACTTGATATTAACCAAGTGACATATAGCGATCCCAAATTCTGTCGGTCTGTCTGTCGGTATGACTGTCCCGGTTTTGCTACTTTAGGCACTTCCAGGTAAACTAGGACGATGAAATTTGGCAGGCGTATAAGGGACCGGACCAGATTAAATTAGAAATAGTCGTTTTCGCGATTTAACCATCTGGGGGGGGGGGGTTGAGGGGTTGGTTAATTCGAAAAAATAGAAAAAATGAAGTATTTTTAACTTACGAAGAGGTGATGGGATCTTAATGAAATTTGATGTTTGGAAGGATATCGTGTCTCAGAACTCTTATTTTAAATCCCGACCAGATCCGGTGACATTGGGGTGAGTCGTGGGGGGACCTAAAATCTTGGAAAACGCTTAGAATGGAAGGATAGGGATGAAACTTGGTAGGAAAAGTAAGCAGAAGTCCTAGATACGTGATTGACATAACCGGAACGGATCCGCTCTCTTTGGGAGAGTTTGGGAGGAGAGTTAATTCTGAAAATTAGAAAAAATGAGGTATTTTTAACTTACGAAGGAGTGATCGGATCTTAATGAAATTTGATTTTTGGAAGAATATCGTGTCTCAGAGCGTTTACTTTAAATCCTGACCAGATCCGATGACATTGGGGGGGGGGGGGGGGCTAAAATCTTGGAAAACGCTTAGAGTGGAAGGATTGGGATGAAACTTGGTGGTAAAAATAATCATAAGTCCTAGATACGTGATTGAAATAACCGGAACGGATCCGCTCTCTTTGGGGGAGTTGGGGGTGGAGGGTTAATTCTGAAAAATAAAAAAAATGAGATATTTTTAACTTACGAAGGAGTGATTGGATCTTAATGAAATTTGATGTTTAGAAGGTTGTGTCTCAGAGCTCTTATTTTAAATCCCGACCGGATCCGGTGAAGGGGAAGTTGGAGGGCGGAACCTAAAATCTTGGAAAACGCTTACAGTGGAGGGATCGGGATGAAACTTGGTGGGAAAAATAAGCACAAGTCCTAGATACAGTATTGACATAACCGGAACGGATCTGCTCTCTTTGGCGGAGTTGGGGGGGGGGGTTAATTCTAAAAAGTAGAAAAAGAGGTTTTTTGGCTTACGAAAGAGTGACCGTATCTTAATGACATTTCATATTTAGAAGGACCTCGAAACTCAGATCTCTAATTTTAAATTCCCACCGGATCCAGTGTCATTAGTGGGGGGGCAGAAATCTTGGAAAACGCTTAAAGCGGAGAGATCTGGATGAAACTTGGTGGAAAGAATAAGCACAAGTCCAAGATAGGCTACTGACATAACAGGACCGGATCCGCTCTCTTTGGTGGAGCTGGGGGGGGGGAGTAATTCGGAAAAATTAGAAAAAATGAGGTATTTGTAACTTACGAACGGGTGATCAGATCTAAAAGAAATTTGATATCTAAAAGGATCTTGTGCTTTACAACTCACATCTTAAATTTCGACCAGATCCGGTGACATTAAAGGGAGTTGGAGGGGGAAAACCGGAATTCTCGGAAAACTTGAAAATCGATGTATCTTACGAATGGGTGATCTGATCTTAATAAAACTTGATATATAGAAGAATCATATATCTCAGATGCTCCATTTTCAATTCAAATCGGATCCGGGGACATGTAGGGCTGGATGGGGGAAACAGAAATCTTATAAACTGGAAATCTTGGAAAACCCTTAGAGTGGAGAGATCGGGATGAAACTTGATGGGAAGAATAAGCACAAGTTATAGATACGAGATTGACATAATTGGTACGGATCCGTTCTCTTTGAGGGAGCTGGGGGCTATTAATTTGGAAAAATCAGAAAAAAATGAGGTATTTTCAACTTGAGAATGGGTGACCGGATCTTAATGAAATTTAATATTTAGAAGGAACTCGTGTCTCAGAGCTCCAATTTTGAATCCCGACCAGATCTTTTGACATTGGGGGGAGTTGGAGGGGAAATGGGAAAGCTTGGAAAACGCTTATAAATGTCGTAGATACGTGATTGACGTAACCGGACTGGATCCGCTCTCTTTGGTGGAGTTAGGTGGTGGGGTTCAGTGCTTTGGCGAGTTTGGTGCTTCTGGACGTGCTAGGACGATGAAAATTGGTAGGCGTGTCAGGGAGCTGCACAAATTGACTTGATAAAGTCGTTTTCCCCGATTCGACGATCTGGGGGGCTGAAGGGAGAGGAAAAATTAGAAAAAATGAGGTATTTTTAACTTACGAGTGGGTGATCGGATCCTAATGAATTTTGATATTTAGAAGGACCTCGTGACTCGGAGCTCTTATTTTAAATCCCAACCGGCATTAAGCCTCTGATTTTCCTTTTAAAGCAATCTATTAATTCTTAGAATTTTGCTAGAGCTCATACTATATGAGCTCTTGGCTCTTCCGACCACGTCACAAGTGCCACATGAGCTCTTAGCTCTTGTTTTTTTCATGTGTTCTCGGAGTTCATAAGGTGCATATATTTTAGTATTAATATGTGCATGACGATTAGAGTCTCTGTTAAGAAATATATGGTCTGATGTGCCGTTTGATGTTCTATCTAAATATAATAATCAATTCTTTGGCAAATATCCAAGATATCTTATAAAACAAAACATTTTGATAAAATGTAAACAAACAAAACTTATTCAGAATAAATCCCGTTGCGGGTGCCTAGGGTAAACAAATACTAGTCGGACAAACTTTCTTTAATATTTTAAAGAAATTAGTTGAGCTAGGTCAATGAAACTTTGAGATCTTCAGGAATTGATAGTTGGCTAATTTCGGACAATTTTTGCAGTTATCTCTTTTACTTTCAATACAATGTAAAAGAATAATAATAAAAAAAACAATGTAAAAATGAAGGACAGATGTATAACTCGTCCGAAAAGGTAAATTGTTGTAAATCGCGGTAAAAACTAGTAAGGACAGCCAAACTGTCGTCCCCTTTACAGTTTGGCTGCATACTTTTGGCCTCTTGAGAAGTCATTTAAATATGAAAGACATACTTCATTTTAAATGATCCAAAGTTGCTGGACAATAAGAAGTAGCCTATATAGGGGCGAGCGAAAAGTATATATCATTTTAAGGAGGTGAAACGGTTTGGTTTTTGATTCTAGCTTGTTGACAATGATACACAAAATTGTTTTGGTCCTAGTGAACAACGTTGTGTCCCTAGGAGCACCTTTGTTATGAATGAGGTGTAATAAAGAAAAAATCATTTAGCACTTTAACGTTTCATATTGGGTGTCAAACATAATAAGCATATGTACCCCTAAGCTTTACACCGAGACGACCTAATATTCTGCATCTAAGTAGAACCTGTTACTCTGACTCTGACCTAAGTATGACAAAAATGTAATGCTTCAGAAACAAATTTGGGCTATATATTGGCACATTAAGAGTGGGGTGGGGCTAAAGTATAGCGGGTCTGTATGCCTAATGTTTTGGGTACAACAATTAAGCATATTATTAAGTAAGAATTGTTTTCTAACTTCACACTGTCTAAATAATTCACCCCCCCCCCTTTCATGTGCAAATATTTAGTCTAAATTATATATTTCCCATCTATTCCGTCTTCTCTTTGTCTTGTCTCAAGCTAAGCTGAAAGAAACTAACGAAAAAACTGGTTCTATTATGTGTCAATGGATGAATAACTTGAGTGGCCAGGGCTATATAACACAAGTACCCTAATTTCTTCTGAACATGAGTTTTATGATTTGAAATCAAATCGATCGAATGAAATTAAGCTCTTGGTCTAGATGGCATTCAATCTTGTCGCTAAAGCTAATTCTGAATTGCTGAAGTTTAATACCGAAAAAATGGTAGATTTTACCACAAAGTTTTCGCAAGCATCTAAAAAATTGGCCATTTCATGAAATCATTTGCGAAATCCATCATGCTTCCCCTTTACAAAAAAAAAGAAAGACTAACATTAGTAACCGCTGACAATTAGACCCAACGACACCTATAATGTCTATAACAACCTATAAATATCTATAACATTGTCAATGAATGTCTCACGTCTTAGTGAGTTATATCTTAGGAATAAACAAGTTTTAGTTTTGAGTTGATCGTTCGAACGTAGGTAAGGTTTTCTTCAGTAAGCGATTGACGGAGGAATGTTGCAAGTTCGGGACCCCGGCTTTGTAAATCTGATTTCTAATACAAGCCAGTATCCTCCTAGTTTGTCGTGTTCGTATCAAGGAGGCACGTTCGTGCCTCTTTAAAGAGGCGAACCACGACAATGTTAAGCGATCTTCGGTTCCAGTGGTCGCAGAGGGATGGGAAATGATGCATTTCGTAGCCCGAGCTCCAACTAAGAAACCTGCCAAATTTCATCCCCCTCCGACTTTTCCTTCATGGGGAAAATCTGGCCGAAAGTTTCGACCATCCAACCCCCCCCCCCCCTTTAACGTTGTCTGATCGGGCTGAAATTCACAAGTTAAGGTCCCCTAGGGCCCAGGAGCTTATCCGCGAAATTTCAGCTCGATCCGATAACTCCTTCCCTGTTTTCCAGAAACCACGCATAGCCACTTAATGTTCATAATATGAAAAAAACTTCGTTTTCTTAAAGAGTTAAAGAGGCTGCGTCCCAAAGTCGAACCTTAAAACGCACAGGAATTAGGAGAGGCAGTTGGGGGGCTGCCGCCCCCCAAACCCCCCGCTTTTAAAGACTCTTTTGTACAGGTTTTTTGTTCTGGGGGGACTTCATTGTTACTAATTACTAGTTTCGGCGCAATGGTTCTCCTGTCCTCTTGTGTTTAACATTTTTCGAAGTTATTCCATTATTCATTCATTTCAATTTTTTGTTAATTAAAAGAGGGCCATTCCGAAGCCAAGAGCGGGGGGTTAGGGGGGTGGCAGCCCCCCACAACAAAAAACCTGTACAAAAGAGTCTTTAAAAGCTGGGGGTTTGGGTAGCGGCAGCTCCCCAACTGCCTCTCCTAATTCCTGTACGTTTTAAGGTTCGACTTTGGGACGCAGCCTCTTTAACTCTTTAAGAAAACGAAGTTTTTTTCATATTATTTCTGTACGTTTTTCTACAATCCATGGTGGATGTAATTTAATAATTCCTATACTCCTCGTACAGGAATTAGGACTGCCTCTCCTAATTCCTGTACGTTTAAGGTTTGACTTTGGGACGCAGCCTCTTTAACTCTTTAAGAAAACGAAGTTTTTTTCATATTTTGTGAAAAAAAACCGCCCGATAAGGGACTTGAACCCTTGACCTTAGGATTAAAAGTCCCACGCTCTACCGACTGAGCTAACCGGGCATGTTTGAAGTCGGAATACTTGCATGTGTATAAATATAACTTAAAATTTCAAAAATTAACATGGGGAAATGGGGTTTTCTAAGCTAGAAAATCGGGGGGTTAAGATTTTCTGACGAAACTTTCCAGGAAAATTACTCGGAGAATTCCGCGTCGAATGAGTCTTCGTACACCCAGATCCGATGTCGGCTGTGACCTGTAGGCGTGGCAGAAAAAAAAACAAAAGGAGAACATGAACATTAAGTGGCTATGCGTGGTTTCTGGAAAACAGGGAAGGAGTTATCGGATCGAGCTGAAATTTCGCGGATAAGCTCCTGGGCCCTAGGGGATCTTAACTTGTGAATTTCAGCCCGATCGGACAACGTTAAAGGGGGGGTGGGGTTGGGGTGTCGAAACTTTCGGCCAGATTTTCCCCATGAAGGAAAAGTCGGAGGGGGATGAAATTTGGCAGGTTTCTTAGTTGGAGCTCGGGCTACGAAATGCATCCCTCCCCATCCCTCTGCGACCATTGGAACCGAAGATCGCTTAACATTGTCGTGGTTCGCCTCTTTAAAGAGGCACGAGTGTGCCTCCTTGATGTTCTCCTTTTGTTTTTTTTCTGCCACGCCTACAGGTCACAGCCGACATCGGATCTGGGTGTACGAAGACTCATTCGACGCAGAATTCTCCGAGTAATTTTCCTGGAAAGTTTCGTCGGAAAATCTTAACCCCCCGATTTTCTAGCTTAGAAAAATCCATTTCCCCATAAGAGCCCATGTTAATTTTTGAAATTCTTAAAAGTTATTTAAAAGTTATATTTATACACATGCAGGTATTTCGACTTCAAACATGCCCGGTTAGCTCAGTCGGTAGAGCGTGGGACTTTTAATCCTAAGGTCAAGGGTTCAAGTCCCTTATCGGGCGGTTTTTTTCACAAAATATGAAAAAAACTTCGTTTTCTTAAAGAGTTAAAGAGGCTGCGTCCCAAAGTCGAACCTTAAAACGTACAGGAATTAGGAGAGGCAGTCCTAATTCCTGTACGAGGAGTACAGGAATTATTAAATTACATCCACCATGGATTGTAGAAAAATGTACAGAAATAATATGAAAAAAACTTCGTTTTCTTAAAGAGTTAAAGAGGCTGCGTCCCAAAGTCGAACCTTAAAACGTACAGGAATCAGGAGAGGCAGTTGGGGGGCTGCCGCCCCCCAACCCCCCCCCCCCGCGTTTAAAGACTTTTGTACAGGTTTTTTGTTTTGTTAATTAAAAGAGGGCCTTTCCGAAGCCAAGAGCGGGGGGTTAGGGGGGCAGCAGCCCCCCACAACAAAAAAACTACAAAAGAGTCTTTAAAATCGGGGGGTTTGGGGGGCGGCAGCTCCCCAACTGCCTCTCCTAATTCCTGTACGTTTTAAGGTTCGACTTTGGGACGCAGCCTCTTTAACTCTTTAAGAAAACGAAGTTTTTTTCATATTATTCTAAGATAAACGTCGATAACTATCAGCATACAAAAACTTGTCTCAACATAGAATTTATAAAATTATTTATTTTAGATGTGGAGATTTAAGTAGAAAATTGAAGGTTTTACAAATTTGGATTTTAAACAGCAAAATTTGATTTTAGAGTTTATTTGGGAATAAAGGTTTCTGCACCACTCAAAATTGAGAACTAAAAATATTTTATTTTTAAATGGTGGATCTTAAGTGCACCACTTATCGACGGTTAACCTGGGTGATATACTAGTTTGTGATGTTGCAATAAACACACAGTTCTTTTATTCTCTTAAGCTGTTACCTTTGTCAGGAGTATAATATCAGGATTAAGAAATGCTTCTTTCCGCTTAGCGCAAGCTAAAAGCTTAGTGTAGGTGTATCATTTCGGAGAGAAAAAGTCTCGTATCCAAGGAGCCATTTGCAGTGCTTTCCACTAAGCAAGAAAGGAGTTCTTTGTCTTTTGACGTTTTTAATTTGGGATTGAAATAAAATTGGTGATATGTTTTGAGCCGAAAGCAAAGCCTTTTAATCAAATAAAATGTGTTTATTCCAGGTTTTTCATATTCCCGGATGTGAAAGAAAGCTGGATGAAAAATTTGGCGAAAGTGATTTGCAGAAGCGATGTGTGGATATTATGATGGCAACCGGTGCGCAGATCGAGTGTTCGTCAGCACGAGATTTTTCCTTAACTTTTATTGTTGTCGGAAAACCGGATGCTGTTCTTAAAGCAAGACGAGAGATCCTCACGCACTTCCAAACTCAAGCAAATGCTGCTGTTATAATCCCGAAAGAACATCACAAATACATTTTAGGTATTGAGCTTTCTTGTTTCTTTATCTCATACAGATTCTATGTAATTCAGGGTATCTAACCATTCTGCCAAAAAAATATCTATTCCAATTATTTTTATGTTTAAATATTTATATATAAAAATATAAGTTCCTCTAATTATTTGGTGATTAAAACGAGTATCAAATTAATCTCATGGTATTATGTTTATATTCTCTTAAAAACTGATAGAGTAACATTGTAAGAAACTCAGCTTAATTTGACTGAACGTTTTCTGAACGTTGAAATTAGCTTTTTTCTCAGTCTAGAATATATATAACTTGCCTGCAAGATTCTTAAAGTTAATTTATCCTCAAAGGAATTGTATTCTTTTCTCCTTCCTACAAATTGCACTTTAAGCTTTTTATTTTGTCAGGCCCTGAAATTCACTCACTGATAGTAAAATAGATAGTAGGAGCTGGCCTTTTCCTCTGATTTCGACAAAGTAAATACATATAAATGAAGACGTTCTTGGTGTTTTTATTTTTTTTTTTTTTTTGTACAAGATCATTCTCAAGCCAATCACAATAATAGTAATAATATACTGCAATAAAAAGGCTTTTGCCTTTATGAAAATTTACTTTCACTCAAAAACTTGTCAATACTATTCTTGAAAGAGTTGGTAGAGTCAGCCATATCCACTTTTTAGGGGAGGTTGTTCCATTTCTTGACTACTCGGTTTGAGAAGGCCCACCTTCCAACTTTTTTATTGAAAGGATTTTATTTTAGCTTAAGGTTGTGTCCTCTAAGATTGTTTGCGTTGAAGAAGAGTATTTCCTCTGGTTAAATGTTATTTTAGTACTTGTGTCATAGCTTGAACGTTTCAATTACATCACCTCGAAGGAGTCTATAGGAGATGGGTAGGAAGTGACAGCTTCTTTAATCGTTCACAGTATGAGATGCCTCTTTAGTTTCGTTTCAAATTTTGTTGCTCTTCGCTGAATATTCTCAAGTGCATCAATGTCTTTTTGAAGGCGAGGCCTTATTCAATGATAGGCCGAACAACAGGCTTGACTAGAGTTGATAAAAGCTGAGGATCGTTTAGGGTGAAGTTTCTACGAATAAGTCCAACTACTTCCGAAGGTTTGCTCACGATGGATTCGTAGTGGTTGGTGAATTTTAGCTCACTGTCCATACTTACTCTGAATTCTCGCTCAAAATGTGTTTTGGTATTAGACTGGTGTTGAAGCTATACGTTTACTTGACATTCTCTGGTCCAAGGCGGAGGTGGGTGCTTATGTTTGATTGTACCACCATTTCCCACGCCCTCATCCAATCGGCTATCTTTTTCAAGTCGATCCGTAGTTCTTGAATATCATTTGGGCATTTGGTAGGTCTAAAAAGCTGCGTATCGTCACCATAAAGTGCGATATCTGAGTTAATATATTCAGGCAGGTCGTTTGCAAAAAGATTGGAGAGCAGGGGCCCGATAACGCTGCCTTGTTGAATACAGCTAGATATTTTAGTCACAAATGTGCTAGTGTGGGAATCTACTCTCGCTCTCTGAGTTCTGCCTACCAGAAAATTTGCGATCCAGCTAACAACTTGCCCGCAATCCCAAGGTTTCTTAACCTATGGAGGAGCTTTGAATTAGACACTATCGAAGGCTTTACTAAGATCAAGGTATATTGCGTCGACTTGTATGCCTTTTTTTAGGTTTAATCTCCAGATGTTTGTACCTAGAAGTAGCTGGGATTCAGCTGACCTATGTCTTAGGAATTGAAGGTGCCTTTTGTTGACTAACCTATCGGTTAAAAGCTATTCTAGTAATCTGTCTGCTATTATGGACTTATGGATTTTACGAGTGATGCATGTAAGATTAATAAGCCTGCAGTTGATTGTGTGTTGTTTTTCACCTTTCTTGAAGATGGGGTTACAATTGCCTTTTTCCAGATACTAGGGAGTTTTCCAGCATCTATAGAAGCCGTAAAGATGAGAGATGGGCTCTTGTGACTTGTGCAGCAAGTTTTTGGTAAATGAACTCTTCATCGAAATTTATCACTGAGAAGCCAACATTCTCTTCCTCTATTCATGCTGCTTCACTTCTATTCTCCGATTGTGGTGTAAAAACTGATGCTGATAAATGATAAATGAAAAAACTGATGATGATAAATTAAATAGATTGGCTTTTAAGTTGGGTCTTCCAATGTTTTTCCAGATGAAGGATCTATTAGAGCTGGGATGCTAAGTCGTTCATCTCGCTTGGGACTTGAATAATTCCAGAAAGCCTTGGGATTTTCTTTTATATTTTTGGTGACTTGTTCTTTTCTTTGAGCTGCAAAATAACGTGTTAGTTTTCTTACTTTATTTTTTGAGCGGCAGAATTTAAAGCGTATTATAGTCTGAGTTGATGTGAAGATAGATGAAGGTATCATTCAAATAAGATTGTAGATTTTTCTTATGAGATGAAGTTTGAATTTATGTTGCCTTATGGGAAAATTTCTAAGTTTAAGGTTTGTATCTCTTGCCTTGTGATGGCAAAATTTTGATTTTTCAATATTTTAGAAATACTTTATCTCTTAGTCAATCTTCTGGTGCAGTAAGTTTCTTTATTTTTGTGTATGCCAGGTTTTAAATTAGTTCAACTGCTGTGAAACGAGATACAGTTGTCCCGCAAGAAGACAACTAAAGTCTTAAATAGCCAGAATGAGCCCTTGTACAAAGAAAGGGTCTTGTCTACATATCATTTGTAATCAGCGTCGAGAAACAATTTGGTTTTCTTAGAGTAAAAGAGCCCATATTCTGATATTAAATTATACTACGCTAGAAACTTCAATGAGCATTGAAAGAGTAAGTGGTTTTCCACCCTACCCTGTTGTGTTGAGTTCGTCTGTTAAGGCTACCACCCTCCTAACCTCGACTCCTAGCCAAATCTCTTTTCAACCGGTAAGAGGGTTTTCCAAAGCAGAAACGGATATGTAAGGAATCGTAGCTTGGATTATGAAAGCCTGAACAGGATAGTCTTTAAAAATAAGGGAGAAGGATTTCAAGGCTGCGACCACTCAGCATCGTTTTTAAGTGTTTCTTTGTACTTGATTTTTCAGCTTTGATTTTACCGTGAAAGTTTGTTTTTTAGGTTAGTAGTTTCGAATCTTAATAATAAAACAACAACTATGTAATTAAGCAAGAACTATAGAAAAACTTGCAAAAACCTACTTAACGAGCTTTTGTCGCCTCTCTTCGGTCAGTAGTCCTGGGTCTAACCTCCCTCCCCCCTTCGTAAGTCTGTAACAAAATGTCTTATTTTGAGCTATCAAGATTGATGGCTTAGCGTTGCTTCGGTTGACATCGCTGGGGGAAGTGTGGATTTCAATACTAGAAATTGTCTGGTTTAAGATTTTATATTATAGCCTTCTAGGATTTTCAGACTTTAGATATTGCTCTAAATGCCCCCTCCCCGCAACCATATTTCCCAAAATCAGTCATTACATATGCCTGTAGGATCGAGCAAAAAGAGAAAGTTGACAAGTAATTTACGTCAAATGACGTAAATGAACAAGGCGTAAAATGTATGCCTTAGTTCCAAGGGAATTTAAGGTGTACATTTTATCCCGACTGGATGACAGAAGGGGATTTGAGGCTGGTTGGTTAAAACTCTAGGCTCAATCTTTTTCTCTAAGGGGAAGTGAGAACGAGTCAAAATGTTGGTTAAAATTTTCTTAGTTAAAATCATGCTTACAAAATGACCACTTTCCCACCATTCTGAGACAGTTGAAACCAAAATTAGTTACTGCTATTGATTTTTCCCTCTTTCAGAAGCTTTGCAGTGCCTCCTTTGAAATACCAATGGTACTAAAAATGAAATCTAATTCTTTAAATTGGTTAATAAGAAACTACAAGTTTTTTGTTTGTTTTTTTTTTTTTGAAGAAGAAGAAGAAGAAGATTTCCTTATACAGTTATTTAGTTTCAGGCTAGAAGGCACCAAGTTTAAAAATAAGAAATGTATGTGAAAAATCCCCAGAAAATGTGCTAAAACTTTTGCTGGAGAAACTTAATTTTTCTGATTGCTAAAGTGAAACACGAATCCTATCATTTATCTAAGTTAAGTATCAATATGGATATTGCAAAAATTATTGAAGACAAAGCACTATTAGTTCATTGACTTACTTACAAAATCATCTTTTGAGAAAGACCAATTAAGGTATCCCACTCTTATACATTTATCCCTTTAATTGACCATTGACGTCAATATAATCACCATTTCCTTCTGATTAAAAAATAATAACTTTTATTACTTAATTTATACATATTCCCACTAGCCTATATTTGTATGGTAGCCCTACTGAACAAAACAGTTGTCCCATTCTTTGGTGTATTGCTTGGCGATAATTTGCAGATGAAGTGAGTGTTACAATCGTTTGGTTGGGCTTTTTTGTAAACAAGAAAAGTTCCACTTGTGTCCCTTTACGATTCAGTGTGACAACAAAAGAAAGAATTTTTGAAGCGAAAAAATCTTAATAATTGTAAAACAATCAAAAGGAAAATCATCAAAAATCCGATTTTTAGGTATTAATAGACCTAAGGTGAGTTGAGGACCATCAATTTCACAGGAGCCGGGGAATATAAAAATTGACTTTAGGGCTGGTATGACTGTTACTAATGTTCATGATTTTTAATGGAGGTAAACCATGGTATGGTATGACCTAAGAATTTTGATATCAAGATCTTTATTTTCCAAGTATCTTAGCAGGCGAGAAAGGGATACGAAACGCATCTCGAAATAAAGAACAAGATTAAAAATTTTAGTACCCCGAGACGAAATGAGGGACTGGGGAAGTAAGGTGACCAATCTTTCCTTCGTGCTCATTTAACTGGCGGTATATACAACCAAATTTGAAAATATTGGACATAACACCTTCTGAATTACCCTGTCGATTTATTTGATTGTCCTGGTTCTCGAGTACATTTATTCTTATTAAGATGCTACCAATCCTTCTGACGGGATTGATTTCAAGCTCTTTTTTGTTCTCACAAGGTATTTTAAACTAAGAACATCTGGTTGCTATGCTGAAGTTATTTTTGAATAACAACATCCCCTTCCCTTTGCAAAAACTTCGCGAATTCAGCTTCCTTGATGCAGTGCTGGATAGAAACTGCTATTATAAAATTGAAGCTTGTGGATCACACATTACTATATGGCATAGAAATTAGGAACTTATTCTGATAATGGATATACAAGCCTCGTCTACAAGTAACAAACGAGGTCGTGATCGTGAGTGTTTATGCTTTATCTTGCTTTACCCCAAGTTTCCATCGGTCTGTATAATTTATTACCATCAAATTAATTGAATATGCCCTAATTATGTGTAATTGGTTTTTATGCAACCGTCTAGAATCAAGATTGTAATTAATCAGAAAAACTTAATGTGCGAAAAAAGAAAAACACGTTCTCGCTATTTAGGGGAAGAATGGAAATAGCCTATGCTAGTCTTTTTTGCTTCGCTTGTATATTTATCTTTTGAAACACCCTTGCCAATAGCAACCCAAAGTCAAAATTTTTTTTATAATAATGTCTACATCAAGAGAATCTGCCTCTCATGATGATTTAAAATGTCTAAAACTCAATAATTGTTAAACGCTTGTGTGTCGCTATGAAATTGACGCTAATACAGAATTTCTGAGAACACTAGGAAAGAGTTCTAATGTATTGTAATTCCGTACTTTTCCCGCAAAGAATGGCTATTGATACGTTTTTTTTTTTTTCAAGGGTGACTGTAGCGGACCTGTAGTTGTAGAACAGCAAAATACGATTCATACGAATAGAAATAGAAAGTCCTCTTACACTTTTCTTAATAACAAAAGGGATTACACTGCAGAAAAGGGGCGATTGCTGTCATTTAGGGGTTCATCAAAAATATGCTGGTCCTAAAGAGGTCAAATCCATACGAGCAAAAATTATGAGATAGCCATGCGACTTAGAAGTTAGAACTATAAATAAAATATCATTTTGATTGATATCCCCACTTTTCTATCAATTTTAAGCATCAGCAAAATTTTCGCTTCGGAATGTTAAGAATAATGCGTTAGGCTTAATTGTAGGTCTTGACTGCACTGTGGCCAAAACTCCTTTCAAAAGTCAATAGTATACCTCAGATGACCTTTCCCTGTAGATGGCGGTATCCTACTATGGCGTTAAATGTTTTCCCTATAGTCTCGGCATTGGTCTATTGAACTACTCCCTATCTTTTCTTAAAGTTAATTAAAAATGCAATCTGTTGTTTAAATTCAATTAAAATGCACTTTACAACTGAGGTTTGACCCTGTTGTGAAGAACTATATCTTCCCTTGTAAAATGGGCGAGAATGAAAAGAACTAAAACGTCAGGGAAAGTTCGCTATTCGTTTGGTATAGAAGAATCCTTAATCTGTGATTGTTCTTGACAATTCGAACAAAAATTCAAAATTATAGAAATAGGCAGAATTGTTTTTAAGAGCAAGAAAAAGATCTGTAACCTACACTTAAGAGTAAACGTCATTATATGTACTGGAACTATTTTAGTAAGCAGTAATTTGAGGTGTGAACTAATTTGAGTGTAAACCTAATTAATATTAAACCAGTTTGACCCTGTCAACTCGTATGATCCCGTCATCATCAAATCTTTTGACTCTAATTTTGATTACCTTTGAGTTTCCTGTCCATTAGATAGAAAAGAAAAAATAACTCTTTGACAGTTGTCACCTTTTAAGAATAAGAGAATGAAGATCCTGCAGAGCTTTTTTTTTTTTTTTTTTTTTTTTTTTTTTTTTTTTTTTTTTTTTTTTTTTTTTTTTTTTTTTTGTAAAGACAATAATCAAGACTTCTGTTATGGTGAGATTTTATACTGCACGTTGGCAAACGGTGTTAGGATGATTCTGTTACTTGATTCTGTTACAATTCTAAGTTGTAACAACATACTTTTGTTGCAGGGGTAATAAGAATACTTTTGTTACAGGGACAATAAGAAAAAAAATTGGGATGACAATGTATATTTTTATACAATATTAGTATAGTTTCCCAAGTTAAACTGTTCCTTTATTGGCAGAGTGTTTTTTTGGGTTGGGGGGGCTATCGCCGAAAGTGGATGCTTTTTAATCCTGGTTTTACGAGATAATGAGCCTTTGACGCCTCAGAAAAAATAGGACAAGTTTATTCAATGGATGGTTTGATAATAGAGGACTAAAAAGATAATAGATTGTTATCCAGAAAGTTTTATTTTAATCTCATTTTAGTTGCTTTGTTTTTTTCTCCATAGGTCGATGTTTAGTATCTTTTTTGTTAGTAAGACAGTATTATTCTGTCTAAGTTGTCAGACCCAAAGAGATGTGTAACCCTGAGAGATGTTAAGAAGCTATTAGTCAAACAGTTGCAGTTTTTGTCACAAACTCTGAAGATGGGTCGAACCAAATGTAAAACTTCTTAATATAACTATGCTATTTTCAGCCAGTATAGTTAAAAATGTGTGATTTTCAAGAGTAAAAGTTTTAAATTGTTGATTTTGATACGGCCTATATTCATGACTTAGTTTTTGCATTATCAGGGAAGTTGGTATAAATGGTCTTCTACTAAATATACATGGTGAAATACTTTTATTTTATATTGGGCTTTTTTTAATTATTGCTTTGTTTTAAATAATATCTAGGCTATTCCACAGGTCGTTTATGCTGAAATTAAGATTCAAGGAAATTTTAGGGATTCGTCTCTTTTCTCCCTTGAAATTCTAACTGATCGTTAATTTTGATTGAAATATGTCTATTTTCATGAAAAAGTAAGTTTTTTGGTACCACCTAGTATTCCGTCTGCTTTGCCACAACTTTGTTATCACCTAAGCTTATTTGTGGATACATTCTGCTCGTATGTGTCACTGCATAAATATTGTACAATATGGAAAATTTGGTTCATAAATCCCAGCGCGCGGTTTGTGAAGTTTCTCAAAGCGTCACAACAATAGCTTCAGCAGGTCTCCTATATTCCCATCGCAATGCAGTAAAAATTTGTCATTGCGCACGCGTGAAGGAAAAATCATGACAAAAGGCTTGTGACTGATGTGTCCCAAAAATCTTTAATGTTGGGTATGGGAATTTGCAAACTGTATAGTATGTATGCTGTGGTGTATGTCCTTACAACCACAGCGTTTTTCATACGAAAAACTGAGAATCAGTTTTTCGTATGGAAATAAGAGTTTATGGACACATATTTAGTTGGGTAGTGAGATTGATGTTTGAACTTCTCCTTCTTCTGTTCTCTAATCTAATTTGTTTTTAGGCAAGGGAGGTCAAAAGCTTCAAGAACTAGAAACACTTACTGCTACTAAGATTACAGTCCCAAAGATGACAGATCAATCGGACTCAATCACAATGACTGGCACGAAAGAAGGGATCGAGAAAGCTATACACGAAATCAGACTAATTTCTGATGAACAAAGTAAACAGGTAATTGCCTCTTTAAGTTCTAAATTGGAATTCTATTTGATTGATAGGGGGGGGGGGCTATAGTGATTATCAAGAGACGATGATCGTGATAAATATAGCCAAGAATCTAACATGACTCTACATTACATTGTGTTCGCCTTAGTAGGAAGTTGTAATGGTAAATTGGCAGTATTACGGTTGTAACTGGCTGACATTTTTGTTGCTACTAAATACGACCATACTAGGTTCGGGATAAACGGAGAAATCTTTGGAATCACTTTTTATAATTTTGTCTTGATTTTATCATTCGATCATTGGTCGGGCTTAGCCGCATTTGTTCTTGAGAGCTTAATAACTAGCGACTAATAATTCGTAGTTTCTTTTCTGTTTTAGCCAATATCTGTTTTTTTTTTTACATTTAGTCAGTTATTTTGTTAAGTAATTTTTGCCACTTTTACGTGAATGGCAGGAATGATCTTTAATGTTGCTATTTTGTTTACTGTTCCTGTTGTCAAACAATTGAAATAAACTCACCAGACTAATGTTTAAATATAAACTTTATGGCTTATATAATTTATTTTGAGACTATAACAAATGTCCTCTTCCTTGAAGGAAAATTACAAACTAGACAAAAGTTGCACAACCAATGTCGTATCCAGATTTTTTTTTGAAACGCATAATTTTTTTTTAAATGCTTTTTTTATGTTTTTAGGTATCGAACACACATTTTGCAGGGGGGGGGGGCAATTTTTTCTCCCCCCACAGCAATTTCTCGGTGGGGGGGGGTCCTAAAATATGTGTCAGAATAATCGAAATGTTTGGAAAATATAGGACATGTAAACAAAAATCTTGAAATAGGGGAAGTAGAGGGCAGGCACTCAACCAAAGGCACTCGCCTACTTAAACTTGATTTTAGAAGATTGTTAAAATCTTTTGGAGGATTGTTTGAATGAAATAAAAAAGCTTAAAGTAAGTCTGTTCTTATTCTTGCATATTTAAATCATGCGTGCCTACAAATGGAATTTAGTTTTCATTTTAAACGTCCTGAGTTTTTGTTTTTCTTGCTTTTTGTTGCATCTCCATAATTATTGTTTAATACTAATTTTGTTATCGTATAATTTATTTCTAGGCTTATGAGCGATTAGAAATCCCTAAAGTGTATCATCCATTCATTGCTGGAGCAAACAATGAAAAAGTGAAAGCATTAATGGAAACTACTGGAGCTCGGATTAATATTCCACCTTTGAGTGTAATGAAAGACGAACTGACCATTGCCGGCGAGAAGGAAGGTGTCCTTCGAGCCAAAGATGTTATTACGAAGCAGTTTGAGGAATTGGTTAGTTTGTTCCTTCAGTTAACAATTACATTTTTGTTTTGAGTCTTGTTTGGTAAATTAAGTTACCCAAAAGGGAAATACTTGGATTTACTCCAACTATTGAGATTTTTGCTTCAAAACGCTTGATTTTCTTTGGAATCTGTATATTCATTAGAAAATTCTCAAAGTTAATGGCCCTAGGAATAACACATGGATGGATAATAGATAGAAATATTTATTAACAAATGAACTAACATCATTTTTATACAATCCTAATATATATATGTATATATATATATATATATATATATATATATATATATATATATATATATACATATATACAGATAAATGTATATATATATATATATATATATATATATATATATATATATATATATATATATATATATACAGATAAATGTATATATATATATATATATATATATATATATATATATATGTATATATATATATATATATATGTATATATATATATATATATATATATATATATATATATATATATATATATATATATATATATGTATATCTATATATATAAAAATAAGTTGTCTGTGGATGGATGGATGGATGGGTCAGGTGACGTCACCTGAAAAAACTGGATCAGGTGACGTCAAAACTGAAAAAACTAAAAAAAGGCAAAAACTACAAAAAAAACTAAAAACTAATAAAAAAAATAAAAAAGCTAAAAAACTAAAAAAACTATAAAGGTAAAAACCAATAAAAAACTAAAAAAAAACTGAAAAAACTAAAAAAAGGCAAAAACTACAAAAAAAAAACTAAAAACTAATAAAAAAAGTAAAAAACCTAAAAAACTAAAAAAACTAAAAAAACTAAAAAAAGGTAAAAAACTAAAAAAAATAAAAAAAAATAAAAAAAAGGAAAAAACTGAAAAATAAGCTAAAATAAAGGTAAAAACCAATAAAAAATAAAAAAGAAAAAAGGAAAAAACTAATAAATGACGACACTCAAAGAGAAAGCGACCAGGACAAAAGGAATGTTCGATTAGCAATCAACAAAGCACCGGGACACAGGGAGTATAAATGACGACCAGGACATAAGTAAAAAAAAAAAACTATCTGGGAATATAAATGACGACCGGGACACAGGGACACAACTACAACGGGGACAACGGGGGAAACAGGGGGATATAAATGACTTGACGTCAAAACTGAAAAAACTAAAAAAAGGCAAAAACTACAAAAAAACTAAAAACTAATAAAAAAAATAAAAAAGCTAAAAAACTAAAAAAACTATAAAGGTAAAAACCAATAAAAAACTAAAAAAAAAACTGAAAAAACTAAAAAAAGGCAAAAACTACAAAAAAAAACTAAAAACTAATAAAAAAAGTAAAAAAGCTAAAAAACTAAAAAAAACTAAAAAAACTAAAAAAAGGTAAAAAACTAAAAAAAATAAAAAATAAAAAAAAACTAAAAAAAAGGAAAAAACTGAAAAATAAGCTAAAATAAAGGTAAAAACCAATAAAAAACTAAAAAGAAAAAAGGAAAAAACTAATAAATGACGACACTCAAAGAGAAAGCGACCAGGACAAAAGGAATGTTCGATTAGCAATCAACAAAGCACCGGGACACAGGGAGTATAAATGACGACCAGGACATAAGTAAAAAAAAAAAACTACCTGGGAATATAAATGACGACCGGGACACATGGACACAACTACAACGGGGACACCGGGGGAAACAGGGGGATATAAATGACGACCGGGACAAAAAAACTAAAAAGAAAAAAAAACTAAAAACTAATAAAAAAACTAAAATATCTAAAAATCTAAATAAGCTAAAAAAGAAAAAAAAAGGAAAAAAATAAAGGAGAAAAACAAAACTAAAAAACGAATGTATATACAGACCGGGACACCGGGATACAAATGACGACCGGGACACAGGGAATATAAATGACGACCGGGACACAGGGACACAACTACAACGGGGACACCGGGGGAAACAGGGGGATGTAAATGACGACCGGGACACCGGGACAGGGAATGGTCGATTAGCAATCACCATCAACAAAGCTCAAGGGCAATCATTAGAATCATGAGGTATAGATCTGAATACAGATTGTTTTCCCATGGACCATTATATGTTGCATGTTCAAGAGTCGGTAAACCTGACAATCTATTTATATGCAAAGACAATGGGACAGCAAAGAATGTTGTATATTCGCAAGTTTTACGTAGTTAAAACCATATATATATATCTATCTATATTCACAGGTGGGACATAGGGACACAACTACAATGGCGCGTAACTATTATGGCGCGTAACGACTTACGCGCGCGGGGGGGCTTGGGGGGGGCGCGAAGCGCCCCCACCAACTAGGTGTTGGGGTGGCGCGAAGCGCCACCCCAACAGCTAGTATATGTATATATATATATATATATATATATATATATATATATATATATATGTATATATATATATATCTATCTATATATATATATATCTATATATATATCTATATATATATATATATCTATCTATATATATCTATCTATATATATCTATCTATATATATCTATCTATATATATCTATCTATATATATCTATCTATATATATCTATCTATATATATCTATATATATATATCTATATATATATATCTATATATATATATATATATATATATATATATATATATATATATATATATATATATATCTATATATCTATATATCTATATATCTATATATCTATATATATATCTATATATATATCTATATATATATCTATATATATATCTATATATATATCTATATATATATCTATATATATATCTATATATCTATATATCTATATATCTATATATCTATATATCTATATATCTATATATATATATATATATATATATATATATATATATATATATATATATATATATATATATATATATATATATATATATATATATATATATATATACTCCAGATAATTGATACATCATAATCTAAATCAGCCATTTATCTGTTATATCTGCGATCATTATAATTTTCTCAACTGTTGGAATTGGTTTATTTGCATTGCATGGAGGTCAAAAATATATTTTTGCTAAAAAGAATGCTAAAAATATACTAATAGAAACGTTCTGTTTAAATTAAAAAGCAATATGATGGATGTTAATTTTTTTTTTGTAGTCTTAAGCTATTTTTAACTACCTAAGCGTTTTTTAACTATTTAATTTTTCATTCCGTTTCTTTTTTCTGTTTCTACTTTGTTTATTTCTACAGAAAAAGTTTTTTTTTCTTGCGAACGTGGAAAGGAGGTTTAAATGGAAGGGCTTTTCTCTCGATTTATAAAGCATGGTCTTTTCTCGTAAATATTAGTTGCGGCCGAAAGTTCAATTTTGATAATAGTTTCACCAGAAGACTTTTTTTTATTATGTTTTCTATTTAAATGACATTGAATATCATTAAGTATTTGGAACTAAAGGGATTTATTATTCATTGACTGAGTTCATCTTGTCATGTATAATCTTTGCTTATTTGTGTCCATTATTTTTTGACATTTTTTTGCCTTTTCTATGTACTAGTTTCTTGTTTGTGTTTATGAGTCTCTTTTTGCACTCTACAAAAGCAGTATATGTTCTGTATTCGGTTGCATTCACTCATATAACGAAAAAAATGAAAGGAATGAAAATCGAAATGTAAATTTATATTTCGTATGGAAGGAAGATGGTTCAAACTAGCCAATAGCTAGCTCCTTTTTATTCGTATTTATGAATTTTAGAAGTTTTGGACCAAAGTTTGCTGATGTCTTTTATTGCTTGTGTTTATTATTTCAATTACTGAAAGGAAAAATCTCTGAAAAAAAAAAAATCACGAATGAAACATTCTAAGATGTTTTCGACAGACAACTCCTCATAAACAGCAATTAGAACAATAGGGAAATTCTTTTACAAGACAAGGAAATGCGAACTTTAAATGAATATTTCGACCCTATATCCAATGGCCGTTCTCAGCAAAACAAGTAAAAAAAGAAAACATTAAAGAACTCACATCAAAATACGATCTTTAAAATTAAAATCTTTTCAAAACAGTCCTAGTATCATTTGAGGGAAGTTCAACCAGGACTGGTACATCAACCAAAGTGAAAAAGGGCAATTTATTCAAGAATAATAAAAAAAAGCTATCAAAGCTAGTCTTGCCTTTTTGGCAGCCAGTCTAGAAGGTCGATCCGTAACCGGTTGAGTGGTATTTATGACAACTCCTCACCTCTTCCGAGGAGAAACATTAAGGGTAAACCTAAAAACTCATAAAATAGTTTGGACGCTGTGGTGTAAGAATCTAGTTTTAAGTACCAGACACTTCCTCATTCCCTTACAGTAATTATAAAAGTTAATAAACCCTATTTTTGGTGTAGATATTCAATCGTTAAAGAAAGCAATGCCTCCTAGAAGTTTATCCCTGCGATAATTTTTCTGACCTTCACTAACCCCTCCCCTCTCTAAAATAATGTTTTTTTTGCGCCTGTATTCATCTTTGTTTTCAGAAACCAACAAGTTGTTGAATGATTCATGCTTGATTTTTCTTTTAGAAGCGAAAATGTGCTACAGTCTCTGTGGAGGTAAAAAAGTCGCAGCACAAATATGTAATTGGAGCAAGAGGAAGCGGTATTGCAGAGATTTTACAGGAGACTGGAGTATCTATCGAGATGCCCCCATCAGATACTGTCACAGAAACTATCACTCTAAGAGGTCCACATGATAAACTGCCAATTGCTTTAAGTAAAGTCTATGAAAAAGCTAATAGTGTTACCTCTGTTGATGTAGATGCACCCTCTTGGATTCATCGGCATATTATCGGAAAGAAGGGAGCCGGTATCCGTGCCATTACTCAGGATTTCCCTAAGGTGAGTTGATGTTAAAATTTTTCTTGATATTATTAAGTTGTAATTTAGTTGTTTCAATTGCTCGTCAGCGGATTTTGTGTATTCAAAAATATATTTCTTTTGACGAACGACCCCATTTCAATACTCATCTTTTTGAACGTTTTATGTGTAGTTTGTCTACTTTTTCTGTAAATTCTCACTGAAAATTCATTTGAATCAACATAAATTCAAGGGAACCGCCTATTTTTATCTGAATTACCAATCACACCAAGAATGTATCCAGAATTTTTTTCGAGGGGTGGGGGGTTCTTAAGAGAACTTTAAAAGCGCATCAAAAGGCTGATTTTTATTCATTCTTTTTACGTTTTTAGTAGTTGGACAATCTTTTTTTCGGAGGGGGAGGGGGGTTCAAACCACCTAATCTTCCTCCTGAATACGGCCTTGGTTGACAGGTCTCTGCCGATAGAAGTCATTCTCGCTTGGCTGATCATTTGAATCTATCAACTCCAAGATGATTTCATCTGAAACTACTTGGTTTCGGACACCGGGAGTACACCGAGGAGCTCGTAAAAGCAGAGAGACTCCTACTCTAGGTCTCCGTGGTGTTACTCTTTTAGTCACGCTAAATGTTATGTGAGTATGCTCAACGTGTGGTTTTTGTTCAGAGGGCATAAGTGCAATGCAAATAGGCTATTCTAGATGACTAATAAAAATAAATTTAGTTTTTATGTTAAATATATTTATTCTTCATTTTGAAGGTTCACGTTGAGCTCACGGACAAAACCGATAAGATTCAGATAGAAGGGCCTACAGAGGACGTTGAAAAAGTTGCCGATGCTCTCCACGAGGAGGTGAATAGACTTCTCTCATCAATGACTTATTCTGATATACCTATTGATGGGAAATATCACAAACACATTATTGGGAAAGGAGGAGTAAACATTAACAGGATTAAAGAGGAGACTGGAGTCACGATAAACTTCCCTGAGAATGAAACCACAAATATAATTCGGATTGAAGGACCTCCTGAAGGAGTTCAAAAGGCAAAAGAGGTAAGTCGATATGTGTTTTAAAATCCATCCTGAATTCCTGAGAAATAAAGATTTTGAACTCTGAAGAATTAATACCAAAAGATGACCTGTAAAACCATGTAAAATAATTAGACTGTAAAGACTAAACCACTTCTTAGAAGTAATTTTACACTTTTCCCCTAAAGATGCACTTTCAACAATCCCCACACTCATAAACAGTGAAAAAAAAAAGGTGTATCTTTTGTTGGCCTATAGAGCGAAAATAAGCTCAGGGTATCTATAATGTTGTTGTTAATCTAACTTAAGATAATATTCATAAAGAAAATGTAGTATAGAAATGTGTACGTTGTAAGAACACAAAAAAGAAGTAAACAAATAAAACCTAAAAATATGTGTCAAAAAGAAACAAGCCCACTCAGAATTCCCAACAGCTGAAAATTTTTTTTTGCTTGGATTTACAGGGTCCCCACTGTAAATCAGCTTCAAGCCCTTCATTGTCTAAATCTTAAATCATTTTTCCTAAAGCAGCCAGAACAGAGTAATGTTACCAAGAAGCAAGCTAAAATCTTGGGAAATGTCACAGGCTTGATGTCGTGACGCGTTGAAGGCTTAAAAAAGGTGCTCTAAAAGGCTTTGAAAGCTGTAATAAGGTGCTTCACATTTTATCGTGAGACTGCATAGGATATACTTCCAAACAAGAAACTATTTAAATTTCATTGCCATTTATTTTATTTTAGATTTCCTTAGAGCTGATCTGAAGTTCTCTGATGACATTAAAAAAACTTCTAAAAGTTGATAAAAATGGAGGCTATTCGAGAAGGCGATATGTGGGTCTTTATTAGTTTAATTCCCCAATGCAACATTAAGGGACTTTTTTATCGAAAGATGCGCAAAATCAAAAGTGCATGCAAGCTTTCTTGTCGGGGGGGGGGGGGGTCATCGACTAAGGACTAATTATGCTTTAATAATTGGAAATAGATTAACAACTATTAAGATCCTGCAGATCAGTCAAATTGTAAGCACTAGGAGAAGTTGAGTCATTGACCCTAATGCTGCCATCAGCGGATGTACTGAAGCGTGTAATAGATTAAGATAATATAAAACCCATGGTCTTCTATTTTAATGCAGCAATTGTATCGTGTTTCTTGCGTAATTATTATGAATTTCGTTTTTTTGTTTTATTTGTCGGTTTACGCATTTAGCTAATATCGTGCCTGTATTTTGATGCATGACATTCTCTTGTTCTGCTTAATTTGGCGAATGAACTCTGTTAAATATTGTTGTATACTTTTTTGTCTACAATATACTTATACTGTTATAATATGTTATATACTTATACTATTGCAGATTTAATATTTATTGGATTTGAATAGGTTGGTTGGGCCTATGTTTTTGTTTCAGTAGAAGAGTGTAACCGTGCATTTTGGCACAAAAGTAGATTAGCTTTTTTTCTTTTTTTTTTATGAAGCCAAACTGTAACTGTAAACAAATAATTGTAAATTTGGTGTGCGACAAGATAATACCGAATTAAAATTATAATAAACTCATTCCAGGAACTCGTAGCTATGTCTCAGAAGATGGAAAACGAAAGAGAAAGAGATATTATCATCGAGAATAGGTTTCACAAAACCATCATTGGAGCTAAAGGAGAAAAAATTCGAGAGATTCGTGAAAAATTTAACCAGGTTTGTTTATTTCTCATTTTAGGCCGTTTGGCCTTCTAATTCACGTTTTAGACGTTTGAACACGAGAAAATATCTGAGAGTTCTCAGCCATCCAGAATGAAAACAGTGTAAACATCTCTGTTAAATGAAAAATCATATTAAGTAGCTAGTTTTGTATCAGGACATTTGAAAATGGAAGTTCTGTCACTTCCCTAATCTAATTGATCATTGCGGCAGGGTTGTTTGCGAACAAGTTGTAACTGGCTCAAAACTGTGCGAAATATAGTTGTTTTGGTCATGGTGGCTAAGCTGTCACATATGCCGTATTAATGCAGATTTTTGGTGCCCTGTCCACTCTATTAAACGTAGATCTCTGCTTTTTTTCTGTGACACAAAGAGTTCCGTGCTAAAATATGTTAATCTCAAGATAAGACATGGCTAGCTAAATCCATTTGTCTTTGTTTCTTTTATAGTAAATCGTCTTACATCTACTTTTGTTTTTTACAATTTTATGTTGTAGTCTTTCATTAATAAGGAATACAAAATTACTTCATAAGTTGTCAAGTTTTATATCATTCATTATTGCGTGTTAATTCATCGATCAATTAATCTGCTGTTGTTAACTATTCTCTATCTCTATCGCTCCCTTCATCTTTTCACGCACTTAGCCAAATCTCAGAAGCATATGCACCAAGTCGCTTTTGTCTAAAATTGTTCTTAAATTTTGGAGTATTAATTCGCTCCAGTATAGGATATCCTCTCAATGAGTGATTCACTACCCCCATGTATACATTTAACGAACAGAAAAGCCAAATATTCATTTTGAAGGAAAAGAGTAAAATTTTCCAAGGCTCGTCGAGTCTCTTGTTTCATTGCGCCTTTGGCCTTGCTTAAATAGTAATATGCCTATATTTCTAGGTTCAGATTTCATTCCCGGACCCCTCTGAGAAGCGTGATGTTGTCAAGATTCGTGGTCCCAAAGCTGATGTTGAAAGTTGTTTCAATTATTTGAAAAAAATGCACAAAGAACTACTGGAAACATCCTATTCAGTAAAAGTTCCCATATTCAAAGAGTTTCACAAGAATGTCATTGGAAAGGGAGGTGCCAACATCAAGAAAATTCGCGAAGAGACTAAGACCAGGATTGACCTCCCTCCTGAGGGCTCTGATAGTGATATGGTTATCATTACTGGACGAAAAGAGGATGTGGATAAGGCTAGGGAGCGCATAATGAAAATTCAGAGTGAACTGGTGAGTGTTTATTCCATATGAATTATCAGTATAATGCGACAGATTGAAAAATAAAGGTTTGTTTTTGTAGATAAATAACTTATGTATTTTAAAATTTTTGTTCCCCGTGAAATCAACAGTGTGTCATTTTACTGCTCTCCTAAAATTTAGATATATCAGCGAAAGACGACATTTTTAAATATCATTCCGTAATTGAAAGCCCTGTTTATCTGCCAAATTAAAATTTATAAAAATTTGGTGTACACGTTTTTCTTAATTGAAAATACGTTGAAAATAGTTTAAAAAAAGGAAATTTTCTTATTTTTGGAGAAAGTTTAGATCCTTCCCCAAGAAAATGTGTAAGTAATATCATTGTTCTAACTGTCCGAATGGATAGATGTGAGGCCAATGAATTCAACAGCATGACTACCTTGTTCTTCTGATGCTGCTCCAACCTGCAGGATTGTTCCAAAACCGCTCCTTTTAGAGGGAACCTAACCTACCTTGTACAACTTTAAATAATTTTTTCATAGACCGTGGAATATTATTAAGTCGGTGCTACTGAACTGAAATATGCGGCAGACTAATAAAATAACGATTTTTCATGTTAAACCTTTGAAAACATAATTTGGTTTATCTAATAAAACGAAGGAGGAATAAATTAAATATTATCTTGAAAGGACTTCAATAGATTGGCCTAAAAGATTCATTTATTACTTGTTAAGTTTGCACAAATAATAAGAAAGTAAATCTATTATGATCAGATTAAATGACCAAAATTTTTTTTTAGTTATTTGAGGAAACATTCTGTATTATATTGTATGTTGAAAAGTCTTTTTTTAGTACTATTTATGTTTGCATATATAATCCCAAAATTAGGTAATTACAACAACATTAAATAATTTTTAAATAGAAATAGTCTATACTTTTTTTTATCTTCCTTCGTTTCAGGGGTATATTTGGACTGTGTGCATTTCTGTGGCTTTTTGTAAAAATATCAATTTTCCTCATTTGCACTCGTTTAACTTCAATTTTTGCTTATTTTACAGGAGAGAAAAATAATAAAAATCGCTCTCACAAATCAGAATTTGAGAAACTTGTTTTTTTTTCATGATCTTTTTATGAACCTGAACAAATGCTTTATAAGACTAATTCCTAGTTACTAGTTTCATATTTTACTTGCAAATCATGCAAATCACTTTCTGTGTACAAAAGGCAAACAAATTCAATCAAAAGACGAACACTTTCGGAAGCTAAGCTTTGTCTGGGATATACTCGCAAAGCAACTTGCCATACAGAAGATTTCTGTAAAATCAAAGGAAATCCTCTGAGATAAAGGTAAGAAGAGAGGTGATGTCATCGTACTTAGGTTTAGCTGATCGCGTGATCATTTGGAGACTCCGACCCCTTTTTAGTTAATTCGTGGGTTCGAAATGGGTCGTTTTCCTTGTGGGAAGTTTTGAACTGCATTATTCTTTAGTTGTTTGTGTACCGGAACCATGGGATGTCAGTCCACTTGAACTCTTTCTTTGACAAGGTAAATGTTGATTCTGATAAAGATTTTCTTGAAGAATTCAGCAAAATCTAAGATTTCTTTTTCATCACATGAGCGTTCATTGGTACCCTACCTCTTGCAGTTCTGCTGACATTTGCCCAGTCAGCAGACACGTTGACTTTAATTTTTTTTTTTTTTTTTTTTTTTTTGCTATCTATCCTTGCATGGCCCGAATCCCTGGTTCCAGAAACTTCTGGTTAATTGCTTCTTGATCTCTTGACAGCAACTTTGGACAAAAGTAAGACCGCATTCTAGTAACAGTAGAAAGGCACTATCTATTGGCACTAGTTTAAAGGCACATTCTTGCTGATCCTTTTGTGGGATTACAGGGTTTCCAGGATCAGGATCCACCTTAATTTTCATTTAAAGTTTCCACATAGTTCAAAAGAATCATTAGCTGGAAGTTTGAACCCAAGATTAAGGTTTTCATAGAGTACTTTCTTGTATTGAACAATTTCTACTCTCTTCATCACTCTTTGCCTTATCCAGACCAAAGATTTTCACAGTACTCAAATTTGCAGATATATGCTTTCTTGAGGCATGAACCTTCGAATTGTGGGAATCAGAATCAGGGAAAGAGTTAATTTGGTCCTTGATGAGCTTCAAATCGATCTCATTAGTCTTATTGTGGGCTTATCTCTCCATGGTTGAATAGGGCGTCTGAACTATACCAAGTTGGTTATCTTTGAAACTATTCCTCTCAGTTCTCTTGGCAAAACCATTCCTTCTCAGGTCTTTTGGTAAAATTTGTAACTCGGTCAGAATTTAAGATAAATCCATTTTGAAAAGACAAATCGATAGATATCTTCGAGCTCTTTCGGACCATATGCTCAACTTATTTTCGGAAAAATGTGGACGCAAGTCGTTTTTTCAAAATGCCACGAATTTATTACTAAGGGGAAGGGGAAGGAGCCAATATATGTGCTATTATCCCTCCTTTGTATAGGTAGATTTGACGAAAAACTTTGACGGGAACATTAGTCATTGCGTATTAAAGCACTGTAGTAAAAAATTTAACTAGAGTTTAAGGTGTGTGACACATGATGTAGGCATCACCATCCCATTATGTCAAAAAATTCTCTTAACTTGAAAAATAAATGCACCCGAATGAACCCTTTCTTGAAGTCCATTTGTGCGAATTTAGACTTTAATGTAAATAATTTGAAGAGGTCCCTCATATCTGAGAAAATACTGAATATGAATGTATTGTTTAATTTCTTATAGGTTACCATGGTCACGGAAGAAGTGTCAATCCCTTCGCGGTATCATAACTTCATAATTGGGGCTGGTGGTAAGCTGATTCAGTCGATAATGGACGAATGTGGTGGAGTCCAAATCAAGTTTCCTCCGTCTGAAGCTAATTCTGATAAAGTAACCCTTCGTGGGCCGAAAGAAGAAGTGGCAAAGGCCAAAAAGACGTTACTAGAATTGTCGCAGGAAAGGAACATATCGGATTATCAGGAAACAGTCAAAGCTAAGCCTGAGCATCATCGCTTCCTAATTGGAAGGAATGGAGCCAATATTAGAAAGGTAATATTTTTTTTTCAACATGCCTGTATAATTGTTACACTTATCTGAAGTGAGTATTTCTGTATTATACAATCTGGTTATCAGTATGCTTTCTATCCTGACAAGAGTTTGAACTTTTTCCTTAAAGCCTGACGTCCGACAGGCTCAACTGCTATTGTAATAATAATTAAATGATTTTTTTAATAACGAAAAACATAAGAACGGGGTTCCAATTGCATTAGGTCTATAGGTACATAGTTGAACTTAAATTTTCGATTTGACTATATTGTCGAGTCTTTGGGATTTATTAACAATCTATCAAGGACAGTTCGAAAGCTAGAGAGGGGTCGCAGCAAACTTCTCTGGCTGCCTTGCCTGGAAGGGGAGGGGTAATTGTATGTGTCAGCTAGTTTGCATAGCGTTTTTTAGGCGGTGGAGATACTAGATACCCCCCTGGCATCACCAACCCTGGGAAGGAAGCCTTGTAAAACTTCTATTAGCATCAGATTTTGACTTCAAATGTTTCGTCAATAATAACTATAGTTTAAGTTGTAATTCTGTTATATACCTTGTGGTATAAATCCGAGCATTATTACTTTTCAACCAAAAAAAAAAAATTATTATAAATAGAAGGCTAACTTTTTTTTCAGTAATTATAAAAGTATCTGCAAGAAATACTTATTCATATAGTCTATACAATTATGGTATTCCATTAACAATTTTTCTTTCGTTCCAGGGATGTTGCATTTCTAATAAAAAATATTTCTCTAATTTTCAGATAAGAGAGAACACTGGAGCTCGTATTGTTTTCCCAGGTGATGAAGATGCAGATCGCTCTCTAATAGCTATTATTGGCAAAAAAGAGTCAGTTCAAAAGGCTCGCACTGAATTGGAACTGAAAATCAAAGAACTCGAAAGCACGACCGAAGACGAAATGAAAGTGGAGCCACGACATCATAGACACTTCGTTGCTCGTCGTGGAGAGGTTCTTCAAGACTTGGCTGAACAATTTGGTGGTGTTTCCATCAGTTTTCCTCGTCCTGGAGTTGATAGTGACCGTGTTGTTATTAAAGGTGAGCAGAATTCATTTATTCTATATTAGATCAGTACTCACTAATGGATACCTTAAATTAGACATGCAATTAGGATTACCTATACATAAGAATGTTAGGGGAAAATGGTAATTTCTTTTTCATCTGGGTTCTATGGCACCATTCTTGATATTGTCGGATATCTTGAACAAGACTATTAAATATGTTAAATTATGCGTAGACATATGTACCTCGTGCATTTTCATCCGAAATCTTAGATTTTTAGTTGAATCTAACTCATGGTGATTTTACATGTTTTTATAAGTATTTAAGTGCCAAAAATTGCCTAAATCTCTCAAGTTCAATTAAAGTTATGTAAGGGGTACTGAGAAAACTAAGAAAAAGGGGGGAAAAAATGAACAGGCATTTTGAGGAGACTTTCTTTCCTTCTTTTCTTTCCCTCTTTTCTTTCCTTCTTTTCTTTCTTTGTTTCTTGGAGACCGACCTTAATTTCCAGGTATTGTTAGTTTTCCCCACTATTTGAGTTTAGTGGAATATGCTATTTGAATAATCATTAAATATTAGAACGAGGCAGGGGAAAGACGATGTGGACATTAGGTGCAGTCTTTAAGAGGTGTGGGGGAAATGCGAAATATAAAGTAATTTTTAATTTCTGGGAGAAGAAGGGTGCTTTAGACAGTCTGAGACGGGAAGTCGAGTCCAAGCTGTGTGCGAGTGTTATTACAAAGAAGATGTTTTCAAAGTGGAAATCGGGACGAAACAGCTATTGAATATATGGATTTTGATGTTTATCAAGGAGGTGCTCCCTCTCAGGCCAGTGCCCTCCGCTCGAAATAAATCAGTGTGGATCTGTCTTTTTTTTTGCTAGAGTATAGAAAGCCTAAAAAAATGTCGGCTGAGACCAGGAGCAAAAGAAGGTTCCCTTTAACAGGGAGAAAATTGAAAACCCGTCGCCAAACTCAAACGCTCGTAGAATTCTGTCTATTTGTGGGCTCTAAACTTTGGTGGAAATCTATAAACTTTTCCTTGTTAGATTCATAGTTAAATTGTCACTTTCTTTTAAATCTCGATTTCCTAGATGACTAATTTCAAAACTTTTCCACCGAGAAGGGGATTACCGGCATGATTTTAAAACTCAATCAGAAATTGAAGTGTTTTTCAAGTGAAAGTGCGCTAAGAAAATTTTTTCACCCCACATCATCTGCAAAAAATTTTCTGGGTGAAGTTTTTAGCTAGAATGGAATTGTCTTGGGGGAATTCCCCTAGAAAGGAAGAGGGCATTTTTTACGTTGAAACAGCTTTAAACAGTGGGTTTTTTTTCCGTGAATGAAAGAATTTTTCATGGAGGAGGGAGCCGGGTTTCTCGTTGTTATTAAAAGCATTCAGAAATTGAAATACAAGAAGCTTCTTCAACTGATAATAAGAAGCAACGTCAAAACTTAGACGGGCAGAAATTATTAATTATATGAAAGGTGTTTCACCCTCCTCTAGACCTTGCTCTTTACGCTGAAGCGTTGACTTTTTGTCCCAATTCCTTAAGAACGACTCCTGAAACACAATGACCGTTTAATAAGAATAATAAGATTTTTTTTTTATTTGCAATCACCTGTTATGAAAGAGTGTCGGTGGGTGCAGAGTGGGGAGAGGGGATGGTGCCTGAAACCACCTTGAGGGACCCTGATTTTTCGGCATGATCTGATTAACAAATATAAGTTTAAATTTTTAAAAATAAGTTTTTTTCAACTTAAAGTACAGAACAACATTGAGAAATGCAAAAATTAGTCCATATGTGAGTGGGGCTGCCCCCTCAATAAATTATCGTCTCTATTGCTTTGACAATGCTTTTTGTTCTATTTAAACGGCCCTAATGTTTATGAAATTACCAAATGCTGGAAACCATGTTGTGACAAAGAATAGGTCCAGCGTTGCGCAAAGCCTCCCTTTATTCTGGAGGTCCCAGGGACTTCTTGCGAAACTCATATCGCAGGGATAGGAAGCTTGACATTAGGTGATATAGAATTTGCTTAGTCAGGCAGGAAGGATGGGGTACATAGACAAGGATTAGGGCTCATGATGAATAAGGAATCTGCTAAGTCTTGTTTAAGCTGGTAAGGTAACGATAATGTGAATTATAATCACTTATTTTATGACTAATAAGTTTAGGGCATCACTTATAGTAGTATATGCCCCTGTAGAGCCGACAGACAGAGATGCTAGTGATTCAGATGAATTTTACTTACAGTTACAGAAGCAAATAGACAGGGTCACAGGTAGAAATATGGTGTTCTTATTAGATTTTAGCGATTAACGCTCAGGTCTGTAGAAATAGGCATATATACAGCCTAAGTAGATTTGGTGTAGGAAAAGAAAACAGCAATGGCTACAGACTGTTGCAATTTTGTAGTTATTACAAACTAGTTTTAACCAATATGGTGTTTGGTTATAAAATGGCCCAGCAATTAACAGGGTTTTCGTGTGATGGCTAGACAGCAAACCTTATTGATTATGTTATTGTAAACCGAAGACTGGCGGAATCAATACAAGATACTAGGGCATATTGGAGTGATGCAGTTGATGTGAAAAGTAAAGATCACCATATGACAGTGTCTAGAGTTAATTTAAAGTTGAAATTTAAGAAGAGTAACCACTTCCTGGGAAGTTCTGATGTTAGTAGATTTCAAGAGGGAAATTTGAGAGAAACTTTTAAGGAACAGATGGATACTAAACTGGATAGTTAAGAATTTGACAATGTGAAAGAGGGATGGAATTATTTTAGGAAAACAATTTGTGAAGTTGCTAATGGTGGGAAGAAAATTAAGGACTGCAGCTAGGAATATTAGTGAAAAAGCTTTATGTTTAATTATGAGGAGAAGGGGCTTGTACAAGAATTATCTGAGTGATAGATCATATGAAACCAAAAGGAATGTAAAGAAAGTGGAGAAATCATTAATATATGATCTAAGGAGGTGTGAAGTGGAAGCCAAGGATAAAATTGCCGAGGATCTAGAAGATGCAGCTTTACGACATACTAGTAAAATATTGTAGTGGTGTGTAAATAAATTGACAGAGAGAGCAGTAGTCAATCGGGACAGTCGGATAGTTCGTGGTAACGAACTGTTGTAAGGAGTGACCTGGCTCAATAGTAACCGAAACTCGAAAAAACAGAATTATGATATCAATAGTTACAGTAAAAGAATTGCATTTAAATGCTGATTTTAAATATATAAGTTTCATCAAGGTTAGTCTTACCCATCAAATGTTGGGAGCCTGAGAAAATTTGCCTCATTTTAGAAAATAGGGGGAAACACCACCTAAAATTTATACAATCCTAACGAAAATCACACCATCAGATTTAGCGTATCAGAAAACCCTATCGCAGAAGTTTCAAGCTCTTATTTACAAAAATGTGGAATTTCGCTTTTTTTTTTTTGCCAGAAGACAGATCCACGGATGCGTATATATTTGTTTTGTTTTTTTTTCCCGGGGGTGATCGTATCGGCTCAGTGTTCATAGAATGTCGTGAGAGGGCTCATTATAACGGAAATTAAAAGTTCTAGTGCCCTTTTTAAGTGGCCAAAAAATTGGAGGGCACCTAGGCCCCCTCCCACGCTCATCTTTTCCCCAAAGTCACGGATCAAAATTTTGAGATAGCCATTTTATTCACCATAGTCGAGAAACCTAATAACTATGTCTTTGGGGGTGACTTACTCCCCCACAATCCCCGTGGGAGGGGCTGCAAGTTACAAACTTTGACCTGTGTTCACATATAGTAATGGTTATTGAGAATTGTACAGACGTTTTCAGGGGGATTTTTTTTTTTGGGGTGGGAACTTGAGGGGGGCTACGTGGGAGGATCTTCCCATGGAGGAATTTGTCATGGGGGAAGAGAATGTCAATGAAGAGGGCGCAGGATTTTCTAGTATTATTTAAAAAACAATGAAAAAATAAATATGAAAAGTTTTTTTCAACAGAAAGTAAGGAGCGGCATTAAAACATATAACTAACAGAAATTATTACGCATGTGAGGGGTTTACCTCCTCGTAATACCTCGCTCTTTACGCTAAAGTATTTTTAGTAATTTCAACTATTTATTCTATGGCCTTTGTGATTCAGGGGTCATTCTTAAGGAATTTGGACAAAATTTAAGCATTAGTGTAAAGAGCGAGGCATTGACGAAGGGGTGAACCCCTTCATATACGCAATAAAAACATACGAATATAGAAGTTCGATACGTAAGTTAATTGGTAGTTTTCTATTGTTTTAAAAAGTAGAGTTAAGAGAAAGAGCCAAACTTTAGCGTGAAGAGCGGGGCGCTGAGGAGGAAAAGCCCCTTTCATATACGGAGTAATTTCTGTTCGTTTTCAGTTTTAATGTCGCTCCTTACTTTCAGTCGAAGAAACTTGTTTTGTTTTTTTTAATTAAAGGTGAGAATGGGGGCCACAAATAGTAATAAGGAAAGAGATAAAGAGAGATGGGTAGAACATTTTGAGAATGTGTTAAACCGAGATTGAGGTGCAGGAAAAGATAGAGAAGAAAATTAAAAAGTTTGTGATGTGAAGATTTGTTTGTGAGGAGGAATTAGCAACGGTACTAAAATGATCAAAAAATAATATGGCTCGAGGTTTTTGAAAAGGGGGAAGTACCTAGCGATTTTAGGAAAACCTTAATTAAGCCACTATATAAGAAAGGTGATAAAAAGTGAGTGTGGTTATTATCGTGGCATGGTCTCTGTAGGTAGCAAATTACTAAGTAATAAAATACTTTTTAGACTGAGAGACGCTGTGGACAATGTTTTAAGAAGAGTGCGGTTTTAGAAAAGGTAGAGGATGTGTCGACCAAATTTTTACTCTTAGGTTAATAATTGAGAAGTGTCTGAGTTATCAAACACCTTTAGTCCTCACATTTATAGATTATGAGCAAGCACTGGATTCTGTTGATTGAAGAGCTTTAGTAAAGGTTTTGTCCTTGTAGGGTATCCCCCTTTATATGGATCATTTTGATGGATTTGTCTTAAGAAGTACAGTAAAGGTAATGGGAGATCATGGAATCAAATGGGGAGAAAAAATTTCGTGGACTTAGATTATGGTGATGATCTAAGCATCCTAGATCAAAATTTGAGCAAAATGAATGAACTTATAGATGTTTTGCGAGTTCAGGGTGCTAGAATAGGTTTAAAAATAAATGTTAAGAAGACTAATCACTAAGTTCAGGAATAACTGAAGATGAAGACGATTGATCAGATGGACAGCTTCACTTCCCTTGGTAGCATTATTAGTAAAGACGTTGGGAGCAATGAAGATGTCAAAAGCAGAATAGCCAAGACTTAAGTTTTTTTTGACAGTTAAAAAAACTTGTAAGAATAGGAAGATAAGTCTGCAAACCAAGATGAGAATATTGGAAGCTACAGTGATGACAGTGGTCAAATATGGCTTAGAAGCATGGGCGCTCCAAAAAGCGGATGTGGATTTGCTAGACGTTTTCCAGAGAGATTGCCTACGGTTTGTTCTGGGTACCCGGCTGACTGATCGTATTTCAAATAGTATGCTGTACGAAAAGTGTGGTTCAATCCCGCGTTCTAGTCCTATAATGGGAGAAAGGTTTGATGAGTAGGACACGATCTGCGGATGAAGGATGACAGATTGTCAACGATTGTCCTTTTCAGCCAACCGTCTAGGGCTAAACGGAAAGCAGGTCTTTCGTAGTTGGGGTGGGAGGATGTCATAACCAAAGATTTAGAGGAAATCGAAGCTTCCTGGGAGGGTTTACAAAGGGACGCTTTGAATAGATTAGGTTGGAGGAGGAGCCTGCGTTGTTGCGTTGACCTCAGGCAGTTTGGTTCTGCGGTTAGTTGTTAGTAGTAATAGTAGTAGCATTGAACATTATTTATATTTTTATAACAAATACTAAATTATTGAAAACATCAGTACCGTCCCGGAAGTATTGCGATTTCTGCCAATTTTTCATTTTCAGATGTTCCGGCAGAATTATCCGGGGGCTATTTTCTGCGTGTTTTGATTTCCGGGAAATAAATTCTGCGGAAGGGGGCACCTCTGAAGTGATCGAGAAACCGATTAGAGATTCAAGTTTTATTCAAATGAAAGAATGCTAAAAGGAATTTTTCCGGCTGAATCATTCGCAAGGAATTTTACAGGGAGGGGGATTCTCAGCGAGAATGAACTGTGGAGGGAATTTGACGGGGGGAAGCTTTGCTTTACGTTGGATGAAATTTCACCGAAGGATATTTCCGTGAAGGGGAGATTTGCCCCCTCCATATTTGAAGGGCGTCCCCCCTTAATACCTTGCTCTTTACGCTAAACTTTGACTGTTTGTCCCAATTTTTTAAGAGCGTTTACTGAAACACTAGGGCTTTTTAATTAAAATAGAAAGATTTTTAAAAGTGCTAACAGCTTTAGCGTAAAGAGTAAGGTAATGAAGAGGGGACAATCCTCCATATAAGGAATGAATCTTCCAAAATTAATTTGCAAATTTTGTTTTCATTTTTCATGTACGGTAAGCCAAATTTGAACCTGCATTAGTTTAAATACGTCCAGAAGTTAAATAAAAAAAAACAAGTTTTTTTTTTTACTGAAAGTAAGGAGTAACATTGAAACTTAAAACAAACAGAAATTGTTCTGTTTATGAAAAGGAGTTGTTCCCTCCTCAACACCTCACTCTTTACGCTAAAGTTTTTATTGTTTTAAAAAGTAGAGTTATGACAAAGAGTCAGACTTAAGTGTAAAGAGCAAGGCGTTGAGGGCGTTGTGTCATTCCTTACTTTCAGTTAAAAAACTTGTTTCTTCATTTAATTAAAAAAAGAAGAGCCTAGTGCCTATTGCTTACACATAGCATTTATGTCATCGAAGCTTGTTTTTATATTATTAACTACAATTTTTGTTATTGAGCTTTGGGAAAGCGAAGAGTTCATTAATTTGAGCAAAAAAAAAAAAAATGGTCTAAGATATGGAAATCTTAATAAAAAATATAGAAAGTGAAAACACCGATATATCGTTTAATCAAATTATCGCCCAGCACATCCAATTTAAAGCGAAACATCTCATCATAAAACTTATGTAATAATGTACTTGAAGCAAAACAGTAGTTTGCTTTGGATGCATAAGCTAACTGCCTATATGTAGTTACATTGCCTCTGCACCGCCTTTGCCAATGTAGCGTTAATCAGACATGTCAGGGGAGGATATGATGTAAATTATGCAAGTAAGGTACAAAATTTTCCTGGGGTTCTGACCATAGCTGATGAACTAAAATGGGAGGTTGAAAAGAAGTGACAATAAGCACTTTACGTCCCAAGATTATTACACGTCCCGAAAGAGCAATAGTTGGATTAGCCCCTCCCACTCCCCACCTCCCGAAAAAAAGAATTATTAGGAAAACAGTATTACGGAAGTCATAAGTTATTCTTACTGTTAACAACTCGTTGCAGCACAAAGCCGTTTGAGGGCGACAATGCATGAAGCCATATCATTTTCTTTTATTCATCGGGCTGATTAAAATATTTGGTGAATCAACTAAATCTTAAATATTGGTTATAACATATAGGATTGACATAATTGCAGAAGTTATCGTTGCTCTTTTTCTAAACAAATTAAAGGGAAAAAAGGACACGTATTTTAAGTTTCACTCTACGTGTTAATACGCGTAATGAAAAGTGGCCAAATGAAAACCAAGAATTTGACTGGGTTTGAACTTTGACACAAAGAATCGTCCTATATCGCCCTATTAGAATCACAAGTTATATATTTATATACCCAATGCTTATATACACCAAAACTGGAATAAACCCAGGGCTTTGTTCCTCTTCAAATGTAAATGTGATGGGGTGTGTGTTAGTATTTTCATAATTGATACTGTATATGAACTTTCACGTTCAAAGTTGATATTTTAATATTATTTTATTTATTTAGGTGCTAAAGAGTGTGTAGCTCAAGCAAAGCAACGTATTAAAGAAATCGTTGAAGACTTGGAGCATCAAGTGACAATTGATTGTGTAATACCCCAACAGTATCATAGGACAGTGATGGGCGCTAAAGGAAGTAAAGTGCAAGCAATCACTGCCGAACATAATGTCAACATCAAATTCCCTGACAGGGATACTAACGGTTAGTTTTTTTCTTTTGTTCTAGTAATTTGTAAATTGACCTTATATATATTTTGGTCATATTTCAGTAACAAAAAAAAAGCTTGTAGGCAAATAGTACAGGGGCAGCTATTTTCCGAATTTTGAGGGAAAAGGAGTTAGTTCAACATTAGGGCTTGCCCCCTTCTTTGTGGGTTAGGATATCCAATCTTTTGGAGTGATACTCAAAAAAAAGAAAAAAAGCAGTGATCAAACTAATGGAATTATCGGCTAGGAGTCTAACTTAGTTGTTGCAAATTTTGAATTTTTAGTTGTACCCCTTCTTCAAGACATAAGCACTAACCAGGGGCATCCATACTTTTTGGTTGGCTGAATGACTCTGGAAAGGAAACCTAGTTCTTAGTCACCTAACTTTTAAGGCCATAGTCTTCAGTCAGTAATGTAAGAGCGAAAATATTATATTTATGCTTCTACCAATAGGGCAAGCAAAAAAAAGGAATAATACCCAATAATTCAGACAATAGTTCCCTGACGAGATAAAAATTCTTCCTTTGTTACTTTCTTTTAATTTCTTTTTCGTTGAAAAATGCAAGAGCAAGGCACTAGCATCTTGGCGGCCGAGATGTAACCACCCCAGTTTGCTTGGCAGGGTGTATTCAAAGGTGTCCTGGGCCGTGTTTTGTAAGACCCTTCCTCCTTCTATTATAATTATTTATAATATTTTTTATTTATGTTAGATTTTTTATGCATTTTCGCCTTGTTGCTGTCCAAGGTTTTTTTTTATCTTAGTCGTTTTTTATGTAATCAATAAAGAAGATAATACAGTATTTTTTTTTCTTTAAGACCATGAATTGCAAATTAAATCTAATTTAATATTTCCGCTATATAACTAATAGTCGTCTTGAGTGAAAAAAAAGACTAAATGAAGATGAAATTCAACTTATGATAAAAATCGAAGAAACTAAAAATAAGTGTTGTAATAAGAGTCCTTGCTTGATTATAGTGAACAAGTTAAAACCAAGACGAGGATTTAACATTTAGTTTCGTTAGGGATCATATTCTTTTAAAGATTTGTTAGATCGTTGTCAATTTCCTATTTCAGGGAATGGCGAAATGAACCCAGCCAATCCAGAATCAGGTGAAGAACTTACTGAATCACGAAAAGAGGACACGATTAAAATTTCTGGTCATTCAGACAACTGCGAAAGGGCCAAACAAGCGCTTTTGGCTCTGGTACCAATCAGCGCTGAGGTAAGTCATACATAGTTGTCTCATCAATAATGAAATGATGGATTGGTTACTCAATGCCTGTGTAAACTCAGCCAATTAAGAAACAGATATCTGGGCCTCCCAAGTTGAAGCACAATACATCATTTAAGGCTTCAATTTTTTAAGCCTAATCGAATTTTTAACTTTGCGAGTATAGGGTGCAAGAATAGGTTTAAAAATTAATGTCAAGAAAACAATTCGCTAAGATTAGGAATAAGTAAAGGTGAAAAGTTGATGCTAGGTAATGACGATAGATCATGTGGACAGCTTCACTTACCTAGGTAGCATTATTAGTAAAGACGGAAGGTATAGTGAAGATGTTAAAAGTAGTATAGCAATGATCCATGGTGTTTTTTTTTGTTTTTTTTCACACTTCAAAAAAGTTTGGAAGAATAGGAAGATAACTATGTGAACAAAGACTAGAATATTGGAAACTTCAGTGATGACAGCGGTCAAGTATAGTTCTGGAGCATCGGCGCTCCGAAAAACGGAGGAGGATTTGTTAGATGTTTTCCAGAGAAATTACCGATTGTTTTGAGTTCCTGACTGACTGACCGTATCTCAAGCAGTAAACTCTACGAAAAATGTGGTTTGATCCCACTTCCTAAGGTCATAATGCGAGAAAGGATGAGATGGCTAGGACACATTCTGCAGATGAAGGATGACAGATTGCCAGAGCTCGTCCTTGTCGGCCAACCGTCTAGGGTCAAACAAAAGCAGGTCGTCCCCGAATGGTATGCGAGGATGTCACTAGGAAGGGTTCAAGAGGAATGAGAACTTCTTGGGAGGATGTAAAGAAGGGGTCTTTGCGTAGAATGGGATGGAAGAGCTGCGGTCGTAGCTATGTTGGTGTCAGGCGGCTTGGTGCTGCAGTGAGTTAGCAATAGTATGTATAGTGCAGGAATAAAAATAAAATTTATACAGTTGGCGCACGAAGAAGCCTGAAATATAAAATCAGTAGCTTTGTGCTTAACTTTAACCTTCTCGTGGGTAATATTTATCCAAACTTTGTTTATTATGAATTCCTAGTTCTTGATTATAAACAGTAAGCTTTTCTCCTTTGACGCTGCGACCTCTATAACACCATGTGTTATTGCTGCGAAAATTACACCCGTTTCCTTTGTAATTGTAACGCCGATTTATTAATATTTTGATCCTAGTTATCAGTAGATTAATTTTTTATTGGCAAAATCTCAAAAATATTTGTGCTTGTTTTTGTCCTTGATGAAAAATAAGGCGTAGTTTGGTGTCAATTCAAAGTATCGATAGTTAGGACTGATTTAAAGGGTAATTTAGGATCAGTTTAAAAAGGAGCCATTGTGTGGAAATTTTGCTTTTTCGTGTATGCTCACTTCTGGAGAAATAATTTTCTGGTTGTTCTTTGACTAAATTGACATTATCATTCTATAAATAAAGTTTTTTTCCTTTCTTGTTTTTCAAATTGAAAGCGAAACCGTTTACCTCTGTTCTTCTCTTTATTTTTTATACAAAACGTTAAGTAAAATGGTTGCTCTGCACTTGTACTTTTCCCTTGTACAATTTTTCTTTCTTGCTTTTTTCTTGATTTCACTTCCTTTTGTTTTCCTTTCGCAACAATATTTGAATACTACGAGCTTCATTTCGTGTTTCGGATTGATGTTGAAAGGAATAAGTCTTGGTCAGTTTGTACTATAACTTTTATAAGAATAAATGCAAAGATCATGAAAGTAATTAATTAGACAGAGAATATTCAAAAATAGTAAAGAAACAATCCCGAGGTAAAATGGCGCCTTTTTTATTTCTTTATCTGCATGGTGTCTTAAGTGAATATAAAATTTAGATGAAAAAATTGCGTGTGTATTTTAACATCAAAGGTTAATTTTAAAGGTGGATAATGACAATTAAAAACATATTTGCGAAAAACCAAATCAAAAATCGGCCGATATAAAAAAGGCAAATATTATAAACAAGGCTGGCCCCCAACCCCCCATTGCACTTCCTGGCTGAAGGGCCAAGAAACGGAGATCAGCACCGCCGGTACGGACTGTAAAGTCTAATGCCGTATCCTTTACCTTTTAACTGGCTTAAAATTTGTGGAAAAGCTACTAAAAAAATTACTGACTGGTGAAAATCTGGGACCCTGTTTTGATTTTTGAAGAAAAGGCAACAATAAGAATATATTTACATCTACGAATATTTCTTAGCTTCCTAGATCTCACCTGGGCATCACACCTAAGCAGTGTGGGACCCTCCTAGCTCATGAAGCTAGGAGTCACCCTAAGAAACAAAAGCCTCCTCCCCGAAGCATCCATTTTGACTTTTCGTCATGCATTAGACTAGTCATTGAATAAGTATATTCTCTCTTTGTGTGTACTCCAACTAGCAACATCACTCCTCTTTTTTGTGTCTTGTCATTAACTCGCCAAATTACAGCTCGCCGGGACTACCTTGTGCAGGGTAAAGCTCACCAGGAATACTTAAAAACGAGTTAACCCTGACAATTCGTTGCCAAATGGTATGGCCTCCCGGTAGATGTAATTCTAGATAATACCTTCGACTGAGCGTTCAAGAGAAGGTGTGTCAAATATCTCAAAAATAAATGTGGGGTAATTAAAAGAACCAACAGTATATCATCGTTCGTGAGGAAGCTGTGAAGCCTGTAATAATAAGTAAAAGTAGCTGTTTTTGGGAGTTGGTTGTGTTTTTATGTGACCTGTAAATATGTTCTTATTAAGAAAAATTTCATCATCGTCTAATCATGACGAAATTTCAAATATCGAAACAATATTTGAAAGAGAAAGAAATAAAAATTTGTGGATTATAATATCGTTAATGGACAGTATTTATATTATAAATACTGTATAAGTATTTTATAACCCCCCCCATTGCACTTCCTGCCTGAAGGGCCAAGAAACGGAGATCAGCACCGCCGGTTGGTTTTTAGTTTTTATCCATTTTTTTTTATGCTCAATTTACGTTCTAGTCAAGTAGATCTCGTTTTTTATTTATTATATGTGTTTGAGTGTAAAAATTTTGTTTGTATGTTTGCTTAGATGCATTGGTAAATTGTCCTTTAAAATAGTATTTAGTGTCTGATTTTATTTTTTTTTTTTTTTTTTTTTTTTTTTTTTTTTTTTTTTTTTTTTTTTTTTTTTTTTTTTTTTTTTTTTAAATATTCTATGTAAAGTTGAAAGATTATCACAGAACTACAGAGGTTGGCTTAATAGATTGTGCCACTGAGAACCTGATTTGTATTTTCTTTTTCTTTTTCCTGATTATAAGAATTTTGGCCTTTTTTTTAAAAAACGATTTATATATAAAATGTTTGATTCCTCTCTGAAACTGTAATTTACTCGAGGAGATTTTTGGATTCCTCTGTTATTTACACTATCATTTTGAAAAATAACTGAGTTTTTTAATTGTAATAAAAATTGTGTTTGAGCTGTTTATTTTTCTAGGTCAGTGTACCGTATGAATATCACCGATACATTATTGGTCAAAAAGGACGGGATGTGCGCCAGATGATGCAAACCTATGACGTGAGCATTAAGATCCCCAATGCCGAGAGTCATAGTGATGTAATTGTCATCTCTGGAACACCTTCCTGCGTTGAAGAAGCTAAACAAGCTTTGGCTGAAAAAATAGAAGTTCTTGAAAAAGAAAAAGAAGATAGGATACTTAAATCATATTCTGTTACAGTGAGTTCCCATTTTTCTTTCTTTTTTCAGATGCCAGGATTTGGCGTTTGTCGCCTTGTCTGGCGTCTAAAATTAAGACTTTTTTGAGGGGGGGATTTGTTTAACCGTAAGCTCCACAGACTCACGACGACTGAGCTTGCAAAGGCACGCCACTGACACCCACACTTAGCCATAAGAAGTAGCAACACCAGGATTTAATTTGCCACCCGAAGAACATAGGATGGTAGGTTCAGCATGTTATCCACTCGGCTAGAGTTCGGACAAGGGTTCATTTTGTTGGCTCTTGGCTGTTGTTTTTTTTTTTTTTTTTTTTTTTTTTTTTTTTTTTTTTTTTTTTTTTTTTTTTTTTTTTTTTTTTTTTTTTTTTTTTTTTTTTTAATACATAAATCTTTACTGTTAAACTATGCTGGATCCACGGAGAAAAACGAAGAAAAAATTTGGAACACAGAAAAGTGTTCTTAGTAAAATGTTACGATTTTTGTTATAACTTACCTTAGTGTTATATTAGTTTAGGGTTAGTGAAATCAAATGGTTACATTCTGATCCGTAAAATTGAGAAAAGAATCAATGTCTTATGAATCAGTCAAAGGACAGTACAGGATAAAGTTATTGAATTTTGATATGTTGAGATATATACTAATAAATTTTGCAATAGATAAAAAGGCTTTGATTTAAAATGAGTTGAAATTGACACGCAATTAGAGATATAGACTTGACAAGGCGTATATATTGATGCTTTTGTTTTGATTCAAACGGATCGTTAAAGTCATATTTGCTTATTTTTCCCTTTTTAAAATGAAAACTAGCAGAATATGTTTTGTTTTGTTTTTTCAGGTAAGTTCGGTATAATTTTCAGTTAAAAGGTATATAAACAAGAAGAAATAAGATGATTTAACAGTAAAGATGTACATATTAATGTTTTTATCTTTCACTTTCATGATTTTCAAAAGAAAAGGAAATTGAGCTGAAAAGGCTCTATCTATAATAGTTAATTCGATGACGTAAGTAAAAGTAATGTTTTTATCAAATCATTAAATGTTTATCTATTAAAGAATAATTACAGACAAAAGACGAAAAATGCTTTGTTATGTTTTTAACCATACATAATGGTTGTGTTTCTGTGATTTTGTTATATAAAGTTTTTCTTAGACGGTTTGAAGTCCCACCATGTTATAGGGAAGGCTGGAGTTTCCTAGATAGCATACAGGGTCCTGCCGTTTGATGTATGTTTCGATGACATTGCGTACAAATTTTGTTGAATTTGGCTACCTGTTTTAGAATGATCCAGAATGTGGCTAGTTGGCCAGGCTGTGTTTCCGCCAAAAACGCATAGCTACATTTAATGGTTATGCGTAATGTATTTTATTCTACTAGTATATCTGCTCATCTTGTTTTGGGGAGCTTTCTTTTTTATTGCTCCTGTTCCATAAGCTGAAAACACAAATACATATGTATTTGTCGCCTGAAAGGACTGAAGAAGGAACCACCTAGGATAGGGCACTCGAATAAAGTTGTTCACTGCCATGCATCTGTCTGGGAAGGGGATGTCTTTATCAAAGCCATTTATTAATTCCTCTAAGGCAAAAGTTTGCTGGACAAAAAAAAAATCTCGTGTCTCTTTGATGTAAATGGTGCTGCGGAACACGTCAAAAATTGTAATGGTTCTTCTTTATGAGAAGAGCAAAGGAAAAGCAAAGACTACTTTCAAATAATTACAAAGTATTAAGTATTCCTAGCGACATTCCTATTTCAATCCAAGCTTTCGGTGAATTTGTTTTTCCCAGATAATTCCACCTGCACAATCCCCTAGTTTAATTTTGGGGTGGTTAGACTGACTGGTTTGAAGGTAGGATTCTTGACTTTGACCCAGTTTTCTCATAGTCCCATAATTCCAATCTGTCTCCCAGAAAATGATTAATTGGATTAGTAGTTGCTCATTTAATCTGTTTTTTTAAGGTCGATGTACCTCCTGAATACCATTCGAAGATCATAGGTCGTGGTGGTGCGACGATCAACAACCTGCGTCACGAATTCGACGTCGTCATCCAATTCCCAAGGCGTGGTGATGAAAATCAATTTGAAGTAACCATAAGTGGGTATGAAAAAGATGTAAATCAATGCAAGGAGAAGATCCTAGCAATGGTAGCAGAACTGGTAGGTGATTTTTTTGGAGGGGGGAGGGGCTTTGGCTAATAAATTTGATGTGTGAACGAAGAGAGAAAACGACTATTCCTTACGATAGTTCTGCACACTGTATGTCTCATTTTTCTCTTGGATAGTTATGGAATGACCAGATGTACTAGTGTTTTGACGTAATAGTATTCTGAGATTTTTCATTAAAATGTTTGACTTGCTACTCTTTTCTGCCTTTGAAGAGAAAAGCAAAATATTAAATATTATAAACAATTTAAATAAATTTAAATTCCCCGAGTGTTTGATCATGTTGTTGAAAACGTGTGTGGAGATTATTTCAATCATTTAAACTTTTGGTTGAGCAGAAGCATGTAAAATCCTTTCATTAACACCTTCTTGGTGCTTGTAACCCGACACCTTTTTTCTTCTTTTGACGGATTGATTTTGGATGGTAGGTTGAATTCTAAGCATATAAAAAGAATTATTTTGAAAAGCTTCGGGATATGCATTAAATTATTTAATTTCTTCTAGGATGAAATGGTCAAACAAGAATTGAGCATTGATTATCGGATTCATTCCCGCATGATCGGTCGTGGTGGACGTGGCATCAAAAAAATAATGGACGAGTATGGTGTTGAGGTACGTTTCCCTGGTGACGAAAATGATAAGAATCTCGTTATTATTATTGGACCCGAGAAGAACGTCTCCGATTGTGCTGATTATTTGCTGAACATGGCCGAAGAATTCGTAAGTACTTAAACTACTTATACCATTTCCTTGTAGTGTCCGGATTCATTTTAGCACTGTCCAAAAAAAAAAAAAAAAAAAAAACATGAACTCAAGATAATCGATACGCTATATCGTAAATCAGCAATTTACCTGTTGCATCAATCATAGAAATATTCTCAGTCATCAGAACGGATTGATTTGTATTGGATGGACGTCAAAAACATTTTTTGCTAAAAAGAAAAAAAAAAGAATATGACGGATGTTTAGCAATTGTTTTTGTTCTAGCCCAAAGCCATTTTAACTACCTAGGCGTTTTTTAACCACCTTACTTTTCATACCGTATATATATATATATATATATATATATATATATATATATATATATATATATATATATATATATATATATATATATATATATATATATATATATATATATATATATATATATATATATAAATAAGCAATAATTGTATATTTTTTAATTTTATATTATTTTTCGCTCCATATTTTTTCGGGAAAATTGGTATCCTGAGATACTCTCGCAAAAAAAAAAAAAATCTAGATAGGTCAGATTTTTTATAAAATCCGTTAAGAGGCTTAATTTTGGTTTTTGCGAATGACGTTATGTACCAACAAAAAAGTTGTCTTATATGATGTAATCTATAGCATTTTCTTATATGATGTCATTCATAGCATAATTAAGATCGTTGAGTTTCCAACGCAATGAGTTATTTATATAAAATAATGCATGTAGAAAGGCTAAATCAAGGCCAAAAATTTGTAGGTATTATAAATCATGATTTTTTCATCATGGGTTATTATTTGCTTTATAAAATTATAACCAACACGCATTAATCAAGTGTGATAAGATCGAGAGAACAGCCCAAACAAATTAAATTCACAGTGGGTAAAAATTGACAACCTGGACCCTCAATTCCGACAACATCATACGGGCAGCTAAAGCAAAGGGAATTGCTAAATTGTCTGAAGTAATCAAAATCCAAATTAAAGAAGATAGACAAATACAGTTAGAAGATCTGCAACAGCGTGAGTATCAAAACGTGTCAAAGATGAAAATGAAGAACCAAGACACTGGTGGTTTGAAGATATATGAAAACGAGAATTAGAGCGTGCCAAATATGAAAGTGAAAAGGAAAGACAGACGCGGTTAGAAGACATTTGACACCAAGCTTGTGAACAATTCAAGAGTGAAAGTCAATAGCAAATACACCCGCGGTTACAAGAACAGTGGCGGCGTGTCAAAAATGAAAAGAAGAGAAAAGATATAGGTGGTTAAAAGTCATGCGAAAACAAGAATTAGTGTGTCACAACTGAAAATGAAGAGCAAAAACACGAGCGATTAGAAGACATGAGACACCGAGATATTCTGGCCTACAAATACTATCTAGATAGGTCTGCGAGAACAAGGAAATATGGGGTTTAATTATAAGCGGCTGTGAGAATTACAACTAATCACTAGATAGTGATTATCAGAACTTGTCAAAATGAGCGAAAAACAAAAAATGTGCAGTTAGGAGGAAAGCGAAAGCAAAAATCAGAGTCAAAAATGAAAGTAAAGGAAGTAAAGGAAAAAAGAAATATTACGATGTAAGAACAACGTAACCACAATCTTCGACGCCAACAAATTGTGGCTCAAAACCCATTATAAATCTACAAAGATGCCATAAGCAACATAATTTTTTATTACAAGTCATAACATTTTGTGTTCTCTGAGGAGTCCTCTCTTTCCCCGAGGAAGAAGTAGCAAACAAATCTCACTCATATGGATGTTGTTGCATTGAACAAGAATCAATATATACAAGCTTTGCGCTTGCCGAGCGTCAGGGCCCGTATCGAAAATCGACTACATTGTGTTTTTATTTTTATTTTTTATTTTTGCTGGCATATTGACATTTTTGGCCACTAAAATCGATCTAAAAAAGGTCACAACTTTAGGGAAGAATTTGCATTTTTCCCATAATGGTTGTATCTAACCTATGCTGACGCCCAGACACTACAACTCAGGATTGAAAATTGATATGAAGAAAGGCACAAATGATAGGCGTAACGATTAGTTCATACTTTAGGGAGTAGAAGTTTATTTTGTAACCGAATTCGACAATTGGGAGGGGCTGGTTCGATTAGTAGTGATCGGTGGCTCTTATTGGCTAGGACGGATTTTCCAAATTGCTGAATAAGGTGTTCAAGCCGGACTTTAAGTGGAGATAAACTTAATTTAGCGAGGGCTTGATCATTTGGTATTTCGCGGTTTCGGAATATAATCCTTGTTGCTCTTTTCTGGACGGACTCTGTCGTGTAATAGGTACGCTGTGCGGATTGCTGATGGACTCCAAACCGGGCACGCGTACTCGAGCAACGGGCGAGCATAACACATGTAGGCATGGAGAAGACTTTCAGTATCACACCCAAAAACGCCTCATTTTGGTAAGTGTCTGAAGGCTTGCATTAGCGTTGTGGACGGTTAAATTAATGTGGGCACTGAAACTACAGTCAATAGTGAAAGTTACTCCTAAGATTTTCATTTCGTTCACAATCGGGGAAGGGGCTAAGGCATATCTATATTCCGCTTGGAGGGTTGAAACGAACTATCTTCGACTTGGCTGAGTTGATATCCATGAGCTGCCTTAGGTAATTGAGTTAGAGATAGAGTCCCTGGATCTTCATCTCTGTAGTCTCAGGGGAACAGCTGTGTAATTGTATCTCTTTGGTTGTATACAGGTATTCAGGGAATACAGGTTATTGTGAAGTATGTGTCTTAGCGCATTTTGATTCTCCCCTGGCTTTGACTTCTAACTGGTTGTCACTGGAAGATAGATTTTGGGATTTAGTTGTACTATATAATATGAAGCAAGATCAAGATCGCGCATTGACAATGAAAGAGAATCTGAAAGAAGAGAAAATTATGAATACGACTAAAAAAAAAGGAAAGAATACAGTGTGATCTATTAGCTCATTCTTTCGTAGATTTTTATTGTCATCTTTCAAAAAAAATTTCAAATCTTTCAAAAATTTTTCCAATATACTACATGCATAGAAATCGGATAAAACGTTGTTAAAAATGTAATCACAAACAGAAGGCTATTTAAAAGGTGCTCATGCAGTGCAAAAGCGCCAAATGCAGTGCTCATTTTGACTTTGTTGCAAGAATTTTGAAAAAAAAGCTCGATTAAAAAGATAAAAAAAGAAAGTGAAAAAAGAGTATTAATGTAGTACAAAAAAACTTTATAGTCCAAATAAGAGTAGAACTAATGTAAGTACAATTTATTTTGTAATAAAAGATAAGAATCGTAAAAAGGTACGAAAAAGTAGAATGGCTTATGAAAGTAGAATTGGCTTATGAAACCTTGGGTTTCATAAGCCAAACTATCTATTAATAGTCTTTATTATATAGTACGGAACCTACATATATTTCAGTGTTAAAATAAAAAATGTTTGTCTTTTTTAATGGAAATGCCCAGAATCAAGTTTTCTTTCTCTTAAACACATGATATAACTTGAGATCAAGAAGTGGTTTTTAGTGTTTTTCTTTTCTTTTCTTTTTTTAGTTAATTTGGTATCCAAAAGTCCTGAATGTTTTACATTTTTAATATTTATAAGAAATTATTATTCATTAATATTTATGACGGTGAATTCAGAAAGGTGCTCGTATTGTTTCTAAAATCTAAAGTTCTGGGGAATAATTTTTCTTATCCTAAAAAAACAAAAACTCAATTCTAACAAAGTACTCAATTGCCACGCTAAGTACTTATGTTGCTCGAATATGATTTATCTGGAATTTAGATTTTCTAGCGTTGCAAAACTCAGCATATGAAGACTTCTTAATAACAAAATTCAATTTTCATAAAAAGGGTAAAGATTACATACAACTGGAGGGTTGAAAAGCTCAGTTATATGTTTGGTTCTCGAACCAAGGAAAAGTTTAAACTTCGGTCCTTTTTCTAACTTTGAAAAATAATTCAAAATAAAATAAGTGATTTTTTTTTCTAGTTGCAAGATTTTCTGGAAGATGAAAATTCACGCCAGTACGTGAGAGAATCCCCAAGAGAAAATAGGCACCAGCACCGTGGGGAAGGGCCAGGATTTATTGTTAGTGGTGCTCCATGGCAACATCCAGGAGGCAGGTCCCAGTCAGCCGCATATAACAATACACTGGAAGATTTCCCGTCTATTGGTGAAATGAAAGCAACTAATGCACCAACTTGGGGTCCTCGACGTTGAATTTAAAGAGCATCACATATCGTAGTCAGTGAATGCCCTGCCTGTGTTTTCTTCTTTCTGTTTTCTGCGTTTATTTACTCTGTTGTTTTTTCTCCTTTGTGGTGGAAAGTGTGCTCATTGCCTTATAAGATTTTAAACTTTGAGCTTTATTTATTTTCCTTATGTTATGTTTTGAGCTCTGAAAATAGTCTAAACGCCAAACTACTTTTTCTTTTTTGTCAAATTTGATTTATGTAAATTGATCATTTTGATATATGCAAAATATTTTTTTTTTATGAGTAAATTGTTTCAATTTTGTTTTTATTTAAACTGCTTGTTGAGATGCCACTGGATCGAGTTATTTCTTGTAATTTTGGAATGCCTTATCAATTAGGAATTTTGTTTCTGTGAAAAATAAGCTGCGATTTGCTTGGGTTTAATATTTCGGTGTTGTTTTGGTAGACGTCGAGACGGGTTTCAATAAAAAGAAAAAAAATCCAGTTCTGCTTATATTTATACACACGAATTTAGGATGTAAGTATAATGTGTTACGAAAGGTTACGGGCGAATTTAAGTGGCATACATTGTGTTTATGCAATTACATATTACTAGATATATCTCCCCCGTTTAGTGCAACCTTTAGAAGGTAATCTGACTATTATGTTTTATAGATTTTTAGGTTAAAGCACTCGGAATACTTTCTTTTTAAAGCGCACTGAAAAAATATTCCCTATCCTTGAGCACATCATCAAAAAAAAGTAGTTTTTGAGGTTTTTTTTTACATCGACAAAAAACCTCGAGTATCTTGAGCCAATGGAAACTGGATAACTGTTTCCTAAGTCAACACACGTGGGAAGCCCAAAATATAATCACCAATGAGCTCTAGATGTAATGACGTATGTAAGAAACTGATAAGGCTGACCTGTTTATCACAGTGACGTGGAATAAGGCATACGAGGAAATTCCTAGTTAAGGTTAGGGTTCCTCGTGGTATAATCTCGGGACCCACTGTTGACTGAATGTCAACGGCACAGGGGTAATCCTGGGATCCTCCGTAACTATTATTTTACGGCCATTATGAACACTCTGCAACTATTGTTTTACGACCATTCCGAATTTTTTGAGATTTCAACTTTCGGATCAGGGAAGGCAAATTCTGAATTGTCAAAAAAAGAAAAGTCTTCCTTGTTTGTGGATTAATCCTGTCGAACATTACGATTATTCAGAATAAGGATCGGCACTGTTTGTAAAAAAAAAAAAAATTTCTACTTTCTGTTCTGTTTTTTGGAAAAACAAAAAGCAGTTGTTTTTATAAAAGCTGTTTTTTTTTCATTTAATCTTACACTTTTTAAGATGTTGAACTCTATCATCTATACTGGGCGAGGTTAACGCTGTAATCCCGAAGCTTACATGAAGAACATCCCAAATCCGGTAATTCATTATTTTTTTTAATCAAATATGTGCGCGTACAATACGACCCCACTGCACAGGCGATTCTAAAACCTATTAGGGGACCTGGGCATAGCACGATTTCGTTCTTGCGACCTCAAGATGTTGGAAAACAGAGCTTGAAATAAAAGGAACAAACTTTTTTTCAAAAATACAAAAGCACAACAGCTTCGAATAAAATCAAACAGACTGAAGTTCAAACTTTGAACTTGTCACTTAGAAGCATTCTTGTTTCGAGTGTTCCATCAGTCGTTCTTCACTATTTATGCTAAAATATGAATTTCTTTGGTTTTTAGGACGGGGACTGTATATATCCGGTTGAGGGTTTTCGACCATGGCGATTTGAATGCTGTACTTTTATTTTGATCTAATGCCATTTTCGAGTGGTTTCGGGCTTTTTATCGAAAATATGAGAAATTTGTTTTTGTGCTAAGATTAACATTGAAGTTTAATGGAGGTAATAACTAAGATTGCTGAATCAGTATCAAATAATTTTTTGCATACAATGGTTTTTCTAAGAACACATTTTTTTTTTCAATTACTTTAGGCCGAGATTTGCTCTTTATTAGGTTGCAGCTGCTGATGCACCTATGGTATGTGAAATTCATTAAAAACAAACAGTGATAAATCACTAGATTCACCTTTTCTTCTGACTTACTATAAAAACATTTCAACTTCTTTGCAAACTGCCAACCTTACTTATCTTGTTCTGAGATCTAAGGTAACAGTACTGCGAGCTTCTGGCTCTGTTTTGGACCAGCTTTAAAGTTAATATTGAGCAACAGGTTCTCAATCTCCGGAGGATGTCTTGTAGTTAGACTAGGGTTTCTTCTTAGTTGAAAAAGCATTAGTTATAAGAACTCGCTAAATAAAATAAAAACCATGTCCTAGTGCTACCTCCAGGGTCAGACATAGTTTCAACCTACTCATCACATGACATCGTTCAACTTGTCAAATCCTCATCTATGACATCGAGTAGATCATTCCCGTCTGCATCAATCAATATCTACTTGAGCCTTCATCCAGTTTATCATCATTGTCAGCTGATTCACATTCAACAACTTGCTCTACATCAATTCCTCCCCAGAGCACTGATTGCACAAAGGTGAAGGAGGTGGCCAAAGCATGAAGAACTTCCAATCCCCCAAAGATAGCAAGCTTTAACAATAGCGTAACACAAGCACTTGGTTAAATAAAACAGGTTAACAAAGAACAGAAATAGAAACAGGTACGACGAAAACAGATGTCCTGTTTCTGTTGTTTTTTTTTTTTTTTTTTTTTTTTTTTTTTTTACACAGAAACAGGTTAGATAAAAAAGGAAACAGTGCCGACGCTTAATTCGAAACATAATACATTCGACATAAAGAAAAGATCAAATTTGAAAAAAGCCTTCTAGCCATTGTGCTGCGGCTGCTGTTAATGCAGCCACAAATAATGCCATCTTCAACCTGTGATTAACATGGAGTGTTAGAGAAGAATCGAGATTTGGATTGCCTCTCTGCAAGTAATGCAATGCTATTTATTTATTACACTAATTAAGCAAATTTGACTAGGTGTACAAAACAAGCTGCAAATATTCATTGCTGGGCTTTTTAGCAGAAAACTCTAGATGGTACAATTGCATAACCACGATAATATCTTTGTGAATAAAAATATGAATTTCGTCCATTGGCCTTCAGAATTCCCAATATAAAATCTCGCTCTATATTGGGCTTGTAAACTGTCCTTCCAAGGCCAACACGAAAAAATTTAATGACAACTTCGACCAATAAAACAAATGGTTATACATTCTTTTTAGTTTGGTATTCAGTTGTCTAGATAAGGAGGAAAAATGTGCCATGTGCCAAATCAGTATTAAAAATCATCTTTCGAGATAATGCAGAAAAGCTCTTGAAGGTGATCTTCTAATTATGGAGAAATTATAATTCCGCAGTGGTGTCATTCCTACCGTAATGAGTGGAGGAAGGTAAGAAGGTTCTGGCTCTTTTAGTAACTATTCAAGTTAGAAAATTTAAACCTTCTGAATAGCCCTTGAGCCAGGAGATTGCAACTTAGGCTATGAATACCAAAGTTATATAAACTGGAGATGTACAGTGTACAGTCATAAAAAACTGCATTCTTTAAATGTTTTGATGTCTTTATATTGGTTTCAAAAATGACAACTGCAGATGTATTTCTATATATTTTATAACATTTGTTTTTACTCTTGTATAGGAATACAGTAAACAGTAGTCTGGCACAGTACTGAGAATTATTATCACTTTTGTTAAGTTTTTCTTTGATCTTTTAATAAGAAAGACGATCAGATTTCACAATATAACTTTTAAACGCTTTACTATATCATAATGAGTGTCTCTTCGTTTGAAGCAGTGATGTTTTTGGTCGAGAACGCTGTTCAGTGATTGATTTACGTCACCATAAGACGAAACTGAACCTTTGTGAAAAGTTTTTTGCTTAAGTACTATTGGACTGGTGTTCCTGGATACCCTGGGACACTTTTTGTACATTATATTCCAGGTTACCCTTGTATATACATCAGGCTACTCCACCCAAAGGTCCAGCTGCGAGATTGAACTAGGTGATATGCAGATTGTATATTGTGGATTCACGAGGAGACATGCTAGAACTTCCCTGCAGAGACTGTACAGCATTACGCAGTTGTTGCGTGCACACCTTGTATAATAGGTTTTTACTGAAAACGACTTTTTTATGCGTCATATGCAGTTTTTCATGCTACACCGTCTGGTGACAACGAAAATAAATCCGTCTTTAATGCTTACATGACAAAATAAGAAAAATGCACCTCCTAATTTCTCTAATAATATCTCGTATTTACTGACCTGCGTATACAAAATTTTCTGAGCCACGTGGAATTATTTGGTATTTTTATCCAAGAAATTGCACCATCAAATCAGTTTTGTCGTCACTTGAAAAATTTGATTTCTCCATTATACGAGGTGTGCATGCAGCAGCGGCTACATAATAACATTGGTTTAAGCCCTGACGCAATTGCCACATTCTATGAACGTCTATACTCAAAGTATCCTTTTCCAGCTGGCCGTGTTTATAACACGGACGAGACGGGTTTATACAATGTTCAATTGAAATTTGAGGGCACTGAACCGTAAGGGGCCGAGGAGCAACTACGTCACGGGAAAGATGGAAATCAGTCACCATGGTCTAAACTAGCAATGGAATGGAAGATTTTTTCCTCTGTACCTTATTTTTTAAAGAAATTTGTTTTGTGGAAAGGCTCTTGTAAACTGCTCCACGGTGCTTCTTCAAACCGATAATTTATCGCTTCAACCCAATTTGATTCAAGGGTAGTTTCCCTTCGACAGGGTACGCTGATCCCAGAGGCATTGTAAAATCGGGCCAATGCCTGGAGGGAGCGTAGCATTCTCGACATCTCTCTAAACTCCTAAAAGTAAATTTAATATATTGGGCCCCATGTATGAAATGAATCAGATATTAAGCTGATAAAAACAGATACTACGCTTTGATAATAGCCAAAAGGCCGAAAAGCGATAATTGTGTTGGGATATACAATTAACGGTACTGCGAATGAACACCATATAGTATTTCTCTAAGCAATTATGAGTGACTTTGGTGATCATATAGACCTTTCAGATTTTCTTCACCGTAAGATATTTTCTCTCTCTGTTTCAATGTAGAAAGAGGTACAAGCAACTATGCACTTTTTATCAGTCATCAATAAACAGGGTATGGTACTACCCCACTAAAGATGATACACTCATTTCCAAATACGACCATACGAAAAAATATTAGTCAAGAGCTCATGGTGTGAGCTCTAGCAAAATGCTAAGAACCAATAGATTGCTTTAAAAGGAAAATCAGAGGCTTAATGCCAATCGGGATTTAAAATAAGAGCTCTGAGTCACGAGATCCTACTAAATATCAAAATTCATTAAGATCCAACCCCACTCGTAAGTTAAAAATACCTCAATTTTTCTAATTTTCCTTCTCCCTTCAGCCCCCCAGAAGGTCGAATCGGGGAAAACAACTTTATCAAGTCAATTTGTGCAGCTCCCCGACACGCCTACCAATTTTCATCGTCCCAGCACGTCCTGAAGCACAAAACTCGCCAAAGCACAGAACCCCGCCACCTAACTCCCCTAAAGAGACCGGATCCAGTCCGGTTACTTCAATTACGTATCTACGACATTTATAAGCGTTTTCCAAGATTTCCGGTTCCCCCTCCAATTCCCCCAGTGTCAACAGATCTGGTCGGGATTTGACAGAAGAGCTCTGAGACATGAATTCCTTCTTATTATCAAATTTCATTAAGATCCGGTCACCCATTCTTAAGTCAAAAATACCTTAATTTTTCTAGTTTTTCCAAATTAACAACCCCCAGCTTCCCCAAAGAGAACGGATCCGTACCAATTATGTCAATCTCGTATCTATAACTTGTGCTTATTCTTCACATCAAGTTTCATCCCGATCTCTCCACTCTAAGCGTTTTCCAAGATTTCTGTTTCCCACCTCCAATCCTCTATGGATCCGATTCGAATTGAAAATGGAGCATCTGAAACACAAGATTCTTCTATATATCAAGTTTTTTTTTAAGGCGATATTTTCTTCGAGAGTTCATTTTCTTCAAGCTTTTTTTTTGTTTCAAGATATTTTTCTTCGAGACATTTTCTTCGAAGTTTTTCCGTCATGGAAACGTTATAATCCAATGACAACAAAGGTTTTGTTCACTGTGGGAATGCTGAATTAACCCTTGGGAATGCTGAATTAAACGCCTGGACCAGCAAATTATTCCTAAAATTACGTTTTGGGAAATAAATTCTACGCTATAAGCTGCTTCCCCGCTCGTAGAATTTTCCACACAGTTTTTAGATTGATAAAGCTATGAATCACGTGTTTCCAATCCATTCTCCTAGAGAGGGTGCTATACTCCAACAATGTTATTGATCATTGATCTATTAGGCACACCAAACAGTTACATTGTTACTAATTTTCTGACACGAGCTAGACAGGTTAAGTTAGATACTGAAGTCAGTGAGATGTTAAGTAGCATTGGTTTTAGATATTTTATTGCGTAAATGATTTTACTAGCCAGTTATCAATACCATATTTAAAGGGTCATTTATTGTTGCTCAGTTTCTCAGTCTGTATTTGTATTTTTTTCATTCGGATTCACTGGTTTCCTTGCGTTTTTATAGCTATTGGTAAATTGTCCTTTCCAGGATTACGATGAAGGGAGAGTCATCTGTTCTTGCTCAGTTTCTAAGTCTTTTTGTTTTTTTATTTGGTGGTTTTCTTTCGTTTTTATAGTTATTGACGGACTGTCTTTTCCAGGATTACGACGAAAGCGGGTCAATTATTATTGCTCAGTTTAATATCGCTCCTTACTTTTACCAAAACATTTAATCTATTTCAATATTTTTTTGTCTTAAAATTTATATATAATTTTTGTTTAAAAAGGACGTAAAAATTAAAATATTTTGTTGAATGAGACTTCTCCTTATTTCCAGTGATTTTGTAAAAATTGACTGCATGGTGGCACCCTGCGGCACTCGTCATCATCACTTAAACGTTTTCTCACCACATGTCATCATTACATCATGACGAACCATAGCATCTCACACCAGCGTGCCACTCTGTGACTGGTTCGTGGCTCCCTCTGACACCCCTGATCATTCCTAAGTTATTTTTAGACATTTTCTTGATAAAAATGATGTTTCCAAGTGCATTCCGGAAGTTCTGCTTCAAAAGTATAATTTAGGATGTTTACTTTTTCTATTTAGCTTATCTGTTTTAGCGTCGTAAAGTTTTCCAGGTTTATTTTGGAAGTTTTTTACTAAAAATGTATTATTTAGGATATTTAGTTGTGCTCTTTCTTAGTTTAACTTGTCTGTGTTAGTTTTGTTCGTGTTAAAAAAAAAAACAAAAAAAAAACATCCATCCATGATCTTTCTTCGGGCAGAAAATACAGAGTTTCACATTTTTTTTAGATAAGCGCTTGAAACTTCTACAGCAGGGTTATCTGATGCACTGAATCTGATGGTGTGATTTTGATTATGATTCTATGAATTTTAGGGAGGGGTGTTTCTTCCTTTTTTTAAAAATCAGGCAAACTTTCTCAGGCTCGTAATCTTTAATGGGTAAGATTAAACTTATTGAAACTTATGTATTTGAAATCAGCATACATTTCTAATTATTTTGATACATCTATTAATATCAAAACTTCGTTTTTCAGATACTGTCCACACATTCCGATATAGGTTTATAAACCACAACACTATACTCTGCAGGCTTAGGTGCCTCTTACCTAAGCAAAATCCTTTCTATTGAAGATTTGAAAATTTTAAGAAGCTAGCTGAGCTTTATGAAAGTTATTTAGCCAAAATTGAACTGAGCTGTTCAACAGCAGAATTAGATATTTGGCAGTTTGGCATAACAGGTTCTAGATTAGAGTCGAAACAGACTCAAGTACTTTAGAATCCTTTTCTTAGCATGTAACTTTACCCCCCCCCCCAATAAAAAATATTCTAGACGCTATAAATACATATGATAGGATTTTCCTCTCCCAATGTCTGTACTGTTAAAAGATTTTGCTACATCGTCCTGTCTCCCAGTACGACTGAGAATATTTTTCTACCTTAAGAAGATTGATGAAATACCTGAGAAATTCTATTGCAGAGACTCGGCTGAATAGGTCTGCCAGTTAAAACATCCAGATGTATCTTTCTTGAGACAGTAGAAGTGACTAAATTCTGGCCAAAAATGGACAAAGGAAACACAAATCGTTTTTAAACTGTGTGCATTTATAATCTACACTTTTATAGGCGAATAAAATCACAAAATTGTATATTTTCCAAAAAATGTTTAGATTTGCACCTTTTTCATCACTCTATGAATACTCTTCATAGTGCTTTACAGTATTATTCTGTTCCCACCACGAGTAAAGCCTTATGGATTGTTTCAAAGCAACACTTGATGAGTTCAGGCTAAAGGTAGATACCAACATTCTGTCTCTAACATTACATATGATTACTCTCTTGAAACTAATTTAAATACACCATTTAGTAAAAGCTCAAAGAAAAAGTGGTCAACAAAGTTATCTATAAGACCACCAAGTCTACTTCGGTTATTAATGATAATTTTGTTTCAACGCCCGTACCATTCCACACGAGGTCTCACTCTCCAGTTATGCAGATCATTATATGTGATTTTCATACTAAAGCTAATTAAAACTAAACGTTGGTCCTATTCACAATAAAAAAAAGATTTTTATTTAAGTGCAAAACAGGACTAGAATATTTTTCACAAGAAAAAGGACTAGATATTTTTCTTCATCCTGGAGCGCCGAAAGTCCTGAGATTCGTAGTCACCTTTTTGCACGCTATTATAAGACATCCCTCCTAAAATTGCCAGATGACAAATATGCAAGACGCTACTGCTAACAACGGTTGATGGATATGTATTCCAACACATTTCAATCACTCCAAGAAGAGTTAATCTAAAATAAATAAGCACAGCTGCTAAAGGTTTTCCAGTTTAGTAATTTCTCTCTCTCTCCTTTGTTTTTATTTTCCCTGTTCTCTTTTCCTATTGTTTCTCCTTTTTGGAATTCTTTCACGACTGATAAATCTCTCTTCTATTCTTATTAAAATTGCTTTCAAGAATCTTTTTAATTTTTAAAGTCCTTGTTTATTTGTCATTTTTCTGTTTTCTTTCTGATGTTTTATTGTCAACTTCGTCTTTCCTGTTGCTCAACTTTTTTGGTTTCTACTTATTTATATTATTATAATTACAGTTTTTGTTTTGTTTTTTACTGTATGCTAGTGTTTATTCTCTTTCATCTTTATTTTATATGTATTGTTTGATTTACGGTATTATTTATGGTTCTTTTAGTACTCTATTATTGTGTTGTATGGCCTATAACAAGCAAAGCTTCTTGGACCAAATAACTTTTTTTTTACTTTTGTAGTAGTGTTGTAGTATTAATGAAATGATTGATAATTGATTGATGAAAGGAATCTTTATTTAAAACAGACCTTGAATAGCCAAGGCAGGTTATTGAAGCAAAATTTCCAAAGAACTTTACATTCCATTATTCTTGTTAGATCATTCATTATTGAAGCATTACCAAAAGACAAAGTTTAGCATAAGGGTTGAATAAAAAAGAAAGTTTACCCTACCCAATCCCTGCTCTTTAATTATCAGAATGCTTCAACACTAAAAAAGCAACCGCTAAATACAACTGAAATAAGAAAGGAAACTGTCAAGGAGGCCAGGTGTTATTTACATTCATCCCATCCATATTTATCTCAAGCACCTGTAACGGTAAATTTTCTGAATTAGACCAAAAAATAAAATTTTTAGGCTTTAGGTACCCCCTCCCATGAAAGATCCCTTCACCTCTAAGCATAACAGCTTGGGTGCACTATGCAACATGGTATATCGGTTAGTTTCGCTTAATAAGCAGTCTATAATAACAGCTCATTTTTAAGGAAACTCTGAATAGGAGAAGAGGCCACCGCGCACTAGTTTGGCCTCTGACACCAGTAAGAAATTGGATAACACCTTGGTAGTTTTGACTGATCGGTTATCAAAGACTTTATGGAACCAAAATTATTTTGTTTCAGCACAATATGCCATAAATCGACAATTCTTTGACATGATCCCTCTTGTAACTTAAAAATGATCCAAGAAGTTACAATTTTGGGTAAAATAAAGACATTTTGGGATAAACTAGGATCGCCCGTTTGATACCCATGAACCCTGAAAAAAAAAACCTTCTAGGCAGTGGCCACCCTTCTTAAGGAATTAATAACAGAAACAAGTTTTTTTAACTGAAAGTAAGGAGCGACATTAAAACTTAAAATGAACAGAAATTACTTCGTATATGAAAGACTGCCCCCTCCTCAACGTCCCGCTCTTTACGCTTATTTTTTTATTGTTTCAAAAGGAAGAGTTGTGAGAAAGAGACTTTAGCGTAAAGAGCGAGGCGGTGAGGAGGGGGCAGTCATTTTCGTTGATCTCAATGTTGTCCATCCCATATCATTCCACCCAAAAACTAAATTTCAACCTTCTATTGCCATCGTATTTAACTTGAATGCAATAATGCGATTTGCACGCTTTACTGCAAGATCTTCAGATAAACTACTTTGACTTGTATTCCGAAGGAAATCCTCAGCCAATTGGATCTTCTCTATTCATTTCATTGTAATTCTGGACCATAGCGACGCCGATACTTTGGTTTCTCAACACTGGCTAGAGATGCAACTGAATTATATTGCTTTGGAAAACCGAAGCGGCAATGGAATTTTCCATTTTTTTAATCCTGCAACTCGCATGTGGATTTAAATTGCAACACGGATTATGAATCACCCACTTTAAGACTATGAATAACGTATCGATGCAATTTGGAATTTCGGCTGAAATAAAATCATCAATTTTAATTGGATTATGGATTTGATCCTGACGGCTCATGATCAATAGCAACTGCATATGCGGTAGTCCACGTTTTTTAAACTCAATCGTATACCCATGTGCTGCTACCTTTCCAAATATGAGTTCCTTATCAATATCATTGATTATATCGTCAAATTTCAGTTTAGCAATTCGAGTAATGAGATCGGTACGATCTTGAGGCGACTGTTCTATAATAGAGCAATGGTCAAATTTAATACTTGCTGCTTCTTTAAATTCAGACCAATCAGGATTGAAAGTCACAGTTAGATCCGACGAATGATGACGGTAGTATTACTTTTTCACCAATGAATGCATTCTGTTTTGAAGCTAAGTCGTTGAGAAGTCATGTAACACCTACGTAGTTTTCAGCCATAATAGTTGTTTGGTTAACTTTAATTCAGTTAATACTATCACGGTCAAAACGAATATCGGTATAGACAAGGTACTCTTGGAAAAGTCTTCTATCAAAATGAAAAGCATTAAAACCAATCCGACGTAGGTCGGGTGTTACAGCCTGCACAGAAAGGCTTTTGGCATGATCAGGTCGAAAGGCAATACGATGCCTTGCTAATTAAAGTCGTGTTATATGTCTACGAATTACATAAGGTGTTTGAAGTAGCATACCCCTTAAGCATCCCGAGGCTCCAGCTTGATAAAACATTGGGTAGGAGATACGTTTGTGTTCGTAAGATTTCTTCCAAGATATTCATTAGATTACCAGATATCCCATAATTTAAAGGATGTGTGAGGTGTTCTTCAACATCTCCATTGGGGTCTAAAAAGTCCCTTTGGCAAAATTAAGGTGGCTCAATTTCACCTTGAAAAATTTATGATGGATGTGCCACTAAATTCATTTTGTGATAAATTTGTCCAGCTACTTTAAAGCTAAATATATTACGACAATTTATGGTTCGATCATCACTTACGTTGAATGAAGCTAGAGAAAAACAACAGTTCAAGATTCGGATTCATTTATGAAACTCCTCAGAGAGCAAGTGACGTCTTAAAAAAACAAAAAACAATCCCATGGGAATTAGTAGTGGTGACAATACAGTTCAACCGTGTAAGTAGCAATTTCCAAAGGAATTACCTTTGTTTGCTAATCTTTCCTCGGAAAAAAAAAGGGCTCCTCAGTGAATCAAGCAATGTTGAAGGGTCCCAATGACTTATATGTAACATTTACTGATTTTATGGCAAGTTTGTACGAATAAGCTTGGCTTTGTACCACGTTGTTAGTGTCGAAGATTACGACACCGCTGTTCTTCTAACCGCCCCTGTCTTTGCTCTTCATTTTCATTTTGATACATTTTGATACTCACTTTTGCATATCTTCTAAACGCATTTGTCTTTCTTCTTCATTTTATATTTTGATTACTTCCAATTTAGCAATGCCCTTTGCTTTAACTGCAATTTTTGTTTTTGGGCGTTCCTACTGACATTATATAATTGGTTTTTAAATCCCGTTCCGAGTAGATTTTATCTAACAAAAAACAAACTAATTTTAAAATTTTCAGGCATTTTTATAGTTTGAAATAAAAAATTAAAATTATTGCTCAGGAACCGTAAATATTTTGCAGTTTATACAACAATTTGATTATTAAAGCGAGACCAATTTCTAGTGACGATTTCTACTAAGCTTCAAAACTTCTGGTTTTATCTTTTAAGGTTTTTGAATTGTTGTAATCCCTTGTTAAAATATACACAAGTATTTTTGCAATTACCAGTTTTTTGCTCTTTCCGCAAAATAATGTCTTTTGATACTGAATCTGTTCAAAGATATTTGATTATTAAAGCAAGTCCAATTTCTAACGGCGATTTCTACTAAGCTTCAAACTTCTGGTTTTATTTTTTAACGTTTTTGAATTGTTGTAATCTCTTATTAAAATATATACAAACATTTTTGTAATTACCAGCTTTTTCTCCTTTCCGTAATATAATGTCTTTTCATACTAAATCTGTACAAAGATATTTGATTATTGAAACTAATTTTTGCGAAATTATGGCTCTTAATAGATTTTCTAAGACTTTTGACCTATCTAGATCGTTTTTTTATGCGAGAATATCCCAAGATACCAGTTCTTTAGAAAAAATAAAGAGCAGTTTTTGAGAAAAATAAACAATCATTGCTCGTTTTTATGTATATCTATATGGATAAAAATAAGTTGTCTGTCTGTCTGTCTGTCCGCATATGACGTCTGAATTATTTCTATCATATACCAATTCAAAAACGAAAGTATTCAAGCCGATGTAGCTGTGTTGGTAACGCGTTATGTTCCAAGTTCTAGGTTCGGAGGTTCCAGGTTCGAACTTTGACTTTTGTATTAATACAAAAGAAGAAAAAAACTAAAAAAAAGTAAAAACTACAAAAAAAAACTAAAAAAGAAAAAAACTAAAAAAAGCTAAAAAAGCGAAAAAAAGGTATAAATGACGACGGGGACACATAGAATGTTCGATTAGCAATCACCATCAACAAAGCTCAAGGGTAATCATTAGAATCATGAGGTATAGATCTGAATACGGATTGTTTTTCCCATGGACAATTATATGTTGGGACAATTTATATGCACAGACAATGGAACAGCGAAGAATGTTGTATATTCGCAAGTTTTACGTAGTTAAAAACATATATATATATATATATATATATATATATATATATATATATATATATATATATATATATATATATATATATATATATATATATAAATAAGTTGTCTGTGGATGTGTCTGTCGGTCTGTCTGTCGAGTGACGTCATGTCATCATGTCGTCATGAAGTTAGTTGTCGTCATGTTCGTTATGACGATGACGTCTTTAAAAGTATTTAAGAAAATCGTTCAAAGACAAATTTTTAATTGTAAGAAGATCGTGGACAGATCAATTTATGTCTACTTTCAAAGTAAAAGGGCAAATTTATCATAGAGCAGGGTCCCTTCTACCATTCTCAGGCGAGAATCATAAATTTTTACAATTGTACTTCATCAGTGAACGAAAATAATGTACTTCATCTTTTCCACGAAAATAATAATTTAGTGCGTCTGTTCAAAACAGCCATCGATTTGATGCCTACTGATACGCATAAAATTGTTATTTCCGCTGACAAAACGCCTCCTGGCCAACATGTGCGTAGATACAATGCTCCAACTATCGACGAAGTGGCAATCGTTATGGTCGGTGATCAGTTTTTACCTCGAGATATTATTCTTCATAAGCGAAACGCTCAGTTGTTAAGAATTGCTGAAACTCATCGATGCTACGATGCCCTACAATATCCTATCATTTTTTGGGATGGAGCCGACGGCTATCACTTTAATATTAAATTGATGAATCCAGGCACTAACAAAGAAATGAATAAGAAATGCAGTGCAATGCATTATTATTCCTATAGACTAATGATTCGGCAGGATGAAGAAAATTATATTTTAAAATGCCGTGAATTGTTTCACCAATACGTCGTTGATATGTATGCTAAAATTGAATCAGAACGTTTGCTATATATCCGCCTGAATCAGACCAAGCTCCGCTCTGAACAATACATTCATTTGCGAGATGCAGTTGTAAATGACGGTAATACCACAAACGTTGGAAGATTAACGATTTTACCTTCGTCATATGCTGGCAGTCCCCGTCATATGCATGAATATGCTCAAGATGCTATTGCGTATGTTCGTCTCTATGGTCGTCCAGATTTATTTATTACATTTACATGTAATCAATCTTGGGACGAGATACAGCAGCTTTTACTTCAAGGACAATCGGCGGTTCATAGACATGACATTACGGCCCGTGTCTTCCGGCAAAAGTTGAAATCACTGATAAACTACATAGTAAAATTTGAAGTGTTTGGGTCAGTGCGATGCTGGATGTACTCGGTGGAATGGCAAAAACGAGGTTTGCCACACGCACATATACTAATCTGGCTACATAAAAAAATTACTTCGAACAAAATTGATGATGTGTTTTCCGCTGAAATACCTGATGAAAATGTCGATAAGGGGTTACATGATATTATTGTAAAAAATATGATACATGGACCTTGCGGTGCACTGAACGAAAATTCACCATGCATGGCCAAAGGAAGGTGCACAAAGCAATATCCTCGACTTTTAGTATCAAACACAATTACTGGCAATGATGGTTACCCACAATATAGAAGAAGATCTACTGAAGATGGCGGTAAAACAGCAATAATAAAGAAGCATAACGGTACCACCATCGAAGTAGATAACCAGTGGGTTGTTCCATATTCCCCGTTATTATCAAAAACATTTAATGCACACATAAACGTTGAATACTGTAACTCCGTAAAGGCAATCAAATACATATGTAAATACGTCAACAAAGGCAGTGACATGGCAGTTTTTGGCTTGCAGCCCGAAATCAAAGATATCGACAAAATCGTACAATATCAGGCTGGAAGATACATAAGCAGTAATGAAGCTGTTTGGCGAATTCTTTCATTTCCGATACATGAACGTAATCCAGCTGTTGTTCACTTAGCGGTACATTTACAGAATGGTCAACGTGTTTATTTCTCGGAAACCAACGTGCAACAAAGAGCCCTGAATCCACCGGATACAAAGTTAACCGCTTTCTTTTCGCTTTGCAAAAATGATTCTTTTGCAAAAAACTGCTGTATCCTGAAGTGCCTTCGTATTACGCGTGGAATACTAAAAATAAAGTATTTGAACGTCGAAAACAGGGTAAGTCAGTCGACGGCCAACCTACCATCTTCAAAGATACCACGATAGGAAGACTCTACACCGTTCACCCCAATCAACATGAATGCTTCTTTCTACGCCTGCTTTTGGTGAATGTACCCGGTCCGACATCCTTTGAGTATTTGAGAACTGTAAACGGTACTATACATGACACTTACCGTAGTGCATGCCAAGCTCTGAATTTATTGGAGAATGACCAACACTGGGATAACTGCATCAATGACGCATGCGAAACGTCAACTCCAAGTTTAATTCGCGCATTGTTTGGCATCATTGTAACAACTTGCTCTCCATCAGCTCCTACAGAGTTATGGGAAAAATATAAGTCAAAAATGTCCGAAGATATACTCCATCGAAAACAGTTAGAGACGTCAGATATGACTTTTGATTTTACATCAGAAATTTATAACTACACTTTAGTTATTATAGATAGATTTGTGCGTACGTATGGCAAACAAACCTCTTCAGGATTTGGGAATGCCTTCACCTAACCGTATCGCTGCTGTTTCGACATGTGTAGAATTAGATCGTGAACAAAGTTACAGTACGAGTGATCTATTGTCGTACGTACAAAATAACATTTCCAAGTTAACGTCGGAACAAAAAGACATTTATGATACGATAATGCATTGTGTCGATAACAACGTTGGAGAAATTTTCTTTTTGGATGCGCCAGGAGGTACTGGTAAAACGTTTGTGATAAAACTGATTCTGGCATCAATTCGATCAAAAAATGATATAGCGTTGGCAATTGCGTCGTCCGGAATAGGCGCAACATTGCTGCCTGGTGGAAGAACTGCTCATTCCGCTTTGAAATTGCCTCTGAATTTGCATTCTACAGAAACTCCCACGTGCAATATTTCCAAATCATCTGGGATGGGTAAAGTATTGCAGCAATGCAAACTTAGTATTTGGGATGAGTGCACAATGGCACACAAAAAATCGCTCGAGGCTCTGGATCAATGCTTGAAAGATTTGCGAGGGAAGTCGAAACCCTTTGGCAGCACATTACTATTGCTTGCGGGAGATTTCAGGCAAACATTACCTATAATACCGAGATCAACCCCTGCAGACGAAATGAATGCTTGCCTGAAAAATTCTAATTTATGGGCACACGTAAAAACATTAAAATTAACTACAAATATGCGTGTCCGATTGCAAAACGATGACTCTGGTCAAACATTTTCAGATCAATTGCTGGCAATTGGAAACGGAAAGCTCCCAGTAGACTCAATTTCAGGACGTATAAAACTACCTGCTGATTTCTGTAATTTAGTGACGTCCAAAAACGAATTGATTGAAAAAGTATTTCCGAATATTCTAAACAATTATAAAAATAATAAATGGCTAAGTGAAAGAGCGATTCTTGCACCCAAAAATATAGACGTCCACGAAATCAACAATATTGTTTTGACCAAGATTCGAGACCAGGCAGTCCTTTACAAGTCAGTCGACACAGTTTTGGAACCAAATGAAGCGGTTAATTATCCATCTGAATTTTTAAATTCCGTGGATCTTTCAGGGTTTCCCCCACACGTGCTACAACTAAAAATAGGCGTACCAATAATACTTTTAAGAAATATCAACCCACCAAAGCTTTGCAATGGCACGCGACTTGCCGTAAAAAAAAAACAATGGAAAACCTAATAGATGCCACAATCTTGACAGGGCCTTATGAGGGTGAGGCTGTTCTTATTCCTCGCATTCCCATGATTCCAACGGATCTGCTTTTTCAATTTAAAAGATTGCAATTCCCAATTCGATTAGCATTTGCAACCACCATCAACAAAGCTCAAGGGCAATCACTAGAAAAATGCGGTATAGATCTTAATACAGATTGCTTTACCAATGTACAATTGTATGTTGCATCTCTGAGGGTCGGTAAACCTGACAATCTATTTATACGCACAGACAATGGGACAGCGAAGACTGTTGTATATTCACAAGTTTTACGTAGTTAATTTGTATTGTATCTATCTATCTATCTATCTATATAAAAACGAGTTGTGTGTATGCATGTTTGTTTGTTTGTAAAAAGAGCGTTTGCATATGACGTCATTATTAGTACATAAGGCTTTGTATATGCACAGACAATGGGAAAGCCAAGAATGTTGTATATTCGCAAGTTTTACGTAGTTTGAAACACATATATAAATCTATCTATATTCACAGGCGGGACACAGGGACACAACTACAATAGCGCGTAACTAATATGGCGCGTAACGACTTACGCGCGCGGGGGGGCTTGGGGGGCGCGAAGCGCCACCCCAACAGCTAGTATATATATATATATGGTGGGGGCGCGAAGCGCCCCCACCAACTAGGTCTTGGGGTGGCGCGTTAGTTAAAAACATATATATATATATATATATATATATATCTATATATATAAAAATTAGTTGTGTGTGTGTGTCGAGTGACGCCATGTTCGTGTGTCGACTGACGTCATGTTTGTCGACTGACGTCATTATAAGGATTGAGCTGTATACCGGGACACAGGGACACATCATTAGAATAATGAGGTATAGATCTGAATACGGATTGTTTTTCCCATGGACAATTATATGTTGCATGTTCAAGGGTCAGTAAACCTGACAATCTATTTATATGCACAGACAATGGGACAGCGAAGAATGTTGTATATTCGCATGTTTTACGTAGTTAAAAACATATATATAATATACTAGCTGTTGGGGTGGCGCTTCGCGCCACCCCAACACCTAGTTGGTGAGGCGCTTCGCGCCCCCCCAAGCCCCCCCGTGCGCATAAGTCGTTACGCGCCATATTAGTTACGCGCCATTGTAGTTGTGTCCCTGTGTCCCACCTGTGAATATAGATAGATTTATATATATGTTTCAAACTACGTAAAAATTGCGAATATACAACATTCTTGGCTTTCCCATTGTCTGTCCATATACAAAGCCGTATGTACTAATAATGACGTCATATGCAAACGCTCTTTTTACAAACAAACAAACATGCATACACACAACTCGTTTTTATATAGATAGATAGATAGATAGATACAATACAAATTAACTACGTAAAACTTGTGAATATACAACAGTCTTCGCTGTCCCATTGTCTGTGCGTATAAATAGATTGTCAGGTTTACCGACCCTCAGAGATGCAACATACAATTGTACATTGGTAAAGCAATCTGTATTAAGATCTATACCGCATTTTTCTAGTGATTGCCCTTGAGCTTTGTTGATGGTGGTTGCAAATGCTAATCGAATTGGGAATTGCAATCTTTTAAATTGAAAAAGCAGATCCGTTGGAATCATGGGAATGCGAGGAATAAGAACAGCCTCACCCTCATAAGGCCCTGTCAAGATTGTGGCATCTATTAGGTTTTCCATTGTTTTTTTTTTACGGCAAGTCGCGTGCCATTGCAAAGCTTTGGTGGGTTGATATTTCTTAAAAGTATTATTGGTACGCCTATTTTTAGTTGTAGCAGGTGTGGTGGACACCCTGAAGGATCTATGGAATTTAAAAATTCAGATGGATAATTAACCGCTTCATTTGGTTCCGAAATACAAATTAACTGCGTAAAACTTGCGAATATACAACATTCTTCGCTGTCCAATTCTCGCTGCATATAAATAGATTGTCAGGTTTACCGACCCTCGAACATGCAACGTACAATTGTCCATGGGAAAAACAATCAGTATTAAGATCAATACCACATTTTTCTAATGATTGACCTTGAGCTTTGTTAATGGTGATTGCAAATGCTAATCGAATTGGGAATTGCAATCTTTTAAATTGAAAAGGCAGATCTGTTGGAATCATGGCAATGCGAGGAATAAGAACAGCCTCACCCTCAAAAGGCCCTGTCAGGATTGTGGCCTCTATTAGGTTTTCCATTGTTTTTTTTTTACGGCAAGTCGAGTGCCATTGCAAAGCTTTGGTGGGTTTATATTTCTTAAAAGTATTATTGGTACGCCTATTTTTAGTTGTAGCACGTGTGGTGGAAACCCTGAAAGATCTATGGAATTTAAAAATTCAGATGGATAATTAACCGCTTCATTTGGTTCCAAAACTGTGTCGACTGACTTGTAAAGGACTGCCTGGTCTTGAATCTTGGTCAAAACAATATTGTTGATTTCGTGGACGTCTATATTTTTGGGTGCGAGAATCGCTCTTTCACTTAGCCATTTATTATTTTTATAATTTTTTAGAATATTCGGAAATACTTTTTCAATCAATTCATTTTTGGACGTCACTAAATTACAGAAATCAGCAGGTAGTTGTATACGTCCTGAAATTGAGTCTACTGGGAGCTTTCCGTTTCCCATTGCCAGCAATTGATCTGAAAATGTTTGACCAGAGTCATCGTTTTGCAATCGGACACGCATATTTGTAGTTAATTTTAATGTTTTTACGTGTGCCCATAAATTAGAATTTTTCAGGCAAGCATTCATTTCGTCTGCAGGAGTTGATCTAGGTATTATAGGTAATGTAAGCCTGTTTCCCTGCTGGTCTTTTGATTCCTCGGCACGCCTTCTTTTTTCATTTTCTCTTTTAGCAGCAAGTCTGCTTCTGCGTTGCTCTGGTAGTTCCTCGGCATGCTTTCTGTTCTTTCTTTCTCTATCAGCCTCAAGCCTGTTTCCCTGCTGGTCTTTTGATTCCTCGGCACGCCTTCTTTTTTCACTTTCTCTTTTAGCAGCAAGTCTGCTTCTGCGTTGCTCTGGTAGTTCCTCGGCATGCTTTCTGTTCTTTCTTTCTCTATCAGCCTCAAGCCTGTTTCCCTGCTGGTCTTTTGATTCCTCGGCACGCCTTCTTTTTTCACTTTCTCTTTTAGCAGCAAGTCTGCTTTCGCGTTGCTCTGGTAGTTCCTCGGCACGCTTTCTTTTCTGACTTTCTCTATCAGCAGCAAGTTTTTTGGCATAGACTCTTTGAGCATCTTCATCAGTCATTGTAAACTTAAACATTAATAGAATTCTACGCGAACATATGTCTTATATAACTTGAATGACGTCACCTTCAAAGCAAAAATGATGGCAACTAATTTCATGACGTCAGCCGAAACATGACGTCACCTGATCCACAGATCCACAGACAACTTATTTTTATATATATAGAAGATATATATATATATATATATATATATATATATATATATATATATATATATATATATATATATATATATATATATATATATATACATATATCTATTCACAGGTGGGACACAAGGACACAACTACAATGGCGCGTAACTAATATGGCGCTTAACGACTTACGCGCGCGGGGGGGCTTGGGGGGTGGGCGCGAAGCGCCCCACCAACTAGGTGTTGGGGTGGCGCGAAGCGCCACCCCAGCAGCTAGTATCTATATATATATATATATATATAAATAAGTTGTTTGTCTGTCAGTCGACTGACGTCAGACTAGGAAAATAACTGCATCAATTTCATCATATACCAATTCAAAAACGAATGTATTCAAGCTGAGTTGGTAAAGCGTTATGTTCCAGGTTCTAGGTCCGAGAGGTTCCATGTTCGAACCTTGGCTTTAGCATTAATAAAAAATAAGAAAAAAATCAAAAAAGGTAAAAACTACAAAAAAAACTAAAAAAGAAAAAAACTAAAAAAAACTAAAAACAGGTAAAAACTACGAAAAAAAACTAAAAGAAAAAAACACTAAAAACTAATAAAAAACTAAAAAAACTAAAAACTGAAAAAAAAAAGTAAATAAATAAAAAAGGTAAATGTATTCAAGCCGAAGTAGCTGAGTTGGTAAAGCGTTCCAGGTTTTAGGTCCGAGAGGTTCCAGGTTCGAAACTTGGCTTTAGCATTAATACAATAGACTGAAAAAGAAAAAAAAACTAAAAAAAGGAAAAAAACTGAAAAATAAAGGAGAAAAATTAAACTAAAAAAATAAAAATAAAATAAAACTAAAAAAGGTAAAAACTAAAAAAAAAACTAAAAAGAAAAAAAACTAAAAAAGGTAAAAAAAAAGGTAAAAACCAAAAAAAAAAAAACAAAAAGAAAAAAAGCACAAAATTTATTTCATCATATACCAATTCAAAAACGAATGTATATACAGACCGGGACACAGGGAATATAAATTACGACCAGGACACTCAAAGAGAAATTACAGACTGGGACACCGGGACACAAATGACGACTGGGACGTGTTTTCATTCAGAGTTCAAGGAGTTAACAACAAAACTAGATTTCATTTCTTTCGGATAACATCCATGCTTACATTTAGACAAATTGTGTAACTAACTAGTTTAAACCAAGATTGAAATAACGTTTCTCTCCCGCGTGGCTTTGAGCCAATATTGTGATTTTTTCGAAACATACAAGGATTACGTGATAAGTTGACCTATTTATATGACGAGGACATTTTAGGAGAAGAATTTTCGTTAATACAAAAAGTTATTAAGATCTGGATTGTGTGTTAATGGGGGATTTCAATGCTTATACCGGCCTGGAGGCTGAGATCCCAGATGTGTTCATCCAAGGTTTAGGTGATTTTGTCCCAATTTGTTGTAGAATACCACGAAGCAACAAGGATGAAAAAAGAAAATAAATGTATGGGGAAGAAAGCTCCTGGCGTTTTGTGGGGAACATGGTCTGATGATTGCGATTGGTAGGTTTGGGAATGATAAGGGCAGGGGCGAGTTCACTTGCCTTTCGGGTCCAACTCGAAGTGTTGTAGATTATGTGCTAATTAATACGCAATTTGTACCTGAAGCAATAAATATGGGAGTATTAGATTTAGTTGGATCTGATCATAGAGCTATTATACTTGAAGTGAAGATTGGGCAGTTTGTGAACCACGGTTCACGAGTAAGAAATTTCTATAATGCGGATTATAGAAAAATAGGTTTAGAAAAACGAATTAGAAATGATTGAACAGATAAAGATATTGAGGCATTTAGAAGGGAGCTTTTGGACTCGCATGTAAAAAATAAGTTGAAAGCGTTAGAAGACAATGAAAAAGATGCACATATTGTAATTATGCTGTTAAATGAAATAATGGGCAGTTGTGCAGAATCATGTGGCCTGACTAAAAAATTAAAAAAGAATGAGGGATATTTTGACTTGGATTGCAAGCTAATGAAAGAAGAAGCAAAATATTTATTAAATCGTCTGAATGGATTTGATAGCGCGGAAGATCAAAGTCTAAATATAAAGGCTAAATGTAAATGTATTGGCTAAATATAAAGATGAAAGAAGAGAATATAAAAGTTTAATAAAAAGAAAAAAGAGTACGAGAATAAGAAGAAACTGGATATTGCTGATGATTTTTGAAATAAAGATTTTAAAAAGTTCTGGGGCTATATAAAAAAGGATAGCGGAAGGAGAAATTTAAATACCCAGGCTGTTCCGGAAGCTGATTCATGGCCTGATTACCTAAGTAATTTAGAAGGTGTTTGTGCAGATCTTCAGGAGGTAGCGCATACCCCAGAGATGGTTATTTATCCCAAGAGAGAACATGATTACGATTTAGTGGGTGATGTGAATGGCCAAGAGATTAAGTCAATATTTAAGAATTTAAAAGGTGGTACTGCTGCGGGTGTTGATGGTATACCAATATTGTTATTTAAGAATTTTCTTTCCATTTTGATGCCGATAATTGTTCTTCTTTGTAATAAGGTGTTAAGGTCAGGGCAATAGCCAAGCGCTTGGAAGACATCATTGTTTATACCACTTTTTAGGAGAGGAAACCCGAAGGCTCATGAAAATTATCGTTTAATAGCACTTGTCCCTGCTTTAAGTAAGGTTTTGGAGAAAATATTAGATACCAGGCTTTCCAATTGGTTAAATAAATTGGTGAAATAACTACAACGGGGACGCCGGGGGCACAGGCGGGATATATAAATGACGACCGGGACACAGGGATTGTTCGAATAGAAATTACAGACCGGGACACAAATGACGACCGGGACACAGGGAATATAAATGACGACCGGGACACTCAAAGAGAAATTACAAACTGGGATACCGGGACACAAATGACGACCGGTACACAGGGACACATCATTAGAATAATGAGGTATAGATCTGAATACGGATTGTTTTTCCCATGGACAATTATATGTTGCATGTTCAAGAGTCAGTAAACCTGACAATCTATTTATATGCACAGACAATGGGACAGCGAAGAATGTTGTATATTCGCATGTTTTACGTAGTTAAAAACATATATATATATATATATATATATATATATATATATATATATATATATATATATATAATATATATATATATATATATATATATATATATATATATATATATATATATATACCTATATATATATATATATATATATATATATATATATATATATATATATATATATATATATATATATATATATTATATATATATATATATATATATATAT